>NC_092714.1:172455543-172825468 GCF_047496885.1 Scyliorhinus torazame | reverse complement strand
CCCCTCCCCCCTCCCTCCCCCTCCCCCCCCTCCCCCCCCTCCCCCCTCCCCCCTCCCTCCCCCTCCCCCTCCCCCCTCCCCTCCCCCTCCCCCTCCCCCTCCCCCCTCCCCCTCCCCTCCCCCCCTCCCCCCTCCCTCCCCCCTCCCCCTCCCCCTCCCCCCTCCCCCCTCCCCCCCTCCCCCTCCCCCCTCCCCCCTCCCCCCCTCCCCCTCCCCCTCCCCCTCCCCCCTCCTCCCCTCCCCCCCTCCCCCCCTCCCCCCTCCCTCCCCCTCCCCCCCCTCCCCCTCCCCTCCCCCCCTCCCCCTCCCCTCCCCCTCCCTCCCTCCCCCCTCCCCCCTCCCCCTCCCCCTCCCCCTCCCCCCTCCCTCCCCCCTCCTCCCCCCCTCCCTCCCCTCCCTCCTCCCCCTCCCCCCTCCCTCCCCCTCCCCCCCCTCCCTCCCCCCCTCCCCCCTCCCTCCCCCCACCCCCCTCCCCCTCCCCCCCTCCCCCCCTCCCCCCCTCCCCCCCTCCCTCCCCCCCCCTCCCCCTCCCCCCCTCCCTCCCCCCCTCCCTCCCCCCCACCCCCCCTCCCCCCTCCCCCTCCCTCCCCCCCTCCCCCCCCCTCCCCCTCCCCTCCCCCCTCCCCACCCCCCTCCCCCCCTCCCCCCCCTCCCTCCCCCCTCCCCCCTCCCCCTCCCTCCCCCCCCTCCCCCCTCCCCCCTCCCTCCCCCCCTCCCCCCCCTCCCCCCTCCCCTCCCCCCCCTCCCCCCCCCTCCCCCCCCCCTCCCCCTCCCCCCCCCTCCCCCACCCCTCCCCCCCTCCCCCCCACCACCCCCTCCCCACCTCCCCCCCCTCCCCCCCTCCCCCCCACCCCCCCCCACCCCCCCCCTCCCCCACCCCCCCCCCTCCCCCCCCCCCCTCCCCCCACCCCCCTCCCCCCTCCCCCTCCCTCCCCCCTCCCTCCCCCCACTCCCCCTCCCCCCCTCACCCCCCTCCCCTCCCCTCCCCCCTCCCCCCTCCCCACCTCCCCCCTCCCCCACCTCCCCCCTCCCCCTCCCCCCCTCCCCCTCCTCCCTCCCCCCCTCCCCCTCCCCCTCCCCCTCCCCCCTCCCTCCCCCTCCCCCCCTCCCTCCCCCTCCTCCCCTCCCCCCTCCCCCCCTCCCCTCCCCCCCTCCCCCTCCCCCCTCCCCCCTCCCCCCCTCCCCCCCCTCCCCCCTCCCCCTCCTCCCCCCTCCCCCTCCCCCTCCCCTCCCCCCTCCCCCCCTCCCCCTCCCCCCCTCCCCCTCCCCTCCCCCCTCCCCCTCCTCCCCCTCCTCCCCCCTCCTCCCCTCCTCCCCCTCCCCACCTCCCCTCCCCACCTCCCCCTCCCCACCTCCCCTCCCCCTCCCTCCCCCCTCCCTCCCCCTCCCCTCCCTCCCCTCCCTCCCTCCCCTCCCCTCCTCCCTCCCTCCCCCCCTCCCCTCCCCTCCCCCCTCCCTCCCTCCCCCCCCCTCCCCCCTCCCCTCTCCCCTCCCCCTCCCTCCCCCTCCCCTCCCCTCCTCCCTCCCCCTCCCCTCCCTCCCCTCCCCCCTCCCTCCCTCCCTCCCCCTCCCTCCCCTCCCCCCCTCCCTCCCCCCTCCCCCCTCCCTCCCCTCCCCCCTCCCTCCCCCTCCCTCCCCCCTCCCCCTCCCCCCCTCCCCCTCCCCCCTCCCCTCCCTCCCTCCCTCCCTCCCCCTCCCCTCCCTCCCTCCCTCCCCCTCCCCCTCCCTCCCTCCCTCCCCCTCCCCTCCCTCCCTCCCCCTCCTCCCTCCCTCCCCTCCCCCCTCCCCCCTCCCTCCCCCTCCCCCCTCCCTCCCCCCTCCCCGCTCCTCCCCCCTCCCCCCCCTCCCCCCTCCCTCCCCCTCCCTCCCCCTCCCCCCCCTCCCCCTCCCCCCTCCCCCTCCCTCCCCCCTCCCCCCCTCCCCCACCCCTCCCCCCCTCCCCCCCTCCCTCCCCTCCCCCCCCTCCCCCCCTCCCTCCCCCCCCCCTCCCCCCCCTCCCCCCTCCCTCCCCCCCTCCCCCTCCCCCCCCCTCCCCCCCCTCCCCCCTCCCCCTCCCCTCCCCCCCTCCCCCCTCCCCCCTCCCTCCCCCCTCCCCCCCTCCCCCCTCCCCCTCCCCCTCCCCCCTCCCCTCCCCCTCCCCCCTCCCCCCCTCCCTCCCCCCTCCCCCTCCCCCTCCCCTCCCCCCCTCCCTCCCCCCTCCCCCTCCCTCCCCCTCCCTCCCCCCTCCCCCCCCCTCCCCCCTCCCTCCCCCCTCCCCCCTCCCCCCTTCCCCCCTCCCTCCCCCCTCCCTCCCCCACTCCTCCCCCTCCCCTCCCTCCCCCTCCCCCCTCCCTCCCCCCTCCCTCCTCCCTCCCCTCCCTCCCCTCCCCTCCCTCCCTCCCTCCCGCTCCCTCCCCCCTCCCTCCCGCTCCCTCCCCCCCTCCCTCCCCTCCTCCTCCCCCCTCCCCCTCCCTCCCCCTCCCCCCTCCCCCCTCCCCCTCCCTCCTCCCCCCTCCCCCTCCCCTCCCTCCCCCCTCCCTCCTCCCCCTCCCCCCTCCCCACTCCCTCCCTCTCCCCCCTCCCCCTCCTCCCTCTCCCCCCTCCCTCCTCCCTCCCCCCCCTCCCCACCCTCCCCCCTCCCCCTCCTCCTCCCCCCTCCCCCACCCACTCCCCCCCCCCTCCCTCCTCCCCCCTCCCCCCCTCCCCCCTCCCACCCCCACCCCCCCCTCCCCCCTCCCCCCCACCCACCTCCCCCTCCCCCCCCTCCCTCCCCTCCCCCCTCCCCCCCCCCTCCCCACCCCCCCCCACCCCCCCCTCCCCCCTCCCCCTCCCCCCCACCCCCTCCCCCCTCCCCCCCCCCCCCTCCCCTCCCCCTCCCCCCCCCTCCCCCCACCCCCCCCCCTCCCCCCACCCCCCCTCCCCCCCACCCCCCTCCCCCTCCCCCCACCCCCTCCCCCCCCCCCTCCCCCCTCCCCCCTCCCCCACCCCCACCCCCACCCCCCTCCTCCCCTCCCTCCCCCCACCCACCCCCCCCCTCCCCCTCCCCCTCCCCCTCCCCCTCCCCCTCCCCCCTCCCCCCTCCCCCCTCCCCTCCCCCTCCCCCTCCCCCCTCCCCCCTCCCCCTCACCCCCACCCCCTCTCCCCCCCTCCCCCTCCCCCCTCCCCCCCTCCCCCCTCCCCCTCCCCCTCCCCCTCCCCCCTCCCCCTCCCCCCTCCCCCCTCCCCCTCTCCCCCCTCCCCCTCTCCCCCTCCCCCTCTCCCCCCTCCCCCTCTCCCCCCTCCCCTCACCCCCCCTCTCCCTCCCCCTCCCCCTCCCACCCTCTCCCCCTCTCCCTCCCCCACTCCCCCCTCCCCCTCCCTCCCCCCCCTCCCCTCCCCCCTCCCCTCCCCCCTCCCCCCTCCCCTCCCCCTCCCCCTCCCCTCCCCTCCCTCCCCCCTCCCCCTCTCCCCCTCTCCCCTCCCCTCTCCCCTCCCCTCCCCCTCCCCCCCTCCCCCTACCCCCTCCTCCCCCTCCCCCCTCCCCTCCCCCTCCCCCCTCCCCCTCCCTCCCTCCCCCCTCCCCCTCTCCCCCTCCCCCCTCCCTCCCCCTCTCCCTCCCCTCCCCCTCCTCTCCCTCTCCCCCCCCCTCCCCCTCCCTCCCCCCCTCCCCCCCCCCTCCCTCCCCTCCCCCCTCCCCCCCCCCTCCCCCCCCTCCCCCTCCCCCCTCCCCCCTCCCCCCTCCTCCCCCCCTCCCACCCCCTCCCCCCTCCCCCCCTCCCCCTCCCCCCCCTCCCCCCTCCCCCTCCCTCCCCCCCTCCCCCCTCCCCCTCCCCTCCCCCCCTCCCCCCCCCTCCCCCCTCCCTCCCCCCTCCCCCCTCCCCCCCTCCCCCCCTCCCCTCCCCCCTCCCCCCCCTCCCCCCTCCCTCCCCCCTCCCCCCCCTCCCCCCCTCCCTCCCCCCCTCCCCCTCCCCCCTCCCCCCTCCCCCTCCCCCCTCCCCCCCCTCCCTCCCCACCCCTCCCCCTCCCCTCCCCCCTCCCCTCCCCCCCCCCCCTCCCTCCCCCTCCCCCCCCTCCCCTCCTCCCTCCCCCTCCCCTCCCTCCCTCCCCCTCCCTCCCCCCCCTCCCCCCTCCCTCCCCCCTCCCCCCTCCCCCCTCCCTCCCTCCCCCCCTCCCCCTCCCTCCCTCCCCCCTCCCTCCCACCCCACTCCCCCTCCCTCCCTCTCCCCCCTCCCTCCTCCCTCTCCCCCCTCCCTCCTCCTCTCCCCCCTCCCTCCTCCTCCCCCCTCCCTCCCCCTCACCCCCCTCCCTCCCCCTCCCCCTCCTCCCCTCCCCCTCCCTCCTCCCCCCCCCCTCCCTCCTCCCTCCCTCCCCCCTCCCCCACCCACCTCCCCCCCTCCTCCCCCACCTCCCCCTCCCCCTCCCTCCCCACCCTCCCCCTCCTCCCTCCCCCCCCCCTCCCTCCCCCCCCACCTCCCTCCCCCCCTCCCCCCTCCCCCTCCCCCTCCCCCCCTCCTCCCTCCCCCTCCCCCCACTCCCCCCTCCCCCACCCCCTCCCCCACCCCCTCCCCCCCCTCCCCTCCCCCTCCCCCACCCCCTCCCCCCTCCTCCCCTCCCCCTCCCCCCTCCCCTCCCCCTCCCCCCTCCCCCTCCCCCTCCCCCCTCCCTCCCCCCCCTCCCTCCCCCCTCCCCCTCCCCCTCCCTCCCCCCCTCCCCTCCCCCCCTCCCCCTCCCCCCCTCCCCTCCCCCTCCCCCCCCCCCTCCCCCCTCCCCCCCTCCCCCTCCCCCTCTACCCCCTCTACCCCCTCCCCCTCTACCCCCTCTCCCCCTCTACCCCCTCTCCCCCTCCTCTCCCCCCTCATCCCCTCCTCTCCCTTCCCCCTCCCCCTCCCCACCTCCCCCTCCCCACCTCCCCCTCCCACTCTCCCTCCACCCCTCCCTCCTCCCCTCCCCTCCCTCCTCCCCTCCCTCCTCCCGTCCCCTCCCTCCTCCCCTCCCTCCTCCCGCCCCTCCCTCCTCCCTCCCCACTCCCTCCCTCCCTCCCCACTCCCCACCTCCCCCTCCCACTCTCCCCCTCCCACTCTCCCTCCCCCTCCCCTCCCTCCTCCCTCCCCCCTCCCCTCCCTCCTCCCTCCCCCCTCCCCTCCCTCCTCCCTCCCCCCTCCCCTCCCTCCTCCCTCCCCCCCTCCTCCCTCCCCCCTCCTCCCTCCTCCCTCCCCCCCTCCTCCTCCCCCCCTCCTCCCTCCCCCCTCCCCTCCTCCCTCCCCTCCCTCCTCCCTCCCCCTCCCTCCTCCCTCCCCCCTCCCCTCCCTCCTCCCTCCCCTCCCCACTCCCTCCCTCCCTCCCCCCTCCCTCCCCCCGACTCCCTCCCCCTCTACCCCCTCCCCTCCCCCTCTACCCCCTCCCCCCTCCCCCCCTCCCCCTCTTCCCCCTCCCCCTCCCCCTCCCCCTCTTCCCCCCTCCCCCTCTTCCCCCCTCCCCCTCTTCCCCCCTCCCCCTCTTCCCCCCTCCCCCTCTACCCCCTCTACCCCCCCTCTCCCTTCCCCCCTCCCCCTCCCCACCTCTACCCCCTCTCCCTCCCCACCTCTACCCCCTCTCCCCCTCCTCTCCCTTCCCCCTTCCCCCTCCCCCTCCCCTCCCCCCTCCCCCCTCCCCTCCCCCCTCCCCTCCCCCCTCCCCTCCCCTCCCCTCCCCCCTCCCCTCCCCCCTCCCCTCCCCTCCCCCTCCCTCTTCCCCCCTCCCCTTCCCCCTCTCCCCCTCCCCCCTCTCCCCTCTCCCCTACCCCTCCCCCTCCCCCTCCCCCTACCCCCTCCTCCCCCCTGCCCCTCCCCCTCCCCCTCCCCCTCTCCCTCCCTCCCCCCTCCCCCTCTCCCTCCCTCCCCCTCCCTCCCCCTCCCTCCCCCTCTCCCTCCCCTCCCCCCTCCCCCCTCTCCCTCTCCCCCCTCTCCCTCCCCCTCTCCCTCCCTCTCCCTCCCCTCCCTCCCCCTCTCCCTCCCTCCCCCTCTCCCTCCCCCTCCCTCCCTCTCTCCCTCCCCCTCCCTCCCTCTCTCCCACCCCCTCCCCCTCCCTCCCCCTCCCTCCCACCCCCCTCCCCCTCCCTCCCACCCCCCCTCCCCCTCCCTCCCACCCCCCCTCCCCCTCCCTTCCACCCCCCCTCCCTCCCCCTCCCTCCCACCCCCCCTCCCTCCCCCTCCCTCCCACCCCCCTCCCCCCCCCTCCCACCCCCTCCCCCCCTCCCACCCCCTCCCCCCCTTCCCCTCCCTCCCACCCCCTCCCCCCCTTCCCCTCCCTCCCACCCCCTCCCCTCGCCCCCCCCTCCCCTCGCCCCCCCCGCCCCCCCTCCCCTCGCCCCCCCTCCCCTCGCCCCCCCCGCCCCCCTCCCCTCGCCCCCCCCGCCCCCTCCCCTCGCCCCCCCCGCCCCCTCCCCTCGCCCCCTCCCCTCGCCCCCCCCCGCCCCCTCCCCTCGCCCCCTCCGCCCCCTCCCCTCCGCCCCCTCCCCTCGCCCCCCCCGCCCCCTCCCCTCGCCCCCCCGCCCCCTCCCCTCGCCCCCCCGCCCCCTCCCCTCGCCCCCCCGCCCCCTCCCCTCGCCCCCCCGCCCCCCTCCCCTCGCCCCCCCGCCCCCTCCCCTCGCCCCCCCTCCCCTCGCCCCCCTCCCCTCGCCCCCTCCCCTCGCCCCCCCTCCCCTCGCCCCCTCGCCCCCCCGCCCCCTCCCCTCGCCCCCCCGCCCCCCTCCCCTCGCCCCCCCGCCCCCTCGCCCCCCCGCCCCCCTCCCCTCGCCCCCCCGCCCCCCTCCCCTCGCCCCCCCGCCCCCCTCCCCTCGCCCCCCCGCCCCCCTCCCCTCGCCCCCCGCCCCCTCCCCCGCCCCCCCCCCTCCCCTCGCCCCCCCCCCCCGCCCCCCCCCCCCTCCCCTCGCCCCCCGCCCCCTCCCTCACCCCCCTCCCCTCGCCCCCCTCCCCTCGCCCCCCCTCCCCTCGCCCCCCCTCCCCTCGCCCCCCCTCCCCTCGCCCCCCTCCCCTCGCCCCCTCCCCTCGCCCCCCTCCCCTCGCCCCCCCCTCGCCCCCCCTCCCCCCTCCTCGCCCCCCCTCCCCCCTCCTCGCCCCCCCTCCCCCTCCCTCCCCCTCCCTCCCCCCTCCTCGCCCCTCCTCCCCCTCCCTCCCCCTCCCCCTCCCTCCCTCCCTCCCTCCCTCCTCCCTCCCTCCCTCCCTCCCTCCCCCCTCCCTCCCTCCCCCCTCCCTCCCCCTCCCCTCCCTCCCCCTCCCTCCCTCCCTCCCCACTCCCTCCCCTCCCCCCCCACTCCCTCCCTCCCCCCCACTCCCTCCCTCCCCCCCCACTCCCTCCCTCCCCCCCCACTCCCTCCCTCCCCCCCCCACTCCCTCCCTCCCCCCTCCCACTCCCTCCCTCCCCCCTCCAACTCCCTCCAGGAAACCAGAAGCTGTGAAGTTTGGGGCAGAACCTAAACATGTGTGTGGTTAGTTGGGGAAAGCAAGCAACGATCACACTTGTCCTCCATGATTGGGAAAAACCCACTCATCCTTTCCTTGGTCAAGTGTGTCTCATGTATTATTTTGAACTGTACTCAACAGGACACTAGAGGATGTGGCATTGACCCTGTAGAGGACTTCTCTCCAAGCCTCATCAGTGAGCATAGGACCTGGCACCCTCTCCCATCTCGCTCTCATCCCACCAATGGGGCAGGATTTGACAAGAGAATATAGTCATATAGGTCTGAAATGTACCCCTCACCAGGTTGAGCCTAGGCTAAAACCTTCTTCAGCAAGAAGGAGGTTGGGGCCAAAGGAAAGGAAGGAAAAACTTCACGAGAAAAGTCACAAATCTGAAAACAATGAAAGAGGCTGGAACTGGGCGACTGAAATTTGTCAGCCAGCTCTCTAAAACTGGCAAATCTACCCTCTACAAATAGGTCCCTAAAGTATACAAGTCCTTTTGCTTTTCAAGATTTAAATGAGGGGTCCAAACCAGAAGGTAAGAAGAGGTGATTATTACAAATAGGGGCTAAAGAAGACCGGGAAAAGGCTTAAAGTGCTGCTGAAACTGTTTCCAAATCCTGAGGGAGGAGACCACCACTGAAATGGAGGGAAATTAGTAGGAGAGTAGGAAAGTGCTGCAGTAATTATGGCATGAAGAATTAGCAGGAGAGAAGGATAGTGATACAGTAATTATGGTATGAAGAGTAGAGATAGTGCACGAGCGAGCCTCCATTTTGCCCCAAATCAAGTCGAGGTCAATAATCCACTGCAAAACCTTTTTGGATGTTAGTCCAATAGTAAAACAAAACCTTTGGCAGAGCCAAGCCTCCCGCCTGCCTGTCTCTCTGCAGCAGAACACTGTGGATTCTGGGACTCGTACCCGAACAAATCAAAGTAAAAATCAATTTGTTAACCTTAATAAAGGATTTTGGGGAGAAAAATAGGGATACATTGAAAGCAAAAGAAAAACGTAGGACGTACATTCATTTTGAACATTTGGTTCCTACCCGCCAGAGACAGAGGGAAGTTGTTCCACCTTTGTAGATCCGCTCTGAGATTATTATTTTTTTAATCCACATTTTATTGAGGTATTTATGGTTTTATAACAATAACAGAACAGTGTACATACAAATATAAACATAGTGCAAAAGCTGTCTTCCTCCCTCACAGGTCCCACCTTTTCTAACACTCTACTCTAAACTAAACAAAACCCCAACCACCCCCCCTTCTGCTGACGGTTAATTTTCCCCAAAGAAGTCGACGAACGGCTGCCACCTCCGGACGAACTTGATTTTCTCCAGACAGAGAAAGCTAGCCATGTCAGTTATCCAGGTCTCCGACTTCAGGGGCTTTGAGTCGCTCCAAGCTAATGGTATCCGTCTCCAGGTTATCAGGGAGACAAAGGCCAAAACGTCTGCCTCTTTCTCATCCTGGACTCCCGGATCCTCCGACACTGAAAATCGCCATCCCTGGACTCGGTGCCATCCTTGTTTTTAACACCTTGGACATGACATCCGCAAACCCCTGTCAGAATTCCCTAACCTTCGGGCATGCCCAGAACATATGGACATGGTTCGCTGGTCCTCCCACACACCTTGTGCACCTATCTTCTACCCCAAAGAATCTGCTCATCCGGGCCACTGTCATGTGAGCCTGGTGAACGACCTTAAACTGTATCAGGCTGAGCCTGGCACATGTTGTGGACGCGTTGACTCTACTCAACGCGTCCGCCCAGAGACCATCCTCTATCTCTCCTCCTAACTCCTCTTCCCATTTGTGTTTCAACTCCCCAGTCTGCGTTTCCTCTGACCCCAAGAACTCCTTGTAAATGTTCGAAACCCTCCCTTCTCCCACCCATACTCTGGAAACTACCCTGTCGTGTATCCCCCTTAGTGGTAGGCGCGGGACGGTTGAGACCCGCCTACGTAGTAAGTCCCACGCTGCAGGTACCTAAATTCATTTCCACCCGTCAATTCAAATTTCTCCTCCAACTCCCTAAGGCTGGGAAAGCTCCCCTCTATAAACATATCCCCCATCCTCTCGATCCCTGCTCTCTGCCATCTCCAGAGCCCTCCATCCAGCCTCCCTGGGGCAAACCGGAGATTATTGCAGATTGGAGACCAGACAGATGCTCCCTCTGCTCCCACATGTTTCCTCCATTGCCCCCAGACTCTCAGGACCGCCGCCACCACGGGGCTGGTGGAGTACCGTGCCGGCGGGAACGGCAGAGGTGCCGTTACCAATGCCCCCAAACTCGTGTCCTTGCATGATGCCGACTTTACTCGCTCCCACACCGACCCACCCCCCCTCACCCACTTCCTATTCATGGCTATATTTGCCGCCCAATAATAATTACTAAGGTTCAGCAGCGCCAGCCCGCCCTCCCCTCGGCTGCACTCCAGCATCCCCTTTTTTACTCGCTGGGTCTTACCCGCCCATACAAAGCCAGAGATCACCTTATTGACCCGTTTAAAGAAGGACCGTGAAATAAAGATGGGGAGACACTGAAACACAAACAGGAATCTCGGGAGGACCGTCATTTTCACTGTCTGTACCCGCCCAGCCAGTGATAGCGGGAGCATGTCCCACCGTTGGAAATCTTCCTTCATTTGGTCTACTAGACGGGCCAGATTTAACTTGTATAGCCGTTCCCATTCCCGCGCCTCCTGGATGCCTAGGTACCGAAAGCTTCCCCGATCACTCTAAATGGCAGCTCCCCCAATCGCCTCTCCTGCCCCCTTGCCTGGATCGCGAACATCTCACTTTTCCCCATGTTTAATATATAACCCGAAAACCGGCCAAATTCCCCCAGAATCCTCATAATTTCTTCCATCCCTTCTACTGGGTCCAAAACATATAGGAGCAGGTCGTCTGCGTATAGCGAGACTCTGTGTTCCACCCCTCCCCGGACCAGCCCCTTGAGGCTCTCAACGCAATTGCCAGCGGTTCTATGGCCAATGCAAACAGCAGTGGGGAGAGGGGACATCCCTGCCTCGTCCCCCGGTGCAGCCTGAAATATCCCGGTGTCAACCTGTTCATCCGTACACTCGGCACAGGAGCCTGATACAGCAGTCTAACCCAGTCGATGAAACCTCGTCCAAATCCAAACCGCCCCAGTACCTGCCACAGATAAGCCCATTCCACCTGATCAAATGCCTTCTCTGCGTACATTGCGACCACTACCTCTATGTCTCTACCCTCTGGGGGCATCATGGTCACATTCAGCAACCTTCGTACGTTGGCCGCCAACTGCCTACCCTTAATGAATCCCATCTGGTCCTCCCAAATCACGTCCGGAACGCAGTCTTCAATCCCAGAGGACAATATTTTGGCCAACAGTTTGGCATCTACATTTAGTAGGGAGATCGGTCTGTTTGAGCCGCATAGCTCCGGGTCCTTATCCCGCTTCAGGATCAATGAGATCGTGACCTGTGACATCGTCGGGGGAAGCCTCCCTCTCTCCCTTGCCTCATTAAATGTCCTCATCAGCAGCAACCCCAGCATCCCAGAGAACATTTTACAAAACTCCACTGGGTACCCGTCCGGTCCCGGGCTTTACCCGACTGCATGGCCTTCAGCCCTTCTGCTATTTCTTCCATCCTGATCGGGGCCCCAAGCCCTTCTCCCAGCCCTTCCTCCACAGTCGGGAACCCCAGCCCCCCTAAGAATTGCCTCATCCCCTCCGGCCCAGCTGAGGGTTCCGACTCATACAGCCTGTTGTAAAACTCCTTAAACGCCTTATTAACCCCTGTGGAATCTCCGACCAGGTTCCCATCCCTGTCCCTTATTTACTCGATCTCCCTGGCTGCCTCCCTCTTTCTGAGCTGCTGAGCAAGCATTCTGCTGGCCTTCTCTCCAGATTCATAAATCTCCCCTCTCGCCCTCCTCAGCTGCTCCACTGCCTTCCCTGTAGTTAACAAGCCAAACTCCGCCTGTAGCCTCTGTCGTTCCCTTAAAAGCCCCCCATCTGGGGTCTCCGTATAGCTCCTGTCGACCTGTAGTATTTCATATATCAGTCGGTCTGTCTCTGCTCTACCTTCCCCCTGTGGGCCCGCATCGAAATCAGCTCCCCTCTAACCACCGCTTTCAGCGTCTCGCAGACCATTGCAGCCGAGACTTCCCCTATATCATTAACTTCCAGATAGTTCTGGATACATTTCCTCACCTGCCCACACACCTCCTCATCTGCTAAAAGTCCGACATCCAATCTCCAGTGTGGGCGTCGATCACCCTCTTTGCTCACCTGTAGGTCAACCCAGTGCAGGGCATGATCCGAGATCATGATCGCTGAATACTCAGTGTCCACTACCCCCATCAGTAAAGCCCTGTTCAAGATAAAAAAAGTCAATCCGGGAGTACACTTTATGCACGTGTGAGTAGAAGGAGAACTCCTTCACTCGCGGCCACCCAAATCTCCATGGGTCCACCCCCCCATCTGCTCCATAAACCCCTTTAGCTCTTTTGCCATTGCTGGCACCCTGCCTGTCCTTGAGCTCGACCAGTCTAACCCTGGGTCAATGACTATGTTGAAGTACCCTCCCATGACCAACTTATGCGAATTCAGGTCCGAGATTTTCCCCAACATCCTCCTTTTGAACACCGCATCATCCTAATTTGGCGCGAACACATTCACGAGCACCACCGGCAGCCCTTCCAGCTTCCCACTAACCATGATGTAAGGGCCTCCCACATCCGTAACTATTATTCCTGCCTTGAAAGACACTCGCTTGTTAATCAGGATCACGACCCCTCTAGTCTTGGAGTCGAGTTCCGAGTGGAAAACCTGTCCGACCCATCCCTTCTTTAATCTGCGCTGGTCAGTTACTCTAAGGTGCGTCACCTGCAACATTGCCACGTCCGCCTTCAGTCCCCTCAAATGCACAAACACCGGTGCCCTCTTAACCGGCCCATTTAGCCCCCTTACATTCCATGTGATCAGCCTGGTTGGGGGGCTTATCGCCCCCCCCCCCCCCCCCCCCGCCGATCAGCCATCACCTTTCTTGGGCCAGTCTCCAGCTCGCGGCCCACGCATCTGCAGGCCCGCCCCCAGACAGCCTCTGCCCCCGACCTCCCTCTTGTGCCCCAGTAAAAGTCCCTCCCCCATCAGCAGAACAGTTTACCCCCCCCCCCCCCCCCGCCCAGTAACAGCACTATGCAAACCACCCCCTTCAACAAGCATAACATCTGCTCACCCCCCCACTGCGCTTCCGCTCAGCCCGCCCAGCTAGCTTGGTGCCATGGTGCCAGACATTTTCCCACCCAACGTTCCCCCCCCCCCCCCCCCTCCCCACCTGCTCGGACACACATATGCAAAAGCAAGCAATCCCAACCTAATTTCCCGAAAGAAACACAAAGAAAATTAAAAATCTTAAGATTCACACCTCCATCCCCCATCAGTGCAAATGCAAACGTTAACTCACACAGCTTTGTGGCAGGCCCCAAATCAACACAGCAGGCATTACAGATAACGTCCAAAAACAAAAACATTACAGATAACGTCCCCCCCAAAAACTTTTTTAACCATGAACGCTGCAGCAAAGTTCAAACACCTCAGTCCGCTACCAGCCCTTTCCTTCTAGCGAAGTCCATCGCTTCCTCGGGCGATGCAAAGTAGAAATGTTGCTCCTCATAAGTGACCCAAAGAAGGGCCGGATACAGCAGTCCAAACTTCACCTTCTTCTTGAAAAGGGTCAACTTTATTTGGTTGAACCCTGCTCTTCTCCTGGCCACGTCCGCGCTCAGGTCCTGTTATATACGCAGGATGCTGTTCTCCCACTTACTGCTCCGTGTCTGCCTGGCCCACTGTAAAATACACTCCCTGTCCTGGTACCTGTGAAATCATACCACCATCGCCTTTGGGGGGGTCCCTCACACACGGCTTCCTCGCGAGCGCTCTGTGAACCCTGTCCACCTCCAAGGGTTGGGAGAACGTCCCATCTCCCAGTAACTTCTCGAACATGCCTGCTATGTATGCCCCTACTTCCGCTCCTTCGCATCCCTCCAGGAGACCAATGATTCTCAAGTTCTGCCGACGGGACCTATTCTCTAGGTCCTCCACCTTCTCCAGGAGCCTTTTCTGTTGGTCTGTTGCTGTCTAGCCCAGCGAAGGACCTGTTCTTTTTCTTTGAAGATATGAAATTGTATGATGACTGCATGAGACGGATTTCCAGATTGAGGCTTCGGTCACAGAGAGCGATGGGCTTGGTCTGACTCTGAGGGGTGATGTGAACACACCCTCACTCACCATCTTGCAAAACATGCCTCAAATATATTCAGTCAGGATGCGGCCATTCATCCCCTCCGGCAATCCCACAATGCGAATGTTCTGCCTGCTGGATCTATTTTCAGGTCACTCAGTTTGGCCTTCAATGATTTGCCTGCATGGAGGCCTGTATGAATACACCCGACTACCTTTTGGAGTGTCGTCAGCTTGTGCCATATTCCAGAGGATGATGGAAAACATCTTGCAGGGGTTGCTGCGCGTGGCTGCATATCTCGATGACGTGTTGGTCACGGGGGGACTGAGGAGCATCTAGATCATTAGGAAGAAGTGTTCCATCAGTTCTCGGAGATTAGCGTTCACCTGCAGAGAGTGAAGTGTGTTTTTCATGCCATAAAAGCTGCGTATCTGGGCTACCGAGTGGACCGTGAGGGTTTGCACGCGGTCGTGGAGAAGGTACTTGCCATCCAGCAGGCTCCTGCCCTTAGGAGCACCACGGAGCTTGGGTCTTTTCTGGGTTTAGTGAACTGTTATGGCAAGTTCACCCCTAGCCTTGCAACTATGTTGAGCATGAAGTTGCGCCCACTCAGTGCTGTCAACCAATCCCAGGCTGCAACTCTTGCGGTCAGCGCTGCCACCATACAATGAGTTTGATTCCCAGCTTGGGTCACTGTCCAGTACGGAGTCTGCACGTTCTCCCCGTGTCTGCGTGGGTTTCCTCCGGGTGCTCCAGTTTCCTGCCACAAGTCCCAAAAGATGTGCTGTTAGGTAATTTGGACATTCTGAATTCTTCCTCAGTGCACTAGAACAGGCACCGGAGTGCGGCGACTAGGGGATTTTCACAGTAACTTTATTTCAGTGTTAATGTAAGCCTACTTGTGACAATCATAAAGATTATTATTATGGTGGCTGCTGCAGGAAATACCCCACTGACCTGCCACCATCCTGCTGATTAAATGCCCTTCCCGCTTCCAAAATTGCCACGGTCGATAGCATAAAATACCGCGTGTGGTTAGTTTGGCTGCTGGTTTGGAGCCCGTGTGGGACAAGACTAGGTTTGAGGAGGAAGGCGGGTCTCGGGGAGGCGCGGTCTGAGCGGGAGGCGGGTTTTCCAGGGGCAGGGTTTTGGTGAGGGGCGGGGTTTCTCTCGGGGGCGGGGGGGGCGGGGTTTGTCTCGAGGGGCGGGGTTTGTCTCGAGGGGCGGGGTTTGTCTCGAGGGGCGGGGTTTGTCTCGAGGGGCGGGGTTTGTCTCGAGGGGCGGGGTTTGTCTCGAGGGGCGGGGTTTGTCTCGAGGGGCGGGGTTTGTCTCGAGGGGCGGGGCGTCTCTAGGGGGCGTGGTGATCGGGAGGGGATTGCTGGAGCGAGTTGTTTGGCGGTTGAGTGCAGGTTGTATTCTGTGTCGGGGACGCCATGGGTTGCGATGGAGGCACCATCCCCAAGAGGCATGAGCTGGTGAAAGGGCCCAAGAAGGTGGAGCAGGTGAGAAACAACAATGATCCGAGGCTAGCCGCCAGAGTTTGACTGGGCCTGTTCACCTCAGGCTTCTAGCGCGGTTTGCTGGCTGGAGCTGCCGTGGTTTGGTTGGGAGCAAGAGCTGACATAGTCCTGTAGGCAGAGCGACCAGGGCCGGTGCTACCTGCTTGTTGAGTCTCACGGTTAAAGTGACACTTGAGGTTTTGGAGCTGAAGGAAGGTTGTGTGGGGAAGTGGGACATGAACATTCAGACTTGTTTGTTTTCGAACTTTTCCCCAATGGCCAGATGTCCCTGGTGCTGGGCCAGGTGTTTGAGATTGCGTGGCAGTGATTGTGATCTCTGCTCCTGCTTTCACATTTTAACTGGTTGTAAGAACGTTGACATTGTTATATGTGGTATTGTCACCTCTTTTGGAAAAGAATGGTATCAGAGTCTGGTTATAAGTCCACAGTTGTATTTCATGTTTTGAGCGTCGGCTGTGTAAGGCATTGGGGAATTGGAATATTCTAGCATAGGCAAAGAGGTCGCTGAGAGATGGGGAATGCACAGATAATGTTTTCCCAAAATTATCATGTGTAACATTGTTTTTCAAGAAAGGAGGGAGAGAGAAAACTGGGCCACTTAGCTTGACATTTTTCTGACTTCGACTTTGTCCCTCACAGGACTGGAGGAACTATGGGCAGCAAGCCTTTGTTCCCATTCCCGGTCCATCACAGATTTCTTTGCTCAAGACCAAGTGCTGACCTGCTCTTCAAGGTGCTCTTTAAATGTACTTTGCCAGATTTTCTTTCTCCAGCTGGTAGTCTCCCTTCTACTGACATTCTGACGTAGGTGGATTATGTGTACTGCCAGTCTCCGTCATCTCTATGTTTCTGACCAGTTCTATGTTGCACTTATTCATTGGTGATGTTGTCTTCCATGTGTTTCCCAGGATCTAACTTTGGCAATGACGGTGAAAGATGTCTAACATGTGGAACATCTTTGGTATTCTCTTTCATGTTTCACTGGTATAGATTGCATTTGGTATTTCCATGGACATATAGAGTCACAGCTTTGTGGCAATGTTGATGGTGATGGAAGCCCAGACTGTGTGAAGCCACTAGACTGTTGTTGGGAAAAGGTTGCAATCTATTCTGAAGAAAGTCTTCCAATGCACTTGGAAGCTGTTGTTGGGAAAAGGTTGCAACCTATTCTGAAGAAAATCTTCCAATGCACTTAGAAAATCATTCTCTGATCAAAGGTAATCAACGTGGTTCTTTGAATTTATTACTTTTTGCAAAAGTAACTAATAGGGTAGATGAAGGATTCAGTCTGTGCAGTGTACTATCTTTCCAACAAATATTTGGTAGGGTGCTAAACTAAAGGCTATAACGCAAGATAAGGGCTCATCCGGTTAAGAAGGTCATGCAGTGCTGGTCCGAGGCAACAGAAGAGCCTGCAGTCAGTGGATTGGTCCATATTCAAGAACACAGCAGCCAACCTAAATGAGTATGCCACCACTGTCACAGACTTCATCAAGTGTGTTAAAGATTGCATGCCAAAGAAGGTAGTATGTATGTTCTCCAACCAGAAACCATGCTTTAATTGGGGAATACTGAAGGTCAGGCCTGAGGCGTTCAAGACAGATGACCCTGACATATACAAGAAATCTAAGAACAACCTCTGCAGAGCCATCAAGGATGCTAAGAGACAATACCAGACTAAGCTAGGGTCACAGACTAACAACACGGACACTCGTCGGTTGTGGCAAAGCTTAAACAACATAATGCGCTTCAAAGAAAAACCGAGTAGAACCTCTGGCAGCGATGCACCCCTCTCTGATGAACTCAATGCACTATATGCTCATTTCATGCAGGAAACCAACAAATCATTGTCAACTGCCCCAGTCGTCTCGGACTCATCCATACCTACCGTCACAGCTTCCAAAATCAGATCGGCCTTCTTGAAAGTCAATCCTCGGAAAGCAACAGGTCCTGACGAGTCCCTGGTCGTGCACTCAGAACCAGCACGGACCAACTGGAGGGTGTGTTCGCTGACATCTTCAACCTCTCCCTACTCTGTTCCGAGGTCCCCACCAGCTTCAAGAAGACCAGCATCATACCGATGCCTGGTTGGCAATGTGCCTCAACGACTACTGTCCATTAACTTTTTAAAAAATATATGTTTTATTGAAATTTTTTCGATCAATTTTTTCCCTTTACAGATCAAACATAACAGTAAAGAAAGTTTAACAATGAACAAATGGCGAATCAACATGGTAATCTAATCGTTTAACATAAACTAAAACTTCCACCCCCTCCCCCCCTGGGTTGCTGCTGCTGGTCATCTGTCTTCCCTCTAACGTTCCCCTAGGTAGTCGAGGAATGGCTGCCACCGCCTGGTGAACCCTTGAGCCGATCCTCTCAGGGCAAACTTTATCCGCTCCAGTTTTATGAACCCCGCCATATCGTTTACCCAGGCCTCCAGTCCGGGGGGTTTCGCCTCCTTCCACATGAGTAGAATCCTACGCCGGGCTACTAGGGACCCAAAGGCCACAACGTCGGCCTCTTTCGCCTCCTGCACTCCCGGCTCATCCGCAACCCCAGCCTGGTTTGACCCGGGCCTTCACCACCTTCGAAATCACTCCCGTCACTCCCTTCCAATACCCCTCCAGTGCCGGGCACGACCAAAACATATGTGCGTAGTTTGCCGGGCTTCCGCCGCACCTCCCACACTTGTCCTCCACTCCAAAGAACCTGCTCAGTCTTGCTCCTGTTATGTGTGCTCTATGTAGCACCTTGAATTGAATCAGGCTAAGCCTAGCGCACGAGGAAGAGGAATTTACCCTGTGTAGCGCACAAAGACTCCATGAGACGAATATAGTGAAGTCGATGAGGCTTTATTAAGCGTGTCTGTTCCCCAGCAGCTCGATAGTAAACTGGCCTGCGGGGGAAGACACCGGCTTCTTATACTTCGCCTTCAGGGCGGAGCTTGAGGTCAACGGCCAACCAGGACCCGGGATCTGTCAGCCAATGACATTAGGGCTTCCAGTCCCACATGACCCCCAATACATACTACCACACCCTGCTTAGGGCATCAGCCCACATACCCTCCTCTATCTCCTCCCCTAACTCTTCTTCCCACTTTCTTTTTAATTCGCCCACCAACTCCTCCCCCTCTTCCCTCATCTCTCGGTATATCTCTGACACCTTGCCCTCTCCGACCCACACCCCCGAAAGCACTCTGTCCTGAATTCCCTGTACCGGGAGCAGCGGAAATTCCCTCACCTGTTGTCTTGTGAACGCCCTCACCTGCAGATATCTAAGGAAGTTTCCCCGGGGCAACTTATACTTTTCCTCCAATGCTCCCAAGCTCGCAAACGTCCCATCTATAAATAAATCTCCCACCCTCCTAATTCTCAACTGGTGCCAGCTCTGAAATCCTCCATCCATTCTTCCTGGGGCAAACCTATGGTTGTTCCTGATTGGGGACCCCACCAGGGCTCCCCGCACACCTCTCTGTCGCCTCCATTGTCCCCAGATATTCAATGTTGCCGCCACCACCGGGTTCGTGGTAAACTTTTTTGGTGAGAGCGGTAGCGGCGCCGTCACCAGCGCCTCTAAGCTCGTCCCTTTACAGGACTTTCTCTCCAGTCTTTTCCACGCCGCTCCCTCTCCCTCCATCATCCATTTACGAATCATTGCCACATTGGCGGCCCAATAGTAGTCGCCCATATTCGGTAGCACCAATCCTCCTCTGTCCCTGCTACGTTGTAGGAACCCCCTCCTTACCCTCGGGACTTTCCCTGCCCACACGAAGCTCGTGATGCTCCTGTCTATTTTTTAAAAAAAGGTCTTAGTGATTAGTATAGGGAGACATTGAAATACAAATAAGAACCTCGGGAGGACCATCATCTTAATTGCTTGCACTCTGCCCGCCAACGACAGAGGCTGCATGTCCCACCTCTTGAAGTCCTCCTCCATTTGTTCTACCAATCGTGTCAGATTAAGTCTGTGCAAGGTTCCCCAGCTCCTAGCGATCTGAATCCCCAGGTATCGGAAGTTTCTTTCCACTTTCCTTAGAGGCTCGCCTTCTATCTCTCTACTCTGGTCCCCTGGGTGTATCACGAATAGTTCACTCTTCCCCATGTTAAGCCTATATCCCGAGAAATCTCCGAACTCCCTCAACATCCGCATAACCTCTATCATCCCCCCCCCAGCTGGGTCCAACACATACAACAGTAGGTCATCCGCGTATAGCGAGACTCGGTGTTCTTCTCCCCCTCTAATCACCCCTCTCCATTTCCTGGAGTCTCTCAACGCCATGGCCAGAGGTTCAATTGCCAACGCGAACAACAGTGGAGATAGCGGGCATCCCTGTCTTGTTCCCCTATATAATCGGAAATACTCCGATCTTTGCCGACCCGTGACTACACTTGCCGTTGGGGCCCCCATAAAGAAGTTTGACCCAGCTAATAAACCCGTTCCCGAACCCAAACCTCCTTTACACCTCCCATAAATACTCCCACTCCACCCTATCAAATGCCTTCTCTGCATCCATTGCCGCCACTATCTCTGCCTCCCCCTCCACTGGGGGCATCATTATCACCCCTAATAGTCGTCGCACGTTGACATTCAGTTGTCTCCCCTTTACGAACCCTGTCTGGTCTTCGTGCACCACCCCCGGGACACAGTCCTCTATCCTCGATGCCAGCAATTTGGCGTCCACATTCAATAACGAAATAGGTCTATAGGTCCTGCACTGCAACGGATCTTTATCCCTCTTCAGAATTAGCGATATCGTCGCCTCCGACATTGTCGGGGGTAAAGTCCCTCCTTCCCTGGCCTCATTGAACGTCCTCACCAACAACGGGGCCAACAAGTCCACGTATTTTCTATAAAATTCCACCGGGAACCCGTCTGGTCCCGGAGCCTTCCCTGCTTGCATGTTCCCCAACCCCTTAATAACCTCGTCCACCCCAATCGGTGCCCCCAGGCCTTCCACCTCCTGCTCCTCCACCCTCGGGAACCTCAATTGATCCAGGAACTGCCGCATCCCCTCCTCTCCCTCTGGGGGTTGGGACCGATACAGTCCCTCATAAAAGGTCTTGAACACCTCGTTTATCTTCCCTGCTCTTCGCACCGTGGCTCCCTTTTCGTCTCTAATTCCCCCTATCTCCCTCGCCGCTGTCCTCTTTCGCAACTGATGAGCCAGCAGGCGACTAGCCTTTTCCCCATATTCATACCTCCTCCCCTGTGCCTTCCTCCACAGCACCTCCGCCTTTCTGGTGGTCAGGAGGTCAAACTCCGTCTGGAGTCGTCTCCTCTCCCTGTACAGTCCCTCCTCCGGGGTCTCTGCAAATTCCCTATCCACCCTTAAAATCTCCCCCAGTAATCTTTCCCTTTCCTTGGCCTCTGTTTTCCCTTTGTGGGCCCTAATGGAGATCAGCTCTCTGACCACTGCTTTTAGTGCTTCCCATACCACTCCCATACTGACCTCCCCGTCGTCATTGACCTCCAGGTATCTCTCAATACACCCCCGCACTCTTCCACACACTCCCTCGTCCGCCATCAATCCCACATCTAATCGCCAGAGTGCTCTCTGCTCCCTTTCCTCTCCTAGTTCCAGGTCCACCCAGTGTGGGGCATGGTCCGAAACCGCTATGGCTGAATACTCAGCTTCTTCCACCCTTGAGATCAACGACCTTCCCAGAACAAAAAAATCTATCCGGGAGTACACTTTATGGACATGGGAGAAGAAGGAGAACTCCCTGGCCCTCGGTCTAAGAAATCGCCATGGATCCACTCCCCCCATTTGGTCCATAAACCCCTTGAGCACCTTGGCCGCTGCCGGCCTTCTTCCGGTCTTTGATCTGGATCTATCTAGCCCTGGGTCCAGCACGGTGTTGAAGTCCCCTCCCAATATCAAGTTTCCTACCTCCAGGTCCGGTATACGACCCAGCATCTGTCTCATAAATCCCGCATCGTCCCAATTCGGGGCATATACATTAACCAACACGACCTCCGTTCCCTCCAGCCTGCCACTCACCATTACATATCTTCCTCCGCTATCTGCTACGATGTTCTTTGCTTCAAATGCTACCCGTTTCCCCACCAATATGGCCACCCCTCTATTCTTTGCATCTAGTCCTGAGTGGAACACCTGTCCCACCCATCCTTTCCTTAACCTAACTTGGTCCGCCACCTTCAGGTGCGTCTCTTGGAGCATAGCCACGTCTGCCCTTAGTCCTTTCAAGTGCGCGAGCACTCGGGCCCTTTTAATCGGTCCGTTCAGGCCTCTCACGTTCCACGTGATCAGCCTCACTCGGGGGCTACCTGCCCCCCTCCCGTGTCGACTAGCCATCACCTTCTCTAGGCCAGTCCCATATCCTGCCTCCGCGCTCCCACTCGCTCCCCAGGCGTCGCATTCCATCCCCGTCCACCCACTCTTTAGCCATTTCCTTTGTGATTTCCGCAGCAGCAACCCAGTTGTCCCCACCCCCCCGCCCCGCTAGATCCCTTTCTAGCGTGATTGCTCCCCCATATTACTTCCGCAAGTCAGCTAACTTCAACTGACCCCGGCTACTCCTGCTCATTCCTTGACCCCCCCCCCCCGTGTGGGGAACTCCCATCCGCCTTGCGCCTGTCTTCCCGCCATAATCTTTCTGGCGCGGGAACATCCCTTTATCTGACTCGCCTCTTGTGGCGCAGCTCCCTTTCCTCTCCCCCTCCCATTCCTCATTCTCCGCCTATGTCCCTTCTTTCCCCCCCTCACCGGCGCCCACATTTCCTAGTGTCTCCCCCCATCCCAATTTACTTCTCTATTTACGTCAACAATAACAATAACATTCCCTACAGTATCAGTCCCTAAGTTCCGATCCAATTTCTCCTCTTTAATAAAGGTCCATGCTTCTTCCGCCGTATCGAAATAATGGTGTCTCTCCTGGTACGTGACCCATAGTCGTGCCGGCTGCAGCATCCCGAACTTCACCTTTTTGTGTAACACCTCCTTGGCTCGGTTAAAACTCGCCCTCCTTCTCGCCACCTCCGCACTCCAATCCTGGTACACCCGTACCACTGCATTCTCCCATCTGCTACTCCGCACCTTTTTAGCCTACCTCAGGACCTCTTCTCTATCTTTAAGGCGGTGAAATCGCACGATTATCGCCCTGGGTGGTTCTCCCGCTTTTGGTCTTCTCGCCGGGATCCGATGTGCCCACTCCACCTCCAAGGGGCCCGCAGGGGCCTCAGCTCCCATCAATGAGTTTAGCATCGTATTTACATAAGCTCCTTCCACTCACTCAGGGAGACCCAGTATCCGAAGGTTCTTCCTTCGCGCTCTGTTTTCTAGGGCCTCAATCCTTTCAATACACTTTTTATGGAGTGCCTCGTGCGTCTGTGTTTTGACCGCCAGGCCCAGGATCTCGTCCTCATTATCCATCACCTTCTGCTCCACCACGCGGAGCTCTGTCTCCTGGGTCCTTTGTGCCTCCTTGAGCCCCTCAATTGCCTGTAGCATCGGGGTCAGCACCTCCCTCTTTAGTAGCTCCACACACCGTCTCAGAAATTCGTCTTGCTCGGGCCCCCATGTCGCCTGGGCTTTCTCCGCCGCCATCTTGTGTCTTCTCCCTTTCTGTCCCTTTCGTCGACGATTCTTCGCGCTGCAGCCGCCGCCGCCGATATTTTCCTCTTTCGTTGGGGGGGGGGACTCCCTATTCACTCACCCCACACCGGGTTGCGTCGCCCAAAAATTTCACGTTGGGGCTCTTAAAAGAGCCCGAAGGTCCATCGGAGCTGGAGCCGCCGAAACGTGCGGCTAGCAGGGCATCGCCGCAACCGGAAGTCCTGTCCAGTAACTTTGACATTGATCATTATGAAGTGCTTCGAGAGGTTGGTCATGAGATACATCAGCTCCATAGTCCCAGAATGCCTTGATCCATTGCAATTCACATACCGTCACAACTGGTCCACAACAGACACTATCTTTTAAAAAAATAATCTCTATTGTCACAAGTAGGCTTACATTAACACTGCAATGAAGTTACTATGAAAATCGCCTAGTCGCCACACTCCGGCGTCTGTTTGGGTACACTCAGGGAGAATTCAGAATGTCCAATTCATCTCACAAGCACGTCTTTTGGGACTTGTGGGGGGGGAAACCGGAGCACTCTGAGGAAACACACGCAGACGGGGGAAGAACGCGCAGACTTCGCACAGACAGTGACCCAACCGGGACCCTGGCGCACATCTCCCACAACAGCGTTTACCTCCGGTCTCCCAAGTACAGCTAGCGCTACAGTCTGCCCTGTAGTATTCTCCACTTTTGCCTTTTCAGAATCTTCCTTATGAACCCGCCACAAGTCCCATCAATTTTCCTTGCAACCTTGTTACAATGGTAACACCTAGGCTTCCAAATCTCACTTCCATCCTCATTATCTTCCCAGCCACCATTCTCTTACCTTGTCTACCTGCCTTCCTTTCACTCTCCCACTTCCTATACTTTTCAAAATAATGGGGGTGATGAAAAAGGCTTAAATATATGGATTAGCTCTCAATCGTCAGCCATAACTGCTGCCTGCCTGGCAGTTTTCAACCTCTGGTCTTCAACAAGGGTTCTTATTTTCGAACCTAGGGAATTCTTAAATTCCTCAGAGAAGAACATCTCTCAGAGCCTCCATAGGTAGTTTCAACTCCCAATGTTTGTACCCGCCATTGGGGCAACACGGTAGCATTGTGGACAGCACAATTGCTTCACAGCTCCAGGGTCCCAGGTTCGATTCCCGGCTTGGGTCACTGTCTGTGCGGAGTCTGCACATTCTCCCCATGTGTGCGTGGGTTTCCTCCGGGTGCTCCGGTTTCCTCCCACAGTCCAAAGATGTGCAGGTTAGATGGATTGGCCATGATAAATTGCCCTTAGTGTCCAAAATTGCCCTTAGTGTTGGGTGGGGTTACTGGGTTATGGGGATAGGGTGGAGGTGTTGACCTTGGGTAGGGTGCTCTTTCCAAGAGCCGGTGCAGACACGATGGGCCGAATGGCCTCCTGCACTGTACATTCTATGTAAAATGGTTCAGCTTAATTAACCCTTTTGAATTCTGCATTAGTTTATCGTGGCTGTCTCGTCAAATTCTGAAACATCTGCCTAAAAGCTTCAGGAACCAATTCATGTGAATTCAGAATAGCCTTTTTTTCTGTCTCCTCCTTAGACTCTTGCTCTGATAGGAAGCATAAACCTCCTGTGCCCACCCTATCAATTTACTCTACATGGGTAATGTCCACTTTTCTCATGGCCATTCCATTTGGGTTGCTATTTTCTCAAAAACCCTAAAATACGTTTCTACTTCCTTCTCATCGGATTTTGGGAGAGCCTGTACAAATTTAAACATATCGCCACTGTGTTCCATTCTAGGATTAAGCACCCCTCTACTTTCAGCTTCCCACTCATTTGTTGTGCCGTTAGCTGAAAGTCTCTCTCTTCTTTATCCTCTCTCTCGGTTTCCCTCTCTTTATTTCGTCTCTCTACTCATTTTTTTCTCGCTTGCTTTTTGTTTCATCTGCATTTCTTTTTCTTTCTGCCTCAGCTCCATTTCTTCACCTTTTTGCTGTATTTCTAACTGTTTCATTTGTAGCTGTGTGTTGCCTTCTTTACTTTGGGGTGAACCACAAGCTGTTTCTTATATTGACCAAATGACCACACAACCAATATGTTAGTTCAAAAACACAGTTTATTAATAACTCAAGACTTGTATCTCTATGCAATAACGCACGCTGCTCCGTACTAAACTGCACCTAACGACTAAGATGACCTTTACTTAACCGAGTGACTGGCACTGTGCGACATGAGGCCTTTATCCGGGTCCACGTGGTCGGTTTGGAAGTGGTTGGGTTCATCTCAGCTGGGCTTTTCCTCAGGAATGGTCGCGGATCCTTGAACTTGGTTGTTGTGCTGCAGTTGGTCGCACACAGGCCGGTCCCAAAAGAGACAAATCTCTAGTGCGGTCCTTACTCCGGGTCCAATGGATCAATAAGGTTCTCGATCACCCTCATCGATCTCAGCCAATTAGGGGGTGGATACCTCAATAGCTGGGCGGGTCCTAGCTATCATTGTCCCAGGAACGTAGGCCTTTCCAAATAAGGGGGGGGGGGGGGGCGGTGGTGCCGGTTAGTCTGCTACTGTTGTAACTCCTTGATTCAAACTCTATTGTCCTGGGGGAAATGGTGATCGACGCTTCATGGATACAAGTCTGGTTTCTTACACAGAGGCTCTGTACCTGTCTGTGTCCCAAATTGACCACAATTCCCATGGTCCTTTGCAGGTGGCCATTTTACATGGCTACATGGATTTTAACCAATTCTACTGATTGTTGCCATGACCCAAGATGAGGGTTTAAATGTTGAGCAATTGCTTCAATTTTCTCCGCCTTTCTAGCTCTAACTGGTACATCCATTTTTAATTCACCTACCAGTTTGACTAGGGTGTCATTGTGAAGCTCTTTTAAATAAACCATAGTTAAGTCACCCACCTGAAGAAAACCTTCAGCAGCTTCCAAAACCATCCTGTTATATCACTACAAACATGGTGTCTCTTTTTTTAAAAAGGTATTTTTATTGAGCTTTCAACATTTTATACAAATAAAAACAACAATAAAACATGTGCCAATGATAGAAAAAGGCCCGCACCAACAACTATAAAAACACCCCCCCTAAAGAAAAAAAGGAACATAAAACACCTCCCCTTCTACTACCCCCCCAACAGCTAACAGTGACCAGATCCTTAAAGTGCAATATTATCGCCCGCCATCTACAATGGAACCCATCGATCGTCCCCCTCACAGTGAACTAGGGGCTGGTTTAGCACACTGGGCTAAATCGCTGGCTTTTGAAGCAGACCAATGCAGGTCAACAGCAAGGTTCGATTCCCGTACCAGCCTCCCCGAACAGGCGCCGGAATGTGGCGACTAGGGGCTTTTCACAGTAACTTCATTGAAGCCTACTTGTGACAATAAGCGATTTTCATTTCATTTTCAACTTGACCTTCTCTAGCTACAAAAACTCCATCAAGCCACCTAGCCACGCTGCGGCACTAGGTAGTATCACCTGCCTCCAACTCAGCCGAATCCGCCGCTGGACCAGAAACAAGGCAAATGCCAGAGTATCCGCCCTCAGCTCCAGCTGGTCCAACACCCAAATATAGCTACTCATGGACAGGGCTGTAAATTAACATTTAGGATGCTGATGTGATGCTGAAAAACGACCCTCAATAACCCACCAACTTGGGACAGCACCAGAACATGGGCATGTGGTTCGCTGGCCCTCTCGAGCACTGCTCACACCTATCCTCAACCCCTTCAAAAAATCGATTCATCCTGGCATTGGTGAAGTGTGCGTTGAAGACCACCGTGAGCTAATTTAAAAAAAATTTTTTTTTTAAAAATGTTTCCATTTAAGGGACAATAAGCATGGGTTGTACATCTTTGGGTTGTGGGGATGAGACCCATGCAGATACAGGGGGAATGTGCAATCTTCACACGAACAGTGAACCGGGGCCAGGATCGAACCCGGGTCCTCGGAGCCATGAGGCAGCAGTGCTAACCACTGTGCTGCCCCACCTTGAGCTGTATCAAACTCCACCTCGTACAGGATAACATAGCATTCACCCTACGGAGGTTCTCATTCCACACCTTCTCCAAAATAGGTCTCGACTCCTCCCATCTGGCCTTATCCTCTTCTACTGGAACCTGCTCTTCCTCCACGACCCGTCCATATAACCCTGACGTACTGCCCTCCTCCAACCCCACAGGGCGTCTCTTTTTAACTCGTGCTGTAAACCAAACTTTGACGTCTAATGTTCCAAAGATGTGCAGGTTAGGTGGATTGGCCGTGATAAATTGCCCTTAGTGTCCAAAATTGCCCTTAGTATTGGGTGGGGTTACTGGGTTATGGGGATAGGGTGGAGGTGTTGACCTTGGGTAGGGTGCTCTTTCCAAGAGCCGGTGCAGACGCGATGGGCCGAATGGCCTCCTTCTGCACTGTAAATTCAAAAAAAAAAAAATTCTAAAAAATCTCGGACGATCCCCCAATTTATGTTATGACATGCTGGGCTGCTGACTGGTCAATACCAGCCCTACAGGCCCCGGAGT
Source organism: Scyliorhinus torazame (assembly GCF_047496885.1). Taxonomy (NCBI): domain Eukaryota; kingdom Metazoa; phylum Chordata; class Chondrichthyes; order Carcharhiniformes; family Scyliorhinidae; genus Scyliorhinus; species Scyliorhinus torazame. The sequence continues at coordinate 172,798,216 of NC_092714.1, read as the reverse complement.
CCCAACACAAGTGAATTAACCAATAATTTGTAAAAAATTCCAGAAATCTTTGGCCCTTGGCGCCCAATAATTTACCAGGTTAGTAAATTGAAACACAATTACTGATTATGGAAAACATAAGTAAAGATGAAATGTGCACAAATTATAATGGAATAATGGCAAGCTACCCTATTACCCCACCCTTTTACTTTTCCACCCTCTACCCACACACACGACAAACAAACAGAGGGGTGGAAAGGAGTGAAAGTAATAGTGATTAAGGTAGAATCCTTGCTTTCGATGTTGAATTATTTCAGGCTGTATTCCCAGCACGTTGAATGGTCAAAGCCACCTGTGTAGTGATGGCTTTCTGGCAGCAACATTCATTCAGTGCTCACAGGCAGACACTTTATAAAAAAAATTTTTTATTCAAGGCATTTTCATATATATCAAAACATTAGAACAACAACAAAGTAACTAAAACAACCACAATCTGCCTTTCCATTTAATCCTCTTACCCCACCCTTTGCAGAACCTCAATCCTCCTTAAAGAAATCAATAAACGTCTTCCACCTCCGCGTGAACCCCTCTGCTGACCCTTGCAGAGCGAACTTGACCTTTTCCAGCCTCAGGAATTCTGGCAGGTCGTTCACCCACACTCCCACTTTCGGCGGCGCCGAGTCCTGCCATCCTAGCAAAATCCACCTCCGGGTTATCAGGGAGGCCAACACTTTGGCCTCTCTCACAACCTCCCCCCCCCCCCCCCCCTCTAAAACTTGATGAGGCTTAACCTTGCACACAACGAGAACCCATTTACCCTCTGCAAGGCCTCTGCCCATGCTTCATGCTTCTGTCCCCATCTCCCCTTTCAGCTCCTCCTCCCATTTATGCTGAATATCCCCCACCAGGGCTCCCTCCCACTCCCTCAATTTCTTATATATATCTGACACCTTCCCCTCCCCTATTTCATCTTTAAACAAAACCTGTCCTGCAATCCCAGGGGCGGCAGCCCCGGAAAGGACAGCACCTTCTTTCTGACGAAGTCCCGATCCTGCAGGTACCTAAAGCAATTCCCCCTGGGCAACTTGTGGATTACCTCCAAGTCCTCCAGCCCTGCAGATTTGCCCCTGTAAACAAGTCCACTAACTGCTCAATCCCTGCCTGCTATCACCCCCTGAACCTCAGCCTCGCTGGCGCACACCTATGATTATCACAGATCACTGCTCACACCAAGGTACCCTACAGCCCCAAATGTTGCCTCCACCGTCTCCACATTCTTAAGGATCCACACCACCACTGGACCCGTGGAGTACCTGGCCAGCAAGAACGCTAAAGGCACCAACAACAAAGCCCTCAAACATGTTCCCCGACACAATGCCTCCACCCACACCAGCCCCTCCCCCACGGCCCATTTCCTCACCATTACAATGTTCGCCACCCAGTAATTTATCATATTCGGGGTAGCGGTATATGTTTGAGGGCTTTGTTGTTGGTGCCTTTACCGTTTTCACTGGCCAGATACTCCGTGGGTCCAGTGACATAGTGGTATTGTCATTGGACTAGTAATCCAGACCCCAGGGTAATGCCCTGGAGACCCTGATTCGAATCCCACTAGGGCAAATGGTGAAATTTGAATTCAATAAACAAATCTGGAATTAGAAATTAATGATGACCATGAAACCATTATCGATTGTCGTAAAAACCCACCTGGTTCACTTTAGGGAAGGAAATCAGCAGTCCTTACCCAGTCTGGCGATGTGTGACGCCAGATCCACAGCAATGTGATTGACTCTTAAAATGCCACTCGGTTCGAGGCAATTAGGGACGGGTAACAAATTCTGGCCTTGCCTGCGATGCTCACATCCCAAGAATGAATAAATAAATGTTTTTAAATCGGCAACGCCAGCCTCCGTCCCCGTTCCAAAAAAGCCCGCCGCACCCGCGGGCGTGGAGAGACACTTTAACCTTTTATTACACTGGGCGTTCAACTCAAAGGTCCACCTTGAGACTCCATCTTTCGTAAGACTCTTTATTTTGCATCAAACCCAGACTCCAGCCTGAGTATTAATCTCAATCCTTTGCAGTTTCAGTGAAATGACATCCAGTCTGACTGGGGAAAGAAAAGAGTTCTAAGACTGGATTTTTTAAGAAAGAATTCATTAGATCTTTGAGAGAGAAACTTCCAGCTTCTGAACTGAAAGCAAAACTAAAACAACCCAGCCTTATTGGGCAGTTCATTGGCGGCCAGCCAAGTCAGTCAAATCGTTCTGGAACCTGATTGTTTGAATTAAAGGCTGCTTCTTTAAACCACAGGTCACTGCTCCTGCATTAAAGATATCGGTTGCCTTCAAGACCGGTCCCTAAATCATCCATAGGTGAAAATTGTAATAGTAAAAAATAAAGGAAAGGGAAAACAGGAACCATAGGGTTTAAACAGGAGGATCCTTGCAATTAGAAGTGGAATAGGGAATGTGGATTGAGAGGGATGTTTGTGATTGACTCGATTTACTAATGACCAATTTCCCTACATTGGATTTTTCAATTCCTTTAATTTGAGAACATTTTCAATTCAGTCAGTTCAAAACCTCATACCTTTATTGCAAATCATCCCTGTTGAGCTGTAATATAGATTTCCTTCTTTTATTGCGAAACAACACTGCCATTCTGTATTTGAATTGGTTTCTGCTTCTTTATCAGGTTGATAAAAATGCTGCATTGGCTGCCCGCTGGAATTACTGTGCCATCAGTCAGAGACCGCTGAGGAAACCCATCGTCGCTTGTGAGCTTGGAAGGTAGGAGCTAAATTCGGAAAATATAGTCAACTGGGTGTATTCATCAGAAGTATCTAATGGAAGTATCTAATAATTCAAATGTTTTTTATGGGCAGTGGCTATTTGTACACTTTCTGAAACCTGTCTCTGATGCCTCCCTGTGAATATTTTCTCACTGTGATTTTTGGCAAGATACTTCGGATAGAATTTCTTTAGCAATGGCGGCAAGAGTTGGAGTACTACTCACAGTGCACTGATAACAAATGAGAAGTCACAGATTGGTTCCTAGTGGAATTTTATAAAACGTTTGTCGACTGGCTGATACCACTGCTAGTGGAGGCATTTGAGGACTCAATGGTTCGGTGGTCGCTCCTGGAGATGATGATGTAGGCATCTATCTTGCTCCTTTTGGAGAAGGATAAGGACCAAGTGGAGTTTGGGTCGTATCGGCCAATCTCTTTATTGAATGTGAACATTGAATGTAAAGCACGGTTGCAGGAGATCGTTGTGGTGCTGGACACAGAAAAAGGTCTTCCACAGGGTAGAGTGGAACTATTTGTTTGTGGTGTTGGAGTGGTTTGGGGTTGGGACCAAGTTTGTGTCGTAGGTGAAACTGTTATACAAAGAACTTTGGGCTTGTGCTCACATGAATAGTATGAGCTCAAAATACTTCCAGTTGCACTGGGGAATGAGGCAGGGGTGCCTCTATGTCCCCTCTCTTGTTTGCATTGGCAATAGATCTGTTGGCCATTGCATTGAGGAATTCGGGGCAGTGGCGGCGGATAGCGAGGGGGTCTGGGTGGTGGAGCATAGGGTGTCCCTGTACCCTGATGGCTTGTTACTGTACATTTCAGACACTGGTTCCTACAATGGTGTGGACAATAGCGCTGTTGAAGCGGTTTGGCGCGTTCTCTGGGTATATGTTAAATCTTCATAAGAGTGAGTATTTTTCGGTTACCCCACCGGAGAAGGAAGCTGGGCGGGCGGGGGGGGGGGGAGACTGTTGCCAGTTAGTTTGGCAGGCACCCCCTCTTAGGAACTTTGGGGTGCAGCGGGATTGGGCTCAGCTTTGGGAATTAAATTCCACAAGTCTGGTGGGTAGGGTTAAGGCTGACCTAAAAGGTGAGACAGACTCCCCCCTGTCCTTGGCAGGCTGAGTTTTCTGCCACAGTTTCTGTTCCTATTCCAATGCGTGCCGGTTTGCTTGCCAAAAGCTTTTTGTGCAGGGTTAGAGAAACTGATTTCTGCCCCCTCCCTCCCATGTTGCCTCTCCAGCCCTTCCTCCTCATTTTCCCCTCTCTTTTCTTTTTAACTTTCCAGTTCCCCTGTCTACTCATTGTTGCTGGCCTCATAGAGGTTCTTAAACAGGCCGACAAACTACCTGCATACATTTAGGAAGCCACCCTCCGACCCTCGGATGGCATATTTGATCTCCAGGTGGAGAAATTCTTAGAGCTCAGTTAGCCAGTCTGCAGCTGTGGGTGGTGCTGCTGATCGCCAGCCGAGCAGGATTCTCTGGCGTGCGATTAGGGATGCGAAAGCTAGGGCGTCGGCTCTCTTTCATGTGTAGTTCTGGCTGCTCCGATACACCGAAGATCACCGCATTTGGGCACTGCTTAACCCTCACACCTACAACCTTCGACATCGCCTCGGAGAAGGCTGTCCTGAACCCAGCAAGTTTGGGACAAGCCCAGAACATGGGGACCTTATAAAAGGAGCAAATTTGGGACAAGCCCAGAACCTGGGAATGTGGTTGGCCGGGCGCCTCTGGCACCATTCACATTTGTCCTCCACCTTCGTGAGTTCTGGTCAGGTGTGCTCTATGCACCACTTTGAACTGCGTGAGGCTGGGCAGGAGGAGGTGGACTTGGCCCTGCTTAGTGCTTCGCTCCAGAGTCCCCACTCCACATCTGTCCCCAATTCGTCCTCCCATTTCCGTCTGGTTTCGTCCAGTGGTGTTCGGGCTCTGTCCAGTAGGGTGTCCTTATATTTTCCCATAGAGTCCCACTTCTTTTACTGTCTGTATTCATCAGGCCCTCTAATAGTGTGGTCTCCGGGGTCCAGGGGTACCCTACTGTCTCTTTGCGGAGGAAGTGCTTTATTTGCAGGTGTCTCATTTAGACCCTCGAGCCTGCTCCGCCATTCAATAATAATTAAGAATCTGTCTGTCTCCTAAAATTTACTCAATGTCTCGGCATCCACCACATTCTGGGGTAATGAATTCCATAGATTCCCAACCCTTTGAGAGGAATAATTTCTCCTCATCTCTCCTTGAAATCTGCTACCACTTATCTTAGAACATAGAACAATACAGCGCAGTACAGGCCCTTCGGCCCACGATGTTGCACCGAAACAAAAACCATCTAACCTACACTATGCCATTATCATCCATATGTTTATCCAATAAACTTTTAAATGCCCTCAATGTTGGCGAGTTCACTACTGTAGCAGGTAGGGCATTCCACGGCCTCACTACTCTTTGCGTAAAGAACCTACCTCTGACCTCTGTCCTATATCTATTACCCCTCAGTTTAAAGTTATGTCCCCTCGTGCCAGCCATTTCCATCCGCGGGAGAAGGCTCTTACTGTCCACCCTATCCAACCCCCTGATCATTTTGTGCGCCTCTATTAAGTCTCCTCTTAACCTTCTTCTCTCCAACGAAAACAACCTCAAGTCCATCAGCCTTTCCTCATAAGATTTTCCCTCCATACCAGGCAACATCCTGGTAATTCTCCTCTGCACCCGCTCCAAAGCCTCCACGTCCTTCCTATAATGCGGTGACCAGAACTGTACGCAATACTCCAAATGCGGCCGTACCAGAGTTATGTACAGCTGCAACATGACCTCCCGACTCCGGAACTCAATCCCTCTACCAATAAAGGCCAACACTCCATAGGCCTTCTTCACAACCCTATCAACCTGGGTGGCAACTTTCAGGGATCTATGTACATGGAAATCTTGAGACTATGACCTCTTGTTCTAAATTGACTCACGAGGAAGCATCTACATTGCCAATACCGTTTATCATCTTTTATACCTCCGAGGAGACCATCGTTTTCACAGCACAGCTGTCATCCCAACCATCCACCAACGCAGAGAAACTCGGTGGATGACAGTAGCGGACAGGCTTCTTGGGGGCAATCTGATGAGGACCACACAATTGCTGATGCACATCAGGTGGAGACAGGAATTCCCAGGCAAGACTGCTGTCAGAGGTCTCCGGGATCCCAGTCAGATACTGAGCCTCTGGACCAGGTTTACCCGGAGCTGATGCAGTCTATATGGTGCGGCTGTGATGCTCAGTGTCAGTGACACTCCAGCACGTCCCTAGCCGTTTGGAGGAGTCTCCGAGGCTACGGGTGCCGGAGATGTCACCAGCAATGCGTGGCACTGAGGCAAACACTGCTCGGGTGGCGACCGCGGTGGAGACTGTTGGCACCATTAGTGAAGGTGTCCAAGGCATCGTGCAGTCGGTGATGGCCATGGCTGAGGATCTCAACAGAATGTCCGCCTCGCTGAGGGATGTCACCCAATAACAGTCCGACCTTCATGATGGTTGGTGCAGACTCGATTGGCTGAAAGGCCCCAGAGGACGTTGGCCAGGGGCATCGAAGGCCACGGGACATGGTAGGCAGCAGGCTGCCTCTGCCTCTGATATGCAACCTGGGGACACACCTAGGCGTAGCAGTGGAGCACAGCAGGCTAAGCAGATCGAGGATCTCTGAGAGGGCACTGGGAGAGAGGGAGAAGGGTTGGGAAAGGTGGGCACCATTGGGGACCAGGGGCAGTTGGGGACACATTTGTACAGCATTCCAAAACTTTGCATTCAAGAAATATGACGCCTGTGGCACTTTCTTCAACAATGCGGACCAGCCACCTAGCCCCCTGGCATGCATTCTGGATTCCTGTCCCTGCGTGACGGATGTGAGCGAGCATTCAGCTGACAGGCAGAATTCAGACTATGGTGTAGATTGAGGAGCAGCAGCGCTCAGCTCTCAGCAGGTTATCATTTCCCCCTGCCTTCGCAGTGACCCGCTGATGGTGCCGACACAGTCTGGAGTTATGTTACACAGAACCTGGGAGGGTGGGGGGTGGGGGGGGGGGTCCTGTGTCTCCTCCCCATGCTTGTCCAGTAGCCCCTCCTGGTCCAAAGCCTCCTCACCATCCTCCTCTGAGGTTGCCATATATTCCTCCACCTCCAGCACGTCTCCCTGCTGTTGTGCCAGGCTGTGCAGGACACAGCAGACCAACACACCGGGCGACCCTCTGGGAGGTGCGCTGCAGTGCACCATTACAGTGGTCATGGCATTGGAACCTCATTTTCAGGAGTCCGATGCACCGTTCAACGACAGCCTGCGTGTCTGCATGGACTCATTGTATCGGGTCTCTGTATCGGTCTCCGGCCTCCGTACTGGTGCCAATAGCCAGGTCCTCAGTGCCCCTTATCTCCCAAGAGCCAAATGGCCATCCTGGGGTGGTCCTCGCAGAGGCCAGGGATGTCCCACTGCCCCAGGATGTAGCTGTCACGCACTTAGTGGTCGCACACAAACTGGACATTCATGGTGTGGAACCCCTTCCTGCTGATGTAGGGCACTCCCTGACGGCCCGGACACCTGAGGCATCCCGTCGATGGCAGAGAATCCTCCTGTCTGGGCATCCTGTAGGGTTTGATCCATGTCAAAGTTTATACAGACTGCCTGGGCAAACAGTGCATCTGTGACATCACGGATGCAGTTGTGGGCTGTAGCTTGTGAGATGCTATGCAAGGCCCTGCTCGAACCCTGGAAGGATCCTGAGGTGTAGAAGTTCAGGGCTGGGACGGCCACTCGGAGTGGGTATTCTCCACCTCCACGTGGTGCCAGGTCCGCCACTGTCCCTTTGTTGAGGTGGAGCCTCCTGCGGCGCACGCTGTCTGTCATCTGTTCGAAAGACTAGTGATGTCTGTACACCTTGGGTCTCGCAGGCTTCCGCCTCTGGGTCCCTTCAAGGGCCCGCTCGAACCCTGGAAGGATCCTGAGGTGTAGAAGTTCAGGGCTGGGGAGGCCACTGGGAGTGGGTATTCTCCTCCTCCACGTGGTGCCAGGTCCACCACTGTCCCTTTGTTGAGGTGGAGCCTCCTGTGGGGCTCCTCAGGGTATGGGGTGGGGCCCTGCACAGAGGCCACCGCCTTGAGTCTCTGCTGCCGCCGCCTTCTCCAGCGCCTGCCCGCCTGACCTACCAGCAGCACCGCAAGGGCGTCTTCCGCTGGGTCCAAAATACTATCCATCTCGTGTAATATCTGTAAGGAATCCGAGAGATTGGGAGACTTTGTCGTGACATCATGGCTGTGTTGTAATTCACCGACTAGCCAATAAGAGTCTCATTCATATATAAGTGAATGTTAGAGTCAGGTGACCTCAGACTGACTAGGGAGCTGGGTAAGGTGTTGCTTGTGCATGTTCATACTATTATTCATCTATTGTTTGTATATATTTGACCCACAGTTCATGTTAATAAATCGTTTATAATCTTAGCTATAAGTGTTCTTGTAATATAAATCAGACCATCCGACAAGAACATTACAAGACTGACAACCAGCAATGTCCTACATTCCCCCATTGCACCCCCCCCCCCTTCCCATCCGACACACCCTGCCCACGCATCCCAGCCACAGCGGGAGGTCACTGGTCACCGGACCCAGACCCTGTACCCCAGACACCCGCATGTAACGTTACCTGGACAAGTTACTGGACTCCTCCCAGGTGCACTCACCCACACTCTGGTCACAGAAATGTCCCCGGTGTCGGGGCCCAGTCCCTGGGTGTTCGGGTGTTGGCTGCTACGTCTGTGATATTGCTTCCTGTTGTGCTCAGGCACAGTGTTCAGTCATCACTATTTGATTAGGATGCTAGGCAATAACCCCCACATCGCATGCCCACTCACGAGAATCCATTTGGGAGCTGTGAAGTTCTCACCTAACTACTAAATTCCACTTGCTTTCCTTATTACCTGCTGCTTCTGCGAGGATATCTAGATTCCTCTGTACCAAAGCACTCTGAAGCTTCTCTCGATATGCATGAGTTACCTTTCAATTTTCCAATCAAAATAATAGCTTCACACTTATCCATGTTAAGTTCCATCTGCCTAATTTTGGCCCACTCACCTACTCTCTATATCCATTTGTAAATGTCTTATTTCCTCATTGCAATTTACTATCCCACCGATTTTAGTGTCATCTGCAAATTTGGCTATAGTACCTTGTATCCCTATATCCAAGTCATTAACATATATTGTAAACAGTTGGGGCCCACGAGTTATATCTTGCCAACCAGAAAAAGACCCATTTATCCTGACTCTTTGCCTTCTGTCGGTTGGCCAGCCTTCTAGCCAAGCAAATAATTTACCCATAATCCCATGTGATCTTACCTTGTGTATTAACCTTTTGTGTGGCACTTTATCAAATGCCTTCTGGAAGTCCAGATATATTACATCTACAGGATGCCCATTATCCAATTGACTTGTTACATCTTCAAAGAACTCCAGCACATTAGTCAAACATGATTTACCCTTCTTAAAACCATGCTGACCAAAGTGCATTTTGACTTTCTAAATGTACTGTTATTATTTACTTAATAATGGATTCTAATAATTTCCCAGTGACAGAACTGGTTTGTAATTTCCCACATTCTGCCTCCCTCCTTTTTGAATAAGGGCAAATACACTAGTATTTTTCCAATCCACTGGAACCTTTCCCGCTTCCAAGGAATTTTGGAATATCATAACCAATGATCCACTATCTCTGCTGCTACTTCCTTGAAGACTCTCGGATGTTGGCCATCAGGCCCTGGGGTCTTGTCTGCCTTCAATCCCAATAGTTTGTTCAGTACCGTTTCCCTATTGATGATGATTGTTCCAAGTTCCTCCCTTTGCATTACCCGTTTCTGTTGGGATGGTACTAGTGTCCTTCACAAAGGAAATTGAGGCAAAATATTGATCTAACATCTCTGTTGTTTCTATGTTCCCGCTATTAACTCCCAGCCTCATTCTCCAGCTACTCTTCCCTTTTATATGCCTCCAGAAGCTTTTGCTATCTTTTTTATATTTTGCACTAGTTTTCTTTCATAATTTATTCATGTTCTTTTTATTACTTTTTGGCCTTTGTTGTTCTTCAAATGTTTTTCAATCTACCACCCTGCCACAGGCCTTTACAATATGGTATGCCTTAGCTTCTGTCTTTATGTTATCTTTAACTTTCTTGCTTAACCATGGATGTTGTTTTCCCCCCCCCCCCCCCCCCCCCCCCCCTCCTGACAATCTTTCTTCCACTCTGGAATACATTTTAGTTGGGAGGAATTGAACAGCTCCTTAAAAAAACTGCTCATTAACTCGCCTACCTTTTGGTCTTCCTGCCCAGTTCACTAGGGGCAAATCTGTCTCATGCCGATGTAATTGTCTTTGTTTATCTTCAAAATGCTGGTGTGGGACTCCAGTTTCTCGTCCTCAAACTGAAATTCTATCATGCTATGATCACTCGTCCCCAGAGGGTCCTTAACTACAAGGTCATTAATTAATCCCTCTTAATTAGACGATACCAAACCCAGAATAGCCTGTTCCCTAGTTGGTTCCACAACATATTTCTCCAAGAAACAATCTCTAATACATAGATTCAACTCTCCTTTGAGGCTAGCCAATTTGACTAATCCAATCTATATGCATATTAAAATTGCTCATGATTATTGTCGTACCTTTCTTGCAAGCCTCCCATATTTCCTGATTTATACTGTGCCCCACTGAGGAACTACTGTTTGGGGACCAAGAGATTACTCCTACCAGAGACTTTTCTATTGCTATTTCTTATTTCTACCCAGGCTGATTCCACATCTTGATCTCCAGTGTCTATATCATTTCCCATTACAGCACATCCTTTCCTTTCCTAGCAAAGCTACACCACCTCCTTTTCCTTCCCATCTATCCTTCCAAATACTGAGTAGCAAAGAACAAAGAAAAATTACAGCACAGGAACAGGCCCTTCGGCCCTCCAAGCCTGCGCCGATCCAGATCCTCTATCTAAAACTGTCGCATATTTTCTAAGGATCTGTATCCCTCTGCTCCCTGCCCATTCATGTATCTGTCTAGATACATCTAAATGACGCTATCGTGCCCGCCTCTACCACCTCCGCCGGCAATGCGTTCCAGGCACCCACCACCCTCTGCGTGAAGAACTTTCCACGCATATCTCCCTTAAACTTTTCCCCTCTCACCTTGCACTCGTGACCCCTAGTAATTGAGTCCCCCACTCTGGGGAAAGAAACTTCTTGCTATCCACCCTGTCTATACCGCTCATGATTTTGTAGACCTCAATGAGGTCCTCCCCCCTCAACCTCCGTCTTTCGAATGAAAATAATCCTAATCTACTCAACCTCTCTTCATAGCTAGCGCCCTCCATACCAGGCAACATCCTGGTGAACCTTCTCCAAAGCATCCACATCCTTTTGGTAATGTGGCGACCAGAACTGTACGCAGTATTCCAAATGTGGCCGAACCAAAGTCTTATGCAACTGTAACATGACTTGCCAACTCTTGTACTCAATACCCCTTCCGATGAAGGAAAGCATGCCGTATGCCTTCTTGACCACTCTTATCGACCTGCGCAGCCACCTTCAGGGTACAATGGACCTGAACACCCAGATCTCTCTGTACATCAATTTTCTCCAGGGCTTTTTCATTTACTGTATACTTAGCTCTTGAATTGGATCTTCCAAAATGCATCACCTCGCATTTGCCCAGATTGAACTCCATCTGCCATTTCTCCGTCCAAATCTCCAATCTATCTATATTCTGCTGCATTCTCTGACAGTTCCCTTCACTATCTGCTACTTCACCAATCTTAGTGTCATCTGCAAACTTGCTAATCAGACCACCTATACCTTCCTCCAGATCATTTATGTATACCACAAACAACAGTGGTCCCAGCACGGCTCCCTGTGGAACACCACTGGTCACAGTTCTCCATTTTGAGAAACTCCCTTCCACTACTACTCTGTCTCCTGTTGCCCAGCCAGTTCTTTATCCATCTAGCTAGTACACCCTGGACCCCATGAGACTTCACTTTCTCCATCAGCCTACCATGGAGAACTTCTCAAATGCCTTCCTGAAGTCCATGTATATGACATCTACAGCCCTTCCCTCATCAATCAACTTTGTCACTTCCTCAAAGAATTCTATTAAGTTGGTAAGACATGACCTTCCTGCACAAAACCATGTTGCCTATCACTGATAAGCCCATTTTCTACCAAATGGGAATAGATCCTATCCCTCAGTATCTTCTCCAGCAGCTTCCCTACCACTGACGTCAGGCTCACCGGTCCATAATTACCTGGATTATCCCTGCTACCCTTCTTAAACAAGGGTACAACATTAGCAATTCTCAAGTCCTCTGATACCTCACCCGTGTTCAAGGATGCTGCAAAGATATCTGTTAAGGCCCCAGCTATTTCCTCTCTCACTTACCTCAGTAACCTGGGATAGATCCCACCCGGACCTGGGGACTTGTCCACCTTAATGCCTTTTAGAATACCCAACACATCTTCCCTCCTTATGCCGACTTGACCTGGAGTAATTAAACATCTATCCCTAACCTCAACATCCGCCATGTCCTTCTCCTCGGTGAATATGGATGCAAAGTACTCGTTCAGAATCTCACCCATTTTCTCTGACTCCACGCATAACTTTCCTCCTTTGCCCTTGAGTGGGCCAGCCCTTTCTCTACAACAAAGAACAAAGAAATGTACAGCACAGGAACAGGCCCTTCGGCCCTCCAAGCCCGTGCCGACCATACTGCCCGACTAAACTACAATCTTCTACACTTCCTGGGTCCGTATCCTTCTATTCCCATCCTATTCATATATTTGTCAAGATGCCCCTTAAATGTCCCTATCGTCCCTGCTTCCACTACCTCCTCCGGTAGCGAGTTCCAGGCACCCACTACCCTCTGCGTAAAAAACTTGCCTCGTACATCTACTCTAAACCTTGCCCCTCTCACCTTAAACCTATGCCCCCTAGTAATTGACCCCTCTACCCTGGGGAAAAGCCTCTGACTATCCACTCTGTCTATGCCCCTCATAATTTTGTATACCTCTATCAGGTCGCCCCTCAACCTCCTTCGTTCCAGTGAGAACAAACCGAGTTTATTCAATCGCTCCTCATAGCTTATGCCCTCCATACCAGGCAACATTCTGGTAAATCTCTTCTGCACCCTCTCTAAAGCCTCCACATCCTTCTGGTAGTGTGGCGACCAGAATTGAACACTATACTCCAAGTGTGGCCTAACTAAGGTTCTATACAGCTGCAACATGACTTGTCAATTCTTATACTCAATGCCCCGGCCAATGAAGGCAAGCATGCCATATGCCTTCTTGACTACCTTCTCCACCTGTGTTGCCCCTTTCAGTGACCTAGATCTCTCTGACTTTCAATACTCTGGAGGGTTCTACCATTCACTGTATATTCCCTACCTGCATTAGCCCTTCCAAAATGCATTACCTCACATTTGTCCGGATTAAACTCCATCTGCCATCTCTCCGCCCAAGTCTCCAGACAATCTAAATCCTGCTGTATCCTCAGACAGTCCTCATCGCTATCCGCAATTCCACCAACCTTTGTGTCGTCTGCAAACTTACTAATCAGACCAGTTACATTTTCCTCGAAATCATTTATATATACTACAAAGAGCAAAGGTCCCAGCAAGGATCCCTTGCCTCAACCAAGTCTCAGTAATAGCAATAACATCATACTACCAGGTACTAATCCAAGCCCTAAGTTCATCTGCCTTACCTACTACACTTCTTGCATTAAAACAAATGCACCACAGACCACCAGTCCCTTTGCGTTCATCATCTGCTCCCTGCCTACTCTTCCCCTTAGTCACGCTGACTTCATGATTTAGTTCCTTACAGCCTTGGATATGCAACTCCTGGACCTAGTCACCTTGTAACTATGTCTCAGTAATTGCCACCAAATCATACCCCTTTTCCTCTATTTGCGCTTTTAACTCATTAATTTTGTTTGCATGCTTCATGCATTCAGATACAAAGTCCTAAAATTTGTTCTATTATCAAATTTCCCCACTCTTGTTTGATTCCTTGGTGCATTATTAAGTTCACACGTTCTGCCCCTTCCTTTTATTTTATGGTGACAATCAGCCGCATCACTAACCTGCACTCCTATCTTCTCCTTTAACTTTGATTTTCTAATTTTCCATACAACTAACCCCCCCCCCCCCCCCCAAACTATTTAGTTTAAAGCCCTATCTACAGCCTTAGTTATGCGATTCGTCAGGATTCTGGTCCCAGCATGATTCAGGTGAAGACCATCCAGTTGGAACAGCTCCCTCCTTCCCCAGTACTGGTGCCATTGTCCCATGAATTCAAACTCATTTCTCCCACACCAACTTTTGAGGCATACATTTACCTCTTGACCCTGTAACAATTGGCTTGTGGCGCAGATTACCTTTTTTTCATTTTTAATTTAGCCCCTAGCTGCTCATATTCCTTCAGCAGAACCTCTATCGTTGTTCTTCCTATGTTGTTGGCATCTATGTGGACCAGGACAACTTTCCCCTCCCACTACTCTGCAGCCCAGATGAGGTATCCCGAACCCTGGCGCCAGGTAGGCAACACAACCTTCGGGACTCTTGATCCTTGCTACAGAGAACAGTGTCTATGCCCCTAACTATACTATCCTCGATTGCGACTGCAATTCTCTTCTCTCCTCCCACTTGAATGGCTCCTGTACCATGGTGCTATGGTCACATTATAGTCATGCTCCCCACAGTCCCTGCCCTTGTCCACACAGACAGCAAGAATCTCAAACATGTTGGACAAGCAAAGGGCTGAGGATCCTGCAACCCTACCTCTTGGATCCCTCTACCTACCTCACTCATAGTAACACCCTCCTGTCCCTGACCACTGGCCGAATTCAAGGTAGTTAATCTTTCCCGCAAAGAAGTCGACGAACGGTTGCCACCTCCGGGTGAACCCTAACAGTGACCCTCTCAAGGCGAACTTGATTTTCTCCAAACAGCGAAAGCTAGCCATGTCTGATAGCCAGGTCTCTGACTTCGGGGCTTTGAGTCCCTCCAAGCTAATAGTACCTGTCTCCGGGCTACCAGGGAAGCAAAGGCCAAAACGTCTGCCTCTTTCTCCTCCTGGATTCCCGGGTCTTCCGACACCCCGAAAATCGCCACCTCTGGACTCAGCGCCACCCTTGTTTTTAACACCGTGGACATGACGTCCGCAAACCCCTGCCAAAATCCCCTAAGCTTTGGACATGTCCAAAACATGTGGACATGGTTCGCCGGTCCTCTCGCACATTTTGCGCACCTGCCCTCCACCCCAAAGAATCTGCTCATCCGGGCCACTGTCATGTGAGCCCGGTGAACAACCTTAAATTGTATCAGGCTGAGCCTGGCACATGTATCTGACATGTTGACTCTACTCAACGCGTCTGCCCATGGACCATCCTCCATCTCAGCTCCCAGCTCCTCCTCCCACTTGCGCTTCAGCTCCTCGGTCTGCATCTCCTCCGACCCCATATGCTCCTTATAAATGTCCGAGATGCTCCCTTCTCCTAACCACCCTCTGGAAACTACCCTGTCCTGAATCCCCCTTAGCGGTAGGTTGACACCTGTTTACGAAGGAAGTCCCGCACCTGCAGATACCTGAATTTGTTTCCCCTCACCAACCCAAACTTTTCCTCCAGTGCCCTCATACTCGGAAAGCTCCCCTCTATGAACATATCCCCCATTCTCTCAATCCCCGCTCTCCGCCATCACCGGAACCCCCCGTCCATACTTCCCGGGGCAAACCGGTGAATATCACAGATTGGTTGCAACGTCTGAAACTCAGACTCCAGATGATCAACACAGAGCCAAAGTTCCTTGAGCAACCGACACTTGATACAGATGTGTTCAGTAGGAACCACAATGGGGTCCGCCAGCTCCCACATCATGCAGTTAAGTTACAACATATCTTCTGGTTCCACATCTCTATTTTATTTAATTAGTTTTTAATTTGTTTCTTTTAAATTTCCACTGGTTTTTAGGTTATCTAATCTGTAAAATATTTCTCCTTTTTACTTTTAATCTAAAAAATAGCTAATGGAAATGAGCAGTTATTTACCAGCCAATTAACTTACCGTTTTCCTGTGACGTCACTCCTGGATTGCTGTTCAAACTCAGCCCACTGCCTGAGTAGAGGTGTCCCTCACAGGTCGGTCTGTCTCAACTCCCAGCCCAAGTAGAGGTATCTCTTGCAGGTCCACCTGTCTCCACTCCCGGCCCAAGGAGAGGTGTCTCTTGCAGGTCCGCCTGACTCCACTCCCGACCTGAGTAGAGGTGTCTCTCGCAGGTCCACCAGTCTCCAAGGCCTGAGTAGAGATGGCCCTTGCAGGTCTGCCAGTCTCCACTCCCGGCCCAAGTTGAGGTGCCCCTCGCATGCCCTGCTGTCTCTGCTCCCAGCCCGAGTACAGCTGTCCCTCGCAGGTCCGGCTGTCTCTGCTTATGGCCTGAGTAGAGGCGCCTCTAGCAGGCTACCCTGTCTCCACTCCTGCCCCGAGCAGAGATTCCCCTTTCAGGTCCGGCTGTCTCCACTCCCGGCCCGAGTAGAGGTGTCTCTCGGAGGTCCGGCTGTCTCCACTCCCGGCCCAAGTAGAGGTATCCCTTGCGGATCCAGCTGTCTCCACTTCCGGCCCGAGTAGAGGTGTCTTTCGCAGGTTTGTCTGTCTGCACTCCCGGCCCGAGTAGAGGTGTCTCTCGGAGGTCCGGCTGTCTCCACTCCCGGCCCAAGTAGAGGTGCCCCTTTCAGGTCAGCCTGTCCCCACTCCCGGCCCGAGTAGAGGTGTCTCTCGCAGGTCCAGCTGTCTCCACTCCCGGCCCGAGTAGAGGTGTCCCTCGCGGATCCAGCTGTCTCCACTCCCGTCCCAAGTCGAGGTGTCTCTCGCAGGTCCGACTGTCTCCACTCCCGGCTCGAGTAGAGGTGTCCCTCGCGGATCCAGCTGTCTCCACTCCCGTCCCAAGTAGAGGTGTCTCTCGCAGGTCCGACTGTCTCCACTCCCGGCCCGAGTCGAGGTGTCCCTCGCGGATCCAGCTGTCTCCACTCCCGTCCCAAGTAGAGGTGTCTCTCGCAGGTCCTGCTGTCTTCGCTCCCGGCCCGAGTAGAGGTATCCCTTGCGGATCCAGCTGTCTCCACTTCTGGCCCGAGTAGAGGTGTCTTTCGCAGGTCAGGCTGTCTCCACTTCCGGCCCGAATAGAGCTGTCCCTTCCAGGTCCACCTGTCTCCGCTCCCAGCCTGAGTAGAGGTGTCCCTCACAGGTCCGCCTGTCTCCACTCCAGGCCCGCCTCTCTCCGCTCCCGGCTTAAGTAGAGGTGTCCCTCTCAGGTCCGCCTCTCTCCGCTCCTGGCCCAAGTAGAGGTGTCCCTCGCAGGTCCGCCTGTCTCCACTCCAGGCCCACCTCTCTCCGCTCCCGGCTCAAGTAGAGGTGTCCCTCGCAGGTCCGCCTCTCTCCGCTCCTGGCCCAAGTAGAGGTGTCCCTCGCAGGTCCGCCTGTCTACGCTCCTCCCTCTTTCACCTAACTTTAGCCGCTCTCCGATGCAACAAGGCAGCACTCAGTGCAGACCATTTTACAGAAGTTAACTCATTAACTATACCTCCCAATGCCATACTTTCTATAATGGGTATTGAAAGTCTATATACAAATATATACAAACCTACCTCTCCATTCACCTGAGGAAGGAGCAGTGCTCCAAAAGCTAGTAATTTGAAACAAACCTGTTGGACTTTAAATGGTGTTGTAAGACTTCTTACTGTGCTCACCCCAGTCCAAAGCCGGCATCTCCATATCATTACAAATATAAAAACAGAGGATTCGCTGGCTGTCCGAAATCATAGAATGCCATTTCACAGGAGGGGGCCATTCGACCTATCCTGCTCTCTGGGAGAGAACTATCAAATTAGTTCCCCCTTCCATCTACTCTTTCCCCATGGCTCTACAAAACCTCTTCCCTTTGAAAATTTATCCAATTCTTCACACCTTGCTTCAAACTATTATTATTAATTTTGTTTTAAAATCAAATCCCATCGTAATCAAATGCTTAATTAAGGTAGGTTTTACAATCGGTTCAATTTTAATACAAAAATTCAGTGACCGCATTTCAGCCAACAACACCACCATCAAATCACCAGTCAGTTACAACTTCCCTTAGATTATCTATCGCTGGAACAACTCAGCACTGCTCTTCATTTGACTCAGAAAACCTTCCAAAATCTCTATTTCTAAATGTGGCTGTACTCCTGCGGTGGGATTCTTCGACCCCCCGCCGGGTCGGAGAATCGCCGGGGGCTGGCGTGGATTCTGCCCCCGCTGTGTCCCGAAGTCTCCGCCACCAGAGATTTGGCAGGGGCGGGAATCGCACCGTGCCGGTTGGCGGGCCCACCCCCACCGATTCTCCCACACGCGATGGGCCGAAGTCCCGCTGCTGGAATGCCTGTCCCGCCAGCGTGGATTAAACCGCCTTTTGAACGGCGGGACAAGGCAGGCTCCGGGGTCCTGGGGGGGGCGCGGGGCGATCTGGCCCCTGGGGGGTGCCCCCACGGTGGCCTGGCCCGCGATCGGGGTCCACCGATCCGCGGGTGGGCCTGTGCCGTGGGGGCACTCTTTCTTCCGCCTTCGCCATGGTCTTCACTATGGCAGAGGCGGAAGAGACCCCCTCCCCTGCGCATAAGCGAGGATGACGTCCGCAGCCGCTGACGCTCCCGCGCATGCGTTGACCCGCGTCGCCTGGTGAAGACCTTTCGGCCCTGGCTGACGTGGCGCCAAAGGCCTTTCCCGCCAGCCGGCGGCGCGCCAACTAGTCCGGCGCGGACCTAGCCCCTCGAGGTGAGGGCTTGGCCCCTTAATGTGCGGAAACCTCGCACCTTTGGGGCGGCCCGACGCTGGAGTGGTTCCCGCCACTCCATTGCGCCGGAAACCCCCCACCCCGCCGGCTAGGGGAGAATCCCGCCCCTGATTCTTCCTGCACTGAGGGTCAAAATTAGTAGTCCTCTTGAGAGTGCCTCTGAGACTGAGCTGTCCATGTCTTTAAAGAATTTGAGACTCAGACAGTAGAATTCTTCATCTTTTCGGCCTATGTCTTCTCCCCCCCCCCCCCCCCCCCCCCCCCCCCCCTGCTGCTGCTTCTCTCACCGACCAGTAATTTAAATAATTTAATCTTTCTTAGTGTAGGTTTACATTAATCCTGCAATGAAGTTACTGTGAAAATCCCCTAGTAGCCACACACCGGTGCCTGTTCGTGTAGACTGAGGAAGAATTCAGACTGTCCAATTCACCTAACAAGCACGTCTTTCGGGAGGAAACCCATGCAGACACTGGGAGAACGTGCAGACTCTGCACAGACAGTGACCCAAGCCGAGAATCGAACCCGGGTCCCTGGCGCTATGAAGCAACAGTGAAAACCACTGTGCCACTGTGTATCCCCGTCTGGCTCGTCCATTCCCCAAGCCAGAACCAGGTCCTGGACCCAACTGGGGCATTGCGGCTGCTGACCTTGTTTGAGCATCACAGAGTGAGTGAGGCCTCCCGTTGCTTATTGCTATTCTGCTCTCCCTTGACCGGGTTACGATTCAACATTATGGCACCAGTGAGATCAGCCAGAATAACTGCTCCACCTCCTCAAATCACGGGTTCCTTCTGTCCTGGCTGCTTCTCTAGTCATAGATTCTGCTTCCTGAGAAGCAGCAGTAGTGGAAGTGTGGGAACCTGTGATTAGAGGAGCTGAAACAGTGGGGGTGGGTGCGACAAAATTTGTGATTGGAGGAGCATCTTTCTCAGATCCTGTCCGTCCCACATTTTCTCTCACTTGTTGCCCCGTCATTGATTTTTAAATGTCTTTTTGGTGTGCTTTCAAGCGTGGGTTCGCTTACCACCTCCTATGTATTTTGAGCCCTGGTCTTCTGAATGTACTTGTACTGTGTGAACTTGTAGACTACTATTACTGTGCAACGGTGGTGTATGGAGTGATCATTTAAGATGGTGGATGTGGTGCCATTCAACTTAGTTGTTGAGCTTTGTGAGTGTTGTTGGAGATGTACTTATCCAGGCAAATGGAGAGTATTGCTGACTTGTGCTATGTATATGGTGGACAGGCTTTGGAGTCAAGAGGTGAGTTGCTCTCTGCAGAACTCCCAGGTTCTGCTTTTTAAGCCGCATTATTATATGGCTAGTCCACTCCAGTTTCTGGTCAGTGGTAACCCCCAGCATGTTGATTCAGCGATGGTAATGGTATTGAATGTCAAGGAGCCATGCTTAGATTCTATTTTAACGGAGATGGTCATTGCCTGGTACATTTGTGGTGCTGATGCTACTTGTCATTTATCAGTTGAACCTGAATGTTCTGCAGATAATAGGCCTCCAACAACCACAAGCATCTCCCTTTGTGCTAGGCATTATTCCATCTAGTTGAGAGTTTTCCCTCCCAATTGCCAATTACTTCAATTTTGCTCAAGCTCCATGATGCCACTCTGTCAAATGCTGACCTACTGCCAAGGTCAGTCACTCTCACCTCATGTCTGGAATTAAATGCATGTGTGTATTATATGCTCAGGCTGTAATGAGGTCTGGTGTTGAGTGGTCCTGGCCCAAATTAAATATCAGTGAGCAGGCTATTGCTGAGTCAGTGCCATTTGATAGCATTGCTGATGATCGAGAGTCGAGTGATGGGGCAATAATTTGCTAGCCTGAATTTGTCTTTTTATGTGCTGGGTGTGGCTTGACAATTTTCCACATTGTCAGATAGTTGCTAGTGCTGTTACTGGAACAGCTTGATTACAAATGCAGCTAGTTCTGCATACAAGTCTTCAGTACTATATTTGGAATGTTGTCAGGGCCTTTGCTGTATTCAATCTTTTGGGTTGCTTCTTGATGTCGGGTAAAATGAATCAAATTGGCTGAAGACTGGTATCTGTGATGCTGGGGACTGCAGGAGGAAGCTTGGGGAGATCCATTCAGCACTTCTGGTTGAAGATGCTTGCAAATGCTTCAGCCTTGTCTTTTGCACCAATGTGCTGGACTCGCCTATCTTTGAAGATGGGGATATCTGTGCCTCCACTTCCAGTTAGTTGTTTAATTGTCTATTACCATTTGCAACTGAATATGGCAGGACTGCAGAGCCTGATCTGTTGGTTGTAGGTATGCTTAGCAATGCCTGTAGCATGTTGTTTCTGCTGTCTAGCAGTCCTGTCTTATGGTTTCAACCAGTTGGCACCTCCTTTTAAGGTAAGTCCGGTGCTGTTCCTGACGCACCCCTACACTCCTAGGAAGAGGAAGGGATATGTCGGGAAATTAAATTAATGATTGTGATATAATTCTGCTTCTGCTGCTAGCTATTTCACCTTATGGATGTCTAGTTTTAAACTCCAAATTCTGCACACCTCAAATTGTCATCTATTGGGGGGTTAGCTCTAATCTGGTGTGCTTTGCTTTGCATAGGTTCTGAACCTACCCATTGTGACTTCACCTGGGAATTCCCAGAGTGTATGACGATCTATTGGAGAAATCTTAGAAGTTACACGCCTTTTTAGAAATATATTATTATTATTGGGTGCCTTTGTGCTCCTAATTGCTTTCTCTGGGTGTAGTATTCGCGCCGAGAGAAATGGCAAGTAGATTTGATGAGAAATAATCAGCATGGCTTTGTCAAAGGGAGGTCATGCCTCAACAATTTGATTTGAGTTTTTTGAGCACGTGACTAAGTGTATCAATGAGGGTAGTGCAGTTGGTGTACTTTATATGACAAGGTCCCACATGGGAGACTTATAAAGAAGGCTAATACACATGGGATACAGGGGAACTTATATATAGTACAGTAATCTTTATTAGTCACAAGTAGGCTTACATTAACACTGCAATGAAGTTACTGTGAAAATACCCTAGTCACCATACTCTGGTGCCTGTTCAGGTACACTGAGGGAGAATTCAGAATGTCCAATTCACCTAAAAAGCACATCTTTAGGGACTTGTGGGAGGAAGCCGGAGCACCCGGAAGAAACTCACGCAGACATGGGGAGAACGTGCAGACTCCGCACAGACAGTGACCCAAGCTGGGAATCAGACCTAGGTCCCTGGCGCTGTGAAACAACATTGCTAACTACTGTGCTACTGTGACTAGATACGGTGGATTCAAAGCTGGCTGAGCTGTAGTAACAGAGGATGATGACAGATGGCTGCTTTAGTGACTGGAAGACAACGTCCAGTAGCGTACCACAGTCATCTGTGCTGGGTCCCCTATTATTCATCATTTATATAAATGACTTAGATGACTGTGGGGGTAGGATCAGTAAGTTTGCGGTTGACGCACAGGCTGGGTGTTAACAGTGAGCCTGAAAGTCTGGGGTTGCAGGAAGATATAGAGGGATTGGTCAAATGGGCAGAAAGGTGGCAGATGGAATTTAATCCTGAAAAGTGAGGTGTTGCACTTTGGAAGGAGCAATTTGACAAGGAAATATTCACTGAATGACACCACACTGGCATGTTTGTAAATAGATCTCTGAAGGCAGAAGGGGAGATTAATAGGGTAGTAAATATGCTACACTTGCCTTTATCAATTGTGGCATAGATTACAAAAGCAAGGAAGTCATGTTGGAGTTATATAGAACATTGGTGTGGCCACAGCTGGAGTACTGTGTGCAGTACTATGGTCACATAAGATTGTGATGGCACAGGAGTGGGTGCAGCGACGTTTCACCAGGATGTTGCCTGGGATGGAACATATTAGTTGTGATAGGCTTGGATTGTTTTTGCTGGAGCAGAGAAGACTGAGGGGCGACCTGATCGAGGTGTACAAGATTACGAGGGGCATGGACAGGGTGGATAGGGAACAGCTGTTCCCCTTAGTTGAAGGGTCAGTTACGAGGGGACACAAGTTCAAGGTGAGGGGCGGGAGGTTCAGGTGGGAATTTGAGGGAAAACGTTTTTTACCCAGAGGGTGGTGACGGTCTGGAATGCACTGCCTGGGAGGGTGGTAGAGGTGGGTTGCCTCACATTCTTTGAAAAGCACCTGAATGAGCACTGGACAAGTCTTAACATTCAAGGCTATGGTTCAAGTGCTGGCAAATTGAATTAGGATTGGCAGACCTGGTGTTTTCATGCGGCAGGACAGACTCAATGGGCTGAAGGGCCTTTTCTGCGCTGTATTTTTCTCTGATTCTGTGATTCTTCTGATTCTGTGACACTTTTTTTATTAACAAACACAGATACCCCTCTCCAAAAAAGGGTCTCCCTCTCAATCTGCACCCGGATCAGAGTTTTTATACTGTTGAGGGCTCCCCTCATTAAAGGGGAAACCCCTCCCCATTACTGGGCAAGTTAGTATTCTGTGGAGGTCACGGAGGAGTTATGTAAAGCTGTGGAAGAATTAGCTTGGAAGCCCTGGTCTCTATTTGCATCCAAACCTAATAGCCATGCCAGATTGAGGACCATGATTCTTTGGAGCTGGATGATTCAATTGCACTACTGAAAAGGAATGCATAAGTAAAATGCTGTTATGTACATTTTCCATTATCCTATCCGTTTCAGTGGTTTTGTATCAATTTGCGCAGCTTTTTTCACACTTCAACTCATTGTTCCTCTTTGCTGCAGTTCTTTAGCTGATGCTTAGCATTTGGTGTTCATATTCTGTTTGATGAATCATTGTTTTCATTTTAGATTGTACAACAAAGATGCTGTCATTGAATATTTATTGGACACTTCTCCAGAAAAATGCATTATAGTGACTGCAACGCACATTAAGAACCTGAAGGTGAGTCTATTACCTGACAAATTAATACATGAATGACTATAAAACTGGCTGCCCATTCTACACCTCTATTGTGTTCAATTCTTCATGGGATGTTGTCATCATTGGGAAAGCCAGCATTTACTGCCCTACAGTCCATGTGATGGCGATATATCCATGGCGCTGTTAGGGAGGGAGTTTCAGGATTTAGATTCAGTGACATTGAAGGAACAGCAATATAATTCCAAGTCAGGATAGTGTGTGACTTGAAGGGGAACTGACAGGTTGTGTGTCTGATGTGTCTGCCTTTGTTCTACAAGGTGGTAGTGGTTGGGAGTTTGGAAGGTGCTATTAAAGGAGCCTCAGGCCATTTCGGGGAGAAGTTAAGAGTCAACCACATTGCTATGGACCTTGGGTCAAGTGTAGGGCAGACCAGGAAAGTATGGCAGCTTTCCTTCCTGAAAGGACATTATTAATAACAATAATCTTTATTGTCACAAGTAGGCTTACATTAACACTGCAATGAAGTTACTGTGAAAAGCCCTAGTCGCCACATTCCGGCGCCTGTTAGGGTACAGTGAGGGAGAATTCAGACTCAAACCTGAGGCCATGCCGCTGTGAAGCAGTAGTGCTACCCACCGTGCTACCAAGCTGCCCACAAAGAACCAGTTGGGGTTTTATGGTAGTTTAGAATCTAATGGTCATCATCACTGAGTCTTGCTTTTCACTCGAGATTTATTTAATTAATTGAATTTAAATTCTTCCAGCTGATATAGTGGGATTTCAACCTGTGTTTCCAGAGCATTCGCCTCGGTCTCTGAATTGCTAATGCAATATCATTATCTATATTACCACTTCCTGTTGTTGGCTTCCTTTTCCTTGTTTTATAATTTTCCCTCCTACCTCTTTCCCTTGGTGTTTCCTTATTTCTTTTTCTTCCCTCTCTCTGATTTTCTTTCCACCCGTGTTTCCCTATTTTCCTCTTCTTTCTCATTTCCACCTGCTCTATTATCCCTATTTCTACCTTCCTTGGATGTGGGGAGTTGTATCAGATATTTTTGGATACAAGGCATGTCGCTTGTATTGAATTTCATCAAAATTGAGGATGGTGACCTGATGGATATGGAGTGGTGAAAGATGCAAGAGCAAATTGAGTTTGAGATACTGTAATGCAAGATTGGCTGTCCAGCAGTACAACACAGGAGATATTCTCAAATGGGTTTCTGAGATTGGTGAACATATTGAATCATCAAATGCTTGAACTCTTATTCTGTTGCCTCCCTGCTTGCATCTTTGCTGGAGTCCTCCTCTGACCAGCGTATCCTTTCAGTTGCCTCCAGTATTCTCCCTCCATCTAGGCTCCTTCCTCTGGCCTCTTTCCCGTTCTTGATCTTTTGTTTGAGAACTGTTGGCGCGATGTTGACCATCTTAATTTCTCTGCTTCCTTCATTCACTCTAACCTGTCTCCTTTTGAACTTGTTGCACTCTATTCTCTCACTCCTAACCTTGACATTGTTATAAATCCTGCTGAGAAAGGTGGTGCTATTGCCATAACATAAGAACTCTGAGCAGGACTAGGCAATTCAGCCCCTTGACTCTGCTCCACAATTCAATACAATCATGACTGATATTATCTCTGCCTCATTTCCACCTTCCTGCCCACTCCACATAATCCTTCATCTCACTACTAATTAAAAGCCTATTCAGGGGCGTCATTCTCCGACCCCCCCGCCGGGTCGGAGAATCGCCGGGGGCTGCCGTGAATCCCGCCCCTGCCGGTTGCCGAAGTCTCCGGCACCGGAGATTCGGCAGGGGCGGGAATTGCGCCGCGCCGGTTGGCGGGCCCCCCCCGCTCGATTCTCCGGCCCGGATGGGCCGAAGTCCCGCCGATAAATTGCCTGTCCCGCCGGCGTGGATTAAACCACCTTTTGAACGGCGGGACAAGGCGGCGTGGGCGGGCTCCGGGGGGTGCCCCCACGGTGGCTTGGCCCGCGATCGGGGCCCACCGATCCGCGGGCAGGCCTGTGCCGTGGGGGCACTCTTTCCCTTCCGCCTCCGCCACGGTCTCCACCATGGCGGAGGCGGAAGAGACTCCCTCCACTGCGCATGCGTGGGAAACTGTCAGCGGCCGCTGACGCTCCCGCGCATGCGCCGCCCGGGGATGTCATTTACGCGCCAGCTGGCAGGGCACCAAAGGCCGTTTCCGCCAGCTGGCGGGGCGGAAATTCCTCCGGCGCTGGCCAAGCCCCTCAATGTTGGGGCTCGGCCCCCAAAGATGCGGAGCATTCCGCACCTTTGGGGCGGCGCGATGCCCGTCTGATTGGCGCCGTTTTGGGCGCCAGTCGGCGGACATTGCGCCGTTTCGGGAGAATTTTGCCCCATATCCTCATATTTGTTTAGTCGTCCACTGCACTCTGGGGTAGAGAATTCCACAGATGCACAATCCTTTGAGTGAATTCCTCCTAATTTCTATTTTAAATCTGCCACCCCTTAGCTTAAAACTATGGGCTTTCTTTCTAGAACATTTCTAGAATGTTCAACAAGGGGAAACATCGGCTCTACTCCCACCCTGCCAATTCCTTTTAGCGTCTGATATACTTCAATTAGATCTCTTATTGTTTAAACTTCAGTGAGTAGAGGCTTAAACTGCTCAGTCTCTCTTAAGACAAGCCTTTTATCCGTAGAATCAATTAATCCTCTGAACCACCTCAATTCATTTACATCCTTGCTATGTCAGGGGACCAAAACTGTGAGCAGTACTCCAAATGCAGTCTCATCAATGCCCTATACCGTTGCAACAGCACTTCCCTACTTTTCTAGTCTATTCCATTAGCAATGAATCCCAAGATTCAATTTATCTTCCTTATTACCTGCTGCACCTGCATACTAACTTTCTGTGATTCATTCACGAGGACACCCAGATTCCTCTGCACCAAAGTACTCTGACGTGTCTATCGATTTAGATAATAATTTACCTTATTATTCCTCCGGCCAGAATGAATAATCTCATACTATTCCATGGTAAATTCTATCTGCCAGATTTTGTCCCACTCACCTAACCTATCCATATCCATTTGTAAATTTCTTATTTCCTCATTGCAACTTGTTTCCCACCTATTTTAATGTTGTCTGCAAATTTGACTATAGTACCTTCTATCCCTGCAACCAAGTCATTAATATATGGGGCCTGAGGTACGAACCTTGTGGCACACTACTAGTTACATCTTACCAACCAGACAAAGATCCACTTATCCCCACTCCCTGCTTTCTGTTAGAATCGTAGAATCCCTACAGTGCAGAAGGAGGCAATTCGGCCCATTGAGTCTGCACCCACCCTTCAAATGAGTACTCTACCCGTACCCACTTCCCCCTATTCCTGTAACCCCATAACCTAAGCTGCACATCCCTGGGCACTAAGGGACAATTTAGCGTTGCCAGTCCACCTAGCCTGCACATCTTTGGACTGTGGGAGGAAACCGGAGCACCCAGACGAAACCTACACAGACACTGGGAGAACGTACAAATTCCACAAAGACAGTTACCCAAGCCGGAATAGAACCTGGGTTCCTGGCACTGCGAGGCAGCAGTGCTAACCACTGTGCCGCTCCAATTGATTAGCCAATCCGCAATCCAATCCGCAATCCAAGGTAACATATTACCCCCAACCCCATGGGATCTTGCCTTGTGCATTAACCTTTTGTGCAGCACCTTATCAAATGCCTTCTAGAAGTCGGGATATATGATATCAACAGGAAACCCGTTATCCACTCGGTTTGTTATATCTTTGACGAACTCTAGCAAATTAGTCAAACATGATTTATCCATCATAAAACCATGCTGACTCTGATGGATTGAGTTTTGACTTTCCCAATGTCTGTTACTTCCTTAATAATGGATTTCAACAATTTCCCAATGACTGAGGTTAAACTTACCGGTCTATAGTTTCTTACTTTATGCCTTTCTCCCTTTTTGAAAAGCGGCATTAAATTGACCTTTTTCTAATCCACTAGAACCTTTCCAGAATCCAGGGAATTTTGGAATATTATAACCAATGTCTCCACTATCTCTGCTGCCACTCCGTTTAAGATCCTACGATGGCCATCAGGCCTGGGGGTTGATGGCAATTGTTTTAAGTTCCTCCTTTTCAACATCCTCTGCATTACCAGTTGCTATTGGGATAGTTCTAGTGCTCTCCCCTGTGAAAACCGAGGCAAAATATTGATTTTCGTGTCTCTACCATTTTTGTGTTCCCCATTATTAACTCCCCAGTCTAGTCCTTTAGAGACCAACATTAATTTTAGCTACTCTCCCTGTTGGTCTTTAAAAATTTCCCAATCCCCCAGCCTGCCATTGACCTTTGCAATATGGTATGCTCTAGTTTTTGTCTTTATGTTATCCTTAACTCATTGCTTATTCATGGATGTATTTCCCCCCCAATTACAATCTTTCTTTCTCTCTGATATATATTTTAGTTTGGAGGAATTGAATATCTCCTTTAATGCCTGCGGCTGTCTGGCGTACTGACCTCTATCTTGCAGAGGCTGAGTGCCAACTCTCAGACACTTCTTCATACCTACCCCTGGAACTTGACCCCACCGCCGAAGATCAAGCCATTGTGTTCAAGACTTGCACTGATCTCATCTCATCTCCGGAGAAATTCCCCCACAGCCTCCAATCTCATAGTACCTCAGCACAGTGATTAGCATTGTTGCTTCACAGCGCCAGGGTCACAGGTTCAATTCCTGGCTTGGGTCACTGTCTGTGCGGAGTCTGCACGTCTCCCCGTGTCTGCGTGGGTTTCCTCCGGGTGCCACAGTTTTCTCCCACAAGTCCCGGAAAATGTGCTGTTCGGTAAATTGGACATTCTGAATTCTCCCTCTATGTACCCGAACATGCGCCAGAGTATGGCGACTAGGGAATTTTCACAGTAACTTCATTGCAGTGTTAATGTAAGCCGACTTATGACAATAACAATTATTATTTTTATTATTCAGTCCCAAAATCTATCATGATTACTGTCCTGATAGACCCACCATTTCAGCTTGTTCTTGCCCCATTGAATAGCTTTCTTCCAATCTTGACTCTATTTCTTTCTCCCCTTGCCCAGCCTCTTCCCACCGACATAATAATCTTTATTATTGTCCGGCACCTGTTCGGGTATACTGAGCACAGAAGATTCCTGCACTGCCCACCTAGTCCTCTTGCTCTGCCTGGTTGTCACCCAATTCCTTTCTGCCTGTGGAGTCTTTTCCTTTGATGTTACTGCCTCTCTATACGTGCTATCCATGATACTCTGTGCCTTGTGTATGCCTCACAGTGTCCCAGCTGCCATTCATGCTCACAAAACCCCTACTTCCAGGAGTTGCAGCTGGAGACACTTTCAGTGCACGTGCTGGCCCTGGCATATGAAATGTTCCTGGCCTCCGACCTAGAGCAGGAGGAGCATTCCACGGCTTTGAGTTCTTCTGCCATGATTTACCCCTTTAAATTCAACCTTTTGGATGATATTTAAAATTATTAATTAATTACTCTAGGGCCCTTCTTCCCTGGTCCTTGTTACTACAGAATTTAACCGTTACAAACTATAAATCACAAAATAAAGACCTTACAAATTAAGCCATTAAAGTAGTCAATACTTCTCTGACCATATTCACCCAATTAGCTGCTCCTACTTGCCCCATATCTCAATTGAATCCTGACATTACCTCAGGATCTCCAAGCTAGAACTCTGATTTCTCACTGCGCTCTCGTGCTGTTTTCAATCTCCCAACAATCAGCTTTTTCCCCTGTACCCTCTACTCCAGCTCGAGGTGCTGCTGACTGTCTGACTGGTGACCTCCTTTCGCACTCCCCCCTCGAAGCTGCTGACTGACTGTCCTCATTTCGTAGTCGCCTCTCGGTGCTGCTGACTGTCTGTATTGGTGTCCCCTCGCACTCTCCGCTAGCTGCTGCTGACTATCTGTCCCGGTGTCCTCCTCTTGCTGTCTCCTCTAGGTATTGTTGACTGTCTTGTAGCCACCTAAAATGGCTGATTCCCTATTAATTTGGCCAAAACCCGATTTAAAATGGCCAACCGAAAAGGCTGATGGGAAAAGCAGCCAACAGGACACAAATGGACAGCTGCAGACAGAATAGCGTATTCAGCTCTGGGGAAGTCGGCCCAGATCGATACTCAAGACTATTAGCAGCACATCAACCCAGACATCTGCAGTTTAAACCGCTATCCCCGGGAACAATTGCAACATAGAACATAGAACATAGAAAAATACAGCACAGAACAGGCCCTTCGGCCCACGATGTTGTGCCGAACCTTTGTCCTAGATTAATCATAGATTATCATTGAATTTACAGTGCAGAAGGAGGCCACTCGGCCCCTCGAGTCTGCACCGGCTCTTGGAACATATTAGCAATTGAATGCCGGGCCAGACCTGTCGGCGCCTGCAGTGGCCGAAACAAAGACAGGTGAACGACCACCCCCCGATCGAGGAATCGTCCCGTTATCGGACGTATCGAACCCAGTGATTGGGAACAAGTCCAATCACTTGGGACTCAGGGTCAAGAACCGCCCCGAGAGGCGGAAAGCCCCTGGGCCCTATAAAGTGAGGGGCCAAGTTCAGATCTCTCTCTCTCTCCCTTCTTCTCCTGCTCGAGACCTTCGCAAGAACATCGACCAGAAACTGTAAGTTTGACTCCAGCGATCGCTACCCGATAAAGACTCCTAGCCATCGACCTGTATCAGCCTTTTGAATCCCGCGGGCCAGACCCGATTCGATAAGCCATTTGTTTCCCTGACCTGGTGGGCCCTTCCTAAAGTTAAGTATTGGCCAGTAGTGGTAGGTTTCGATATAGATAGTAGGATTATTGTGTAAGCATTATTTGTTGTATATAATAAATGACCGTTGATTTCAATCTTACTAAGCGGTGTGCTGACTTATTAATCATAACTCGAGTTTGAACCACGTGGCGGTATCAGGAAGATACCTGGCGACTCGTGAGCAAAGGTGACATAATCAGAGCTAATAAACTAAGGCTAAAAAGAGCGACATAATTGGCGACTCCGCGTGACCCGACATAGAAGTGGAAAACCACTCCGGGAGAACCCCAACAATTTGAATAGAATCCAAACGGAAACAAAAACAAAAAAAAACCACAAGTGTTCAAGCGGTTCTGGTTAATAATTCACAATTCGGAAGTGTGTGTATGCATGCGTAACTAACAGGGTTATAAGGTAAAACTGATAGACTTTTGTTGCGTCAAAACTGTCGGAAGTCGGTATTTTCGGAAATTAGCGCAAGCCGTACCCGCATCTACGACACCACCTTAGCCCCCTGTTCCAAATTTGAATGTAACGAGCAGATAAGAGAGATGGCCATGCAGGCAATGCAATGCCTCGTGAACCCCGAAGAATTTGCAGTCGCACCGATCAGCAGCATTAAAATGGGACAGTGTTCCATTTGGGAAGTGGAAATTCGGAAATTTCTGCAGGGCAAAGGATGGCCCGTGTGGAGCGGTTTCTGTAATAATGACGACTCCGGTCCCGGAAGTATAGGGCACACTTGGTGGGAGAACATGAGTGAAATCCATAAGAAAAGCTTAGCGAAAGCACGCAAGCCGATGGCAATCGTGTCCTGCATGGCACAATTGCGAGGCACCGAGGTGGTCGTCAGGACGCTCCGAAAAGAAATAGAAGGCATACATCGTATGAGTAAAATCGATGTATGCGAGATGGAAAAGGAGAACCTGGAATTGAAAAGGCAGTTAGAAGCCAAGGACGAAGAGGTGGCTGACGCCAAACAGGGTCACCAGTCTTGTCTGGCGCATTTAAGCAGTTTTCAATCCCAGTATGAGAAGGCTTATCAGGACACGCAGCGTGCCGTCCTGGTTAAGAAAGAGACTGAGAAGCAGGTGGAGACGCTACAGAAGCAATGTAGTGATCTCAAGGCAACCTTGAGAGCGCTCCACGCTGCAACCACGGAACAAAGGCAGAGTACCTTAGACCATGCGAAGTGCCGAAAGCAAATTGCAGACCTGCAAGCAATGCTTTCTGTCCAAAAAGGATTCCAAGACACCTTTGGGGAAAGTTTAGACCAGGAAGACGGCCCTGATTGGGAAGAACTGCAAGAAACAGCGCAGAGATATGTTCAGGGAACATGTGCGCAGGGGAAACCCCAAAGGAGGAGAGCACCCCCACCCCCCACACAGCAGGGAATACAGGCTCCCATGAACCCTGTAACAACCCACCGCACCACCACAGCAGACGAGGCGGAAGTCTTATATTCCACCCCCCTCACAGTGACCCAATTACGGGACGCGTGTGCTAAAATCACACCGTTCCTCCCCGCTTCAGACCCACACCATTTCTTTGCCACCGTCAAACACCAGGCGACCATGTACGGCCTGGATGAG
Source organism: Scyliorhinus torazame (assembly GCF_047496885.1). Classification (NCBI taxonomy): domain Eukaryota; kingdom Metazoa; phylum Chordata; class Chondrichthyes; order Carcharhiniformes; family Scyliorhinidae; genus Scyliorhinus; species Scyliorhinus torazame. The sequence goes on along the minus strand of NC_092714.1, from coordinate 172,766,256 downwards.
AAAGAGCAGGTAAAGCTCACGGTCCTCAGCTTAGACCCATCGGTCGCAGCAGCCCTTCCCGACCCACAGAATGTAGGAGGAGGCACCCTTGCAGAAATGCATACTGCGATCCTGGATGCGATCGGGTATAACCGGGGCGACCCCGTAGACGGTCTAAATAAGTGCAGACAGAAAAAGTCTGAACACCCCACAGCGTTCGCAGGACGCTTGTGGATTCACTTTGAAGCCGTTTTCGGAAATGTAGACCGTGCCCATTTGTCCGCAGACAATATGGCCAAATGGACCCGCACCCTTATCTCCCATGCCACCGAAGCTGGACAGAATGCCTGTAGTAATTATGACCCCTCGGAGGAGGCTCATAATGAGAAGTGGGTGTTCAAAAGATTGTCCCGCGTTTGGGAACAAGCGGCTCACAGTAAACCCGCATCTAGAACCCCTGAGGAAAAACAAGCCGCCGCAGACGTGCAGGCAGTAAGAACCACTCTTCACAACCCTGCCTGGGTAAACGAGGGAAAGAGCAGCCCCCCAGCAAAACCGAAAGAATGCTACAATTGCAGACAGTTGGGGCATTTTGCCAAAGAATGCAAGGCCCCTAAAAAACCACAAAGCCCAACAGACAGGCACTCTCAATAAGAAAAAGGCAGAGCCCATACATAGCGTTAGCGCCCAGTCCGATCAGACAGACTTGACCGGAACGGACTGACGGTGTGCAGGCTCCCCCAGCTGGGTCTGCAATACCCTGTGGGATAGGTCAGGACGACCCGTAGTCGCAGCAAAGGTTAGGGGACAGCCGATCGAGCTTCTCTGGGACACAGGAGGGTCCCGCACAACCTTAAATTCCTCCACCCTTGGTAAGGACACGTGGCCCACCACAGCCACTATCACCCTCAGCGGCTTCACAGGCCACTCACAACAGGGACATATCACAACCTCTGTACCCATCCAAATCGGCACCATGAATACAAAACACCCCGTAGTGTTAGTCGACCTGCCCCCAACAGCAGACACATTTTGGGGATCGACTTCATGAATTCTCACCACCTCTCTTTCGATCCAGTCAACCAGTGTGTCTGGAAGATGGCGAAATCCGCTAGAGCCCCCGCAACACTCAATATAGGGGATTATATGAACAAAATTAGCGCAGTAGGCGAGTTTTGGTTCAACCCCACTACACTCATCACAGACCGACAGGTTAGGGCAGTCCTGCAAAATAACAGGGCAGCATTCGCAACCCACAAACACGACTGTGGACGGATGACCGGTTCCGTACAAATAACAGGACCGGACCCTAGACCCCAAAAGCAGTACGGATTCCCCCTAGAAGCTGAGGGAGAAATCCTCAAGGTTATAGAAAGTTTATTAGAGCAGGGCATCCGAAGATCGGTAGCCTCAACTAATAATGCCCAGTAAGGAAGCCCGACGGATCATGGCGCTTGACCATTGATTATTGGGAACTCAATAAAGTCACCCCCGTAGCAGCCCCCACCGTTGCAACAACTCCCAAGACCATGCTCAAACAGGGACTCCATGCCCGATATTTCACGGTTTTGGACGTCAGTAATGGGTTCTGGTCCATTCCATTGGCAAAGGCGTGCCAGTATAAATTTGCCTTCACTTTCAAAGCGCAGCAGTACACGTGGACATGCCTGCCACAAGGCTTCCACAACTCTCCCTCCATTTTCCACAGACAGCTGGCAAATGGACTAGCTAAATTTTCTCGCCCCGAATGTCTGGTACAGTATGTAGACGATCTACTACTGCAGACAGACACTAAGGAAGAGCACATTGAGCTTCTGTCCGAACTCCTGGAATTACTACATTCAATTGGCTGTAAAGTAAACCCCAAAAAGGCCCAGATATTGGAAGAGAAAGTGGTATATTTGGGTACAATTATCACGCACGGCAAACGCGAGATCGATCACAAAAGAATTGACTCGATCGCTAAATTGCCCCTTCCCCAACACGTTTCAGCCCTCCGGTCGTTTTAAGGACTGGTTGGCTACTGCCGAAACCACATTGAAGGTTTCGCCAGCAAGGCAGCGCCCCTCTCAGACCTCCTAAAGAAAGGAGCCCCCTGGGAATGGCTTCCGCAGCATACGGATGCTGTGGAATCATTAAAACAGGCGCTCATAGCCGCCCCCGCACTACAAGTTCGCGATCCGCTTTCCCCTTACGCAATAGAGGTAGCGACCACAGACCGCACCCTTTCAGCCGTGCTCCTGCAGGAACGGCACGACCAGCTAAGACCCGTGGCTTATGCCTCCCGAATTTTAGATGCTATGGAGCAGGGATTCTCAGCCTGTGAGAGGCACCTGCTGGCAGTTTTCTGGGCAGTCCAGTACTTCTCATACATTACCGGACTGAACCCCATCACCATTTTGACCGCGCACACCCCCACCCAACCTTTACTAGACGGACGACTTAAAGACGGTAGCGTCAGCCAAATCCGCGCTGCTAGGTGGACCCTTCTCTTACAAGGACGGGACATCACAGTCAAATGGACCAAAACACACATATACTTAGCGGACAATCTACAGTACCCCGGAACCCCCCCATGAGTGTGAAATCATCTCGCCCCACCATAATACAGGCCCCTTTATCGCTAAAACACCCCCCAGAAAACTAGCCACTCCATCTCAGAATCCCCCCTCACCCGGACACGTGAAACCCCATTAGGATCTATGTGGATGGATCTTCCACGGTCCTGGATGGGCAACGCATAACAGGTTGTGGGATTTATGTGGAGGACGCGCAGGGACGCGCCCTCGAGGAAATCGCATTAAAATTACCCGGACACTTGGGCGCGCAGGCAGCAGAGCTTGCGGCCATCGCTTACATTGTAGAGCACCCAGATTCCTTCCCCAGCCCAGCAGACATATATTCAGACAGTCTATACGTGTGCAACAGCCTCACTGAATTTCTGCCCCTCTGGGAAACGAGAGGATTTGTTTCCGCGGATGGGAAACCCCTCCCCTCAGCCCCATTACTCTGCCATATTCTGAAAAAAGCCAAGAACAGGACTTTTGGCATTATAAAAGTCCGCAGCCACCATCGTTCCTCCCCCCCTGGAAATGTAAAAGCCGACGCACTGGCTAAGGCAGGATCCAGGCATGGGTACTTTTGGAAGCCCCCCGAGAGTGCCCCAGTGAGTGCTCCAGTGAGTGCAGTTCAGGTCGCGCAAACTAGGATCGAAGATCTAGTAGAGGCCCAGAAGCAGGATAGCACGCTCACTGAAATCGTGAAAGGGAAGTTTCCAGCCTCATACGAGAGGTATAGAAATACAATAACCACACATGACGGCGTGGTGCTAAAGGACGCCCTTTATGTAGTTCCTGAGCAGGATAGGAACCAAATAATCTGTTTATTCCATGATGATCATGGACACCAGGGAATCAAACCCACCGCAGCCCACCTCAAACAGCTTTGTTGGTGGCCTAATCTCAAAGAGGATGTATCCCAATACATTGAGAATTGCCTCATCTGCGCTCGGAACAACCCAGATAGATATGCCAAAAAGGCACATCTCAGCCACACCCGACCCGTTAACGGCCCCTGGACTAACCTCCAGATCGATTTTATAGGTCCTTTGCCCCCTTGCAGGAATGGCTATAAATATGTTCTGGTGGTCATAGACACATTTACAAAATGGGTGGAAGCATTTCCAGCCTGCACCAACACCGCGAAAACCACCGCCAAAATCCTAACTCACCACATTTTTACAAGATCGGACTCCCCCGCAGTATTGAATCGGACCAAGGTTCTCACTTTACGGGACGGGTCATGCAGAACGTCCTCACGATATTTGGCATAACCCAAAAATTTCACATTGCGTACCACCCTCAGTCGAGTGGTATAGTGGAGCGCATGAATCGGACCCTAAAAACCACCCTCAGAAAAATGGTCCAGCAGAACAACACCACTTGGGATTCGGTCCTCCCCTTTGTGCTGATGTTTTTGCGTAACACTATTTCCACCTCCACAGGTTACACCCCACGCACCCTCATGACCGGACGCTCCATGAAAGGGACAGAGTACTTGTTGGGTTTAGACCTGACCAGCCCTGAAGTTACGGCCCTCACCCATGAGAAAGCCGTTGAACAATTACTTGCAAATGTAAAAACGGCTCAGTTAGCAGCCGCTGTTAAACTGGGTACTAAAAGAAAACAGAGCAAGGCCTGTTTTGGTAAGGCAGTGCATGCAACGGAGTATAATATAGGACAACAAGTGATGTTGTCTGTGTATAACCCCAGCACATTTCTGTCTCCGAAATACTCGGGTCCGTACTCCATTACGGATAAAGTAAGCCCATCGGTGTACAAAATCAAATACCAAAATGGTAAGACTGCCTGGTTTCACATAAACCAGCTAAAGGCTTATGGAGCACAGTCAAACCACGCCCACCACGTCATGCTTGACGCAGCAGACCAAACCCCGCCCACAGCCAACGTAACCACACCAACCTCTTCCACGTCCAGCCCAGACACGGACTCGCCCCCGACTCCACCCACAGAAGTTACACTCCGCCCCGGAACGCCCACAGACTGCAGCAGCAGAGACAGCGACTGTGACTCTGATGACAGCCACAGCACGCCTCCCTACTATCCTGATCCCACACCCAGCGACTCCAGGGACCCCTTCCTCATCACTTTCTTAAACAAACCACACCACCGACCACCGAACCACACGGACGACCCCGACTTTATCCCTACTCAACTTGACGAACGACATTGGCACCGCGACAACTCCTACAGACTCGTCCTCAACGACGAGAGCAACCCCAACTCACACCACGCAGCCCTCTCAACATTAATTCACTCCAGAATTTGGCACCCGGGAGAAGGGGACGACCTCGATTCAGACCCCCAGTCCGCCAACCCCTTTGCGACCCTGTTCGCAACAGAGAACTGAGGTGTCCACATGATGATTTAAAGGAGACACTTGGTGAAAAGTGTTGTCCTTCCTGATGGAACATGCAGGGTGTTTTACGTTGTTGGTATGTTTGTTTAAATGTTGTTCGTCCAACAGGAGAATTTTCTCACCGCCACACACCCAATCACCTGAACCTTTTAGCTTTTCCCACCGACACCCACCGCGGCCAGACGCTTGTTCAGTGGTACCAACTTATCTGCAGATACCTGGTCAACAGACCAGACGCTCGTTCAGAGGAACTAGCTTTTTAGCTGATACTGGTTCGGGTATCAGACGCCCGATCGTAGCTGCTCTTGTGATTCGAGGTTAGAATCACAGCAGCAACCCCACCATGGTGACTACATTTTTGCCCGTTCTTGTCGGTTGCTCAGGCAGTGGAGAAGCGGCGTGAGACCCGCCCTGCCTGGGGACCCCCCCCCCCCCCCCCCCTGTTGGTCAAAAACACTCTGGTAGGGGAGATACGGTATTGGTAGCCGTCCTACCCGGGGACTCCATCCAAATCTTACCCATACGCATGTCATTCGACCTTTTCCTTTCAAAAACAGTTGGTTGCTGCCAAATGCTATTTACATCCTAGAACATTTGGATGCTAAATCAGCACTGGGAAGTGTGCCGTGTCCTAAAATTTGTTTTGAAAAAAAAAAATGAGGGAGTCACATTTAGTGACCAATTATAAGGGAATAATTGGCCCCGCAGGACAGACACACTAACATATCGGATATTATACCAAGGTAGTTACAGATACTATGCTTGTTTTACAGAACTCCAGAAGCTCCAGGACCGGAGAAAACAGAAAACACAAAGAAAGAAAAGAAAGAGGACAGCCATGAGGACTTCTTTCATCGTGCTCAACATCTTTTATTTGGACATTTGGTTGCGCGGGAACGCAGACCCCATTACTCCAAACCCCCCTGCTGTTAATGTTTCACTGCCCCGCAGTACCGAGGGCCCAGTCACCAGCCACGCTGCATTATCCTGGTGTGCCAAGTTCATAACTTGGTACTCCTTATCGTACGTTATTGAGGCACTATTAGCGTTGGCCATACTCTGCTGTGCAGTACAGACTATGCGCCTCCGCAAGTGGAGAAGGAGAGCGTACCGCGCTCGTACCCCGGTATATCGGATCCGATCCCCTATATTCGGTTATGACCAGACCCCAGACCCCCGCGACCTATGAACCCAGAATAATAAAACATGCACTTGCATTTTTCCTGTAAATAAAAAGATGTGCAAAACTTTCATGAAAAAAATAAAGTATGATCCTGAGCTTGACTGCCAAGCTAGGAAAGAATATATGGAATGTTATGATTGTTGTTGAATGTTTTAGAGAGATAGGATTATGCAATGCTTGATGAGTGTATTTAGGTAAAATTAGAGGTTCCAAGTTTTTATTTTGTAGATACATGCCCCTGCCTGACATAGCGCCCTCAAGAATTGTTTAAGTAAATTTTTGTGCATAGCTAGAGTCTGAGTAGTGGCCATGTAGGAGGTGCCCCCCCCCTCGGTCAGGGAACGGAAAGGACAAAATTTATGTGATCCTTCACGCTTCGCGTTAGGATCACAAGGAGGGTCTGTAGCCACCTAAAATGGCTGATTCCCTATTAATTTGGCCAAAACCCGATTTAAAATGGCCAACCGAAAAGGCTGATGGGAAAAGCAGCCAACAGGACACAAATGGACAGCTGCAGACAGAATAGCGTATTCAGCTCTGGGGAAGTCGGCCCAGATCGATACTCAAGACTATTAGCAGCACATCAACCCAGACATCTGCAGTTTAAACCGCTATCCCCGGGAACAATTGCAACATAGAACATAGAACATAGAAAAATACAGCACAGAACAGGCCCTTCGGCCCACGATGTTGTGCCGAACCTTTGTCCTAGATTAATCATAGATTATCATTGAATTTACAGTGCAGAAGGAGGCCACTCGGCCCCTCGAGTCTGCACCGGCTCTTGGAACATATTAGCAATTGAATGCCGGGCCAGACCTGTCGGCGCCTGCAGTGGCCGAAACAAAGACAGGTGAACGACCACCCCCCGATCGAGGAATCGCCCCGTTATCGGACGTATCGAACCCAGTGATTGGGAACAAGTCCAATCACTTGGGGCGGTTCTTGACCCTGAGTCCCGAGAGGCGGAAAGCCCCTGGGCCCTATAAAATGAGGGGCCAAGTTCAGATCTCTCTCTCTCTCTCCCTTCTTCTCCTGCTCGAGACCTTCGCAAAAACATCGACCAGAAACTGTAAGTTTGACTTCAGCGATCGCTACCCGATGAAGACTCCTAGCCATCGACCTGTATCAGCCTTTTGAATCCCGCGGGCCAGACCCGATTCGATAAGCCATTTGTTTCCCTGACCTGGTGGGCCCTTCCTAAAGTTAAGTATTGGCCAGTAGTGGTAGGTTTCGATATAGATAGTAGGATTATTGTGTAAGCATTAATTGTTGTATATAATAAATGACCGTTGATTTCAATCTTACTAAGCGGTGTGCTGACTTATTAATCATAACTCGGGCTTGAACCACGTGGTGGTATCAGAAAGATATCTGGCGACTCGTGAGCAAAGGTGACATAATCAGAGCTAATAAACTAAGGCTAAAAAGAGCAACAGTCTGTCCCGGTGTCCTCTCACAGTCTCCTCTAGGTGCTGCTGACTGTCCCAGTATTCTCTCGCACCCTCCTCTAGATACTACTGACAGTCTGTCCTGGTGTCCAGCTCTCGAGGTCTCCTCCAATGCTGCTAGCAATAATGTGCATTTTTTCCCCTTGAAAATTTGTCTAAAATCTACCGCTGTGGGCATATGTTCTGAATTAATTCATGAGATAAACTTTAATAATTTGAGCCAAGTTCCTCTGAGATACATTCTGTCCGAGGTCCATTAAGATACATCACCTGTCCCTGATAGAAATTATTGAACCAAGATATTGTCACTTATTTTTACTGTTTTTTTGTAATCCTCAGGATGTGAAGCAGCTAAATTTGACTGACAATCCAACCTGGAAAGGTGACAAGGCCAATACAAAAGGTGACAAGTATGAAGATCTGCAGCGTGCTGCTTTCATCTGCCCCGTGGTTGGTTTGGAAATGAATGGACGTCAGAAGTAAGTGGTTAGAATTTTATTTATCTTTGCCAGTTAGGCCTGTATGACTGGTGAGAATTGCAGGCACAAATGAATGTTGCTAATGCATTTAAATGATTGAATACTTGGATATTATACAAAATTGAAATAATCTTCTGCCAGGATAACTTTCAATGACTGTTGAAGCAGTCACTCAGCCTGTCCTCAGGTCTGCAGTACAACTCTTGAGTTGACTGCTGAATGTGGCCCAAAATGCTTTCCTGCTGTCTGTTTTTTTGTTTGGCTTCATTGCTGTTTCACCGTCGTTGCCATTCTGGGAAGCATCTAAATGGTGAATATTCCTGCGGCCACAATGGACCCAAAGTTTCAGAATCTATATTTGTTCCAGAGAAAATGAATCGTTCCTATAACTCCATCTAGACATCTGCAATTTTTCTATAAACCAAAAGCTTGCTTCTCTGATATTCGTCTATTAGAGATTGAAAGAGCGAAAATTTGAGTCAACGCACAACTGGAAGAGCACGTGGAACAAGTTATCAGCTGGTTAACAGCAAAACTCCAGTAATCTGACAGAAATGATCTTGGCGACTTGCATTCAGAAATATTTATCAACCAATTATTGTGCAGAGGACAGTGAAATTGACTGAGCTACATGAGTTGAAAGTGATGGGTATTAGCAGCACTCCCCTCTCCTCCTTCACATGCTGTCTCCCCCTCCCACCATGCGTCTCTCTATAGACTCCTGTGCTGTCTGCCTCGTTATCTCTGCATTTAGAATCTCGATCAAGTTAAAAAAGATTTGAGAATCAATTCGCTTGTTATTATGACCTCACTGATTTTGTTACAGATTTTGCTACCTCCATGCCTGTGGCTGTGTCTTCTCAGAGCGTGCTATGAAAGAGATAAAGACTGAAGTTTGTCATAAGGTAGGGAATTGGAAAACTCACTCTAGTAGGCTGGAATTCTTGCTGAATGCTTACAATCAGCTATAAATGTGCCTAGTTGGAAAAAAAGTTTGTGTCTATTTCTCCCTCTTCGAAAAATTCCTTTTGCCTCAAGACAAATATTCAGATGTTGGACTCGTTGCCTGCTCTAATCATCCCTATCATTATTATCTTTTCCTCACGATATCTAGCCCTCCAGTAGAAAGTTAGATTTTCTCCACAACCATTTGTGTTTGCAAATTGTTGCTGCTTATTTCTAACCCCACAGTATTTTTGAAAACTGTACCCTTGACAATTGTAGTAAATGCAGACTGTTTGGAAGTGTTGTAAATCCAGAAGGTTGGTGATTTGACTGCTAATCATCTGTGAGGGTGGGGGAGCCTTTTCCAACAGCAAGCAGATGTTTTAAATGTAGATTTTGGTTCACTAACAAAAATGAAATTGCATTCAGGCTCCACTTGATTTGTGTTTGTGTATATTTATATATATATATATAATTATGATATAAATCCTTTTAATTACTTTGTCTGTTTTGTGCTGAATTATTCACAAAGCTATTGATGCCCAGAGTTTGGGAAATCATGCCACTCCTTTTGCATGGTTTTGTAGGAGCAGTGGTGCCAGAAAAGCTCATATGCTGGTTTAGAGTTGTGACCCCACTGTTGGCGATGCAAATGCTCTGGGGGGTTACAGAGAAACTCCATTTGCAGTGCCCAAGGTGGCTATAATCATAGAATCCCTACAGTGCCGAACGAGGCCATTCAGCCCATCGAGTCTACCATTGATTTTTGAATTTGAGCAGTCTATGTTTCTGGGTAAGAGGGCGATTTAGTCTTAAAACAAAAGGAAAGTACTTTGCAAAAATGACTTCCCTGCATTTTGTTTCCCTTTTAATGTATCAGTAATTGTGTAGATGTGAACAGAGCGTTACAAACAATTTACGTGAGAGAGGAAAACGGATGGTGTGAGATTACCCATTTTGGATCTAAGAAAAGCAAATCGGAATATTGGTTATTGTTGAGAAACTAGAAGCTATGGAGAAGGAAAAGGATTTATAAGCCATATGCACAAACTATGAAAAGCTAGTGCACAGGCACCAAATCTGATAAAGAAGCCTAACATAATGTTGGCCTTGAGCTGGATTATGAAGAGAAACCAGGGGCCACTGCTGTTTGTCATTTTTATAAATGACCTGGAGGAGGGCATAGAAGGATGGGTGAGTAAATTTGCAGATGACACTAAAGTCGGTGGAGTTGTAGACCGTGCGGAAGGATGTTACAAGTTACAGAGGGACATAGATAAGCTGCAGCGCTGGGCTGAGAGGTGGCAAATGGAGTTTAATGCAGAAAAGTGTGAGGTGATTCATTTTGGAAGGAAGACTGAGTACTGGGCTAATGGTAAGGCTCTTGGCAGTGTGGATGAGCAGAGAGATCTCGGTGTCCATGTACATAGATCCCTGAAAGTTGCCACTCAGGTTGAGAGGGTTGTTAAGAAGGCTTACGGTGTGTTAGCTTTTATTGGTAGAGGGATTGAGTTTCGGAGCCATGAGGTCATGTTGCAGCTATACAAAACTCTGGTACGGCCGCATTTGGAGTATTGCGTGCAATTCTGGTCGCCGCATTATAGGAAGGATGTGGAAGCATTGGAAAGGATGCAGAGGAGATTTACCAGAATGTTGCCTGGTTTGGAGGGAAGATCTTATGAGGAAAGGCTGAGGGACTTGAGGCTGTTTTCATTAGAGAGTGACTTAATTGAGGCATACAAGATGATCAGAGGATTGGATAGGGTGGACAGTGAGAGCCTTTTTCCTCGTGTCTAGCACGAGGGGACATAGCTTTAAATTGAGTGGAGATAGATACAAGACAGACGTCAGGGGTAGGTTCTTTATTCAGAGAGTAGTAAGGGTGTGGAATGCCCTGCCTGCAACAGTAGTGGACTCGCCAACACTAAGGGTATTCAAATGGTCATTGGATAGACATATGGACGATAAGAGAATAGTGTAAATGGGCTTTAGATTGGTTTCACAGGTCGGCCTAACATCGAGGGCTGAAGGGCCTGTACTGCGCTGTTATGTTCTATGTTAGTTGTGTGTCAGTTTTGCAGGGCCATGTTCTGACGGTATTGTAGTTTTGCTTTCAGTTTTGTGTACTGCACGTTAGGAAGGATGCGTTGACCTTGCAGCACAGACTAACCAGGCTGATACCAGGATTTAAAGGGTTACATTACAAGGACAGGTTGTGTAAACTTGGCTTTATTCCTTTGAGTTTGAAAAGTCTTTTAAAATTGTTTTTATTAAAGCTTTTTTCAACCAGAATTTTTACATAACAGAAAAATAAACAAAAAATATTTAACAAAACTAGGTGGCTGTTATCATTGTACAAAAAGAAAATATACATTAAATAGACAATTCCCCCCCACCTGAGGCCCCCCCCCCCCCCCCCCCCCCCCCAAGTTGCTGCTGCTGACATTTTACCGCTCCCCTAGAAAGTCAAGGAAAGGCTGCCACCGCCTGGCGAACCCCAGCAAGGACCCTCTCAAGGCAAACTTTATTCGATCCAGGCTGAGGAACCCAGCCATATCACTAACCCAGGTCTCCACTCTCGGGGGTTTCGAGTCTACCAGGGAGGCAAAGGCCAACACCTCGGCCTCTTTCGCTTCCTGCACTCCCGGATCCTCCGACACTCCAAAGATCGCTATTGTTGGACTCTGCTTCACCCGCGTGTCCAAAATCCTGGACATAGCCCTCGCAAAGCCCTGCCAGAATTCTTTAAGCGCCGGGCGTGCCCAAAACATATGGACACGGTTCGTCGGACTCCCTGCACATCTCGCGCACCTGTCCTCCACCCCAAAGAGCTTGCTCATTATCACCGTTGTCATGTGAGCCCTGTGTACCACCTTAAACTGAATTAAACTGAGGCTGGCACAAGATGCGGGCGAATTCACACTGCCCAGGGCATCAGCCCACAGGCCCTCATAGATTATCATAGAATTTACAGTGCAGAAGGAGGCCATTCGGCCCATCGAGTCCGCACCGGCTCTTGGAAAGAGCACCCTACCCAAGGTCAACACCCCCACCCAACACTAAGGGCAATTTTGGACACTAAGGGAAATTTTATCATGGCCAATCCACCTAACCTGCACATCTTTGGACTGTGGGAGGAAACCGGAGCACCCGGAGGAAAGCTCTGCACACACGGGGAGGATGTGCAGACTCCACATAGACAGTGACCCAAGCCAGAATCGAATCTGGGACCCTGGAGCTGTGAAGCAATTGTGCTATCCACAATGCTACCGTGCTGCTCATCTAGCACCTCGCCTAGCTTCTCCCACTTGCCCTTCAGCTCCTCCACTGAGGCTTCCTCCGCCTCTTGCAGCTCCTGGTATATGTCCGACACTTTCCCCTCTCCTACCCAGATGCCAGACACTACCCTGTCCTGTGCCCTTCGAGGGGGTAGCAGCAGAAATGTCCCCACCTATTTTTTGAGAAAGTCCCGGACCTGGAGGTATCTGAAAGCATTTCCTGGGGGCAGGCCGAACTTCTCCTCCAGCGCCTTCAAGCTAGGGAAAGTCCCATCGATAAACAGCTCTTCCACCCTTCTAATGCCTGCCCTATACCAGCCTTGGAACCCCCCCTGTCTATCCTGCCTGGTGCAAATCTATGGTTGTTCCGTATCGGGGTCCAAACTGATGCCCCCTCCTCCTTCCTGTGCCTTCTCCACTGACCCCAGACCCTCAGTGCCGCTGTCACCACCGGGCTTGTGGTGTATCGTGCTGTCGAGAACGGCAGCGGTGCCGTTACCAGTGCCCCTAGGCTGGTGCCTTTGCCCCCCTCCCTGCAGAACAGCCTTTTGCTGTTTGCCCACACAAATCCCGTGGTAATCATGTTCACCCGCTTGAAGAAGGATTTGCAGATGCAAATGGGAGGCACTGAAAAACGAACAGGAATCTGGGAAGAACCGTCATTTTCACAGTCTGCACTCTTCCCGCCAGGGAAAGCGAGAGCATGTCCCACCTTTTAAAGTCTCCCTCCATCTGCCCAACAAGCCAAGATAAATTGAACCTGTGTAGAGCATCCCAGTTCCTAGCCACCTGTATACCTAAGTAACGAAAGCTCCTCTCCACCATCTTGAGTGGGAGCTCTCCCAGTCTCTCCTCCTGACCCCAAGCGTGGATTACAAACAGCTCACTTTTCCCCACGTTCAACTTGTACCCCGAGAAGCTCCCAAAGTTCCCCAGGATCCGCATGACCTCCCCCATCCCCTCTAGCGGGTCTGAAAGATACAATAGCAGGTCATCTACGTAGAGGGAAACCTGGTGCTCCCCCCCCCCCTTTTCAGTTCCTTGAAGTCCTCAGCGCTATGGCTAACGGCTCAATTGTCAGAGCAAATAGTAACAGGGACAGGGGGCACCCCTGCCTCGTCCCTCGGTGCAGCCTGAAATACTCCAACCTCAGCCGGTTCGTAGACACACTTGCTACTGGGGCCTGAGACAGTAGCTTGACCCACCCTGTGAATCCCTCCCCGAATCCAAACCTAACTAACACTTCCCACAGGTACTCCCACTCCACCCTGTCAAAGGCCTTCTCTGCATCCATTGCAGCCACTACTTCTGCGTCCCCTCCCTCCGAGGGCATCATAATAATATTCAGGAGCCTCCTCACGTTTGTGTTCAATTGCCTGCCTTGTCGAAAACTGTCTGGTCCTCCTCGATCACTCCCGGGACGCAGTCCTCTATTTTGGTAGCCAGAATTTTTGCCAGCAGTTTGGCGTCCACATTCAGGAGCGATATCGGCCTGTAGGACCCACATTGAAGCAGATCCTTCTCCCTCTTCAAAATGAGCGAGATCAATGCGTGCAACATCGTCGGGGGGAGGGTTCCCCTCTCCTTTGCCTCGTTAAAGGTTCTTAGTAGGCGTGGGCTCAGCAGCCCCGAGAACTTCTTATAAAATTCTACAGGAAAGCCACCTGGACCCGGGGCTTTTCCCGACTGCATACTTGATAGTCCCTTAACTATCTCCTCCAACTCAATCGGGGCCCCAGTCCCTCCATCCTCGTCCACCCTTGAGAACCTCAATCGATCCATAAATTGCTTCATCCCATCCCCTCCCCTCGGGGGTTCTGACTCGTACAGCTTCCCATAAAACTCCTTGAAGACTTAATTGATCCTCTCTGGGCTCAACACCGTATTAGCTTCCTTATCCCTCACTCCCCTGAACTCCCTGGCCGCCTCTCTCCTGCGAAGTTGGTGCGCCAGCATCCTACTTGCTTTTTCCCAATACTAGTAGACTGCCCCTTTCACTTTCCTCCTCAACTGTGCCTCCGCCTTCCCCGTGGTCAGCAAATCGAACTCCGCCTGTAATCGCCGGCGCTCCATTAGCAGCCCCGCCTCTGGGGCCTCCGCGTACTTCCTGTCCACCCTAAGCATCTCTCCCACCAGCCTCTCCGCCCTCTCCTCTTCTCTCTGTGGGACCTAATAGAGATTAACACACCTCTGATTTCCGCCTTCATAGCCTCCCAAACCGTTGTTGCTGTTACCTCCCCTGTGTCATTTGTTATCACATAGTTCTGAATGCTCCTCCTTATCCACCCACGCACCTCTTCATCCGCCAGCAGCCCCACATCCAGTCTCCAGAGAGGGCGCTGCCCTCGCTCCGCCCCCAGTCGCAAGTCCACCCAGTGCGGGGCATGGTCCGAGACCGCAATGGCCGAATACTCGTACCCTCCACCCTCGGGATTAACGCCCTGCTCAACACAAAAAAGTCAATCCGCGAGTAGACTTTATGGACGTGGGAGAAAAAGGAGAACTCCTTCGTCCTTGGCTGCGCGAATCTCCACGGGTCCACGTCCCCCCATCTGATCCATGAACTCCCACAGGGCCCTGGCCGCCGCTGGCCTCTTTCCCGACCTGGACTTAGACCGGTCCAGCGCCGGATCCAAGACAGTATTAAGTGCCATCCAGATCCTTCCCGTGCAACGGACAACATAACCCGGGCGTTCCCCTGACCCCTGAAACAAAAACAGGAAAAGAAAAGCAGACAACTTAAATTCTACTAACAATCTTACACCAAGCTAACACCCGGTTACGCATCTCCGCCAGGGCATTTCACCCACGTGCAGCTGCCCCTTACTTCATGTCCAGCTTTTCGTGCTTAATGAATGTCCATGCCTCATCCAGCGTATTAAAATAATGGTGCCTGTCCTGGTACGTTACCCAAAGCCTCGCCAGATGCAGGAGCCCGAACTTCACCCCTTTGCTGTGGAGGGCCGCCTTAGCCAGGTTGAATCCCGCACGCCTCCTAGCCAGTTCAGCTCCCAAGTCCTGGTATATGCGAATTTCGCCGTTCTCCCACTTACTGCTCCGCTCCTTCTTTGCCCATTGCAAGACACGCTCCCTGTTTGTGAAGCGGTGGAACCTTATCACCATCGCCCTCGGTGGTTCGTTCGCCCTCAGCTTCCTCGCGAGGACTCGATGCGCCCCATCCACTTCCAAGGGCCACGGGAAGGCCCCCGCGCCCATCAGCATCCCCAGCATTGTAGTCACATATGTGCTCGCGTCCGCCCCCTCCGCACCTTCAGGGAGGCCCAGAATCCGCAGGTTGTGACTCGTAGACCTATATTCGAGGTCATCCAGTCTCTCCTGCCATTTCTTGTGTCAGGCCTCGTGCGCCTCCACCCTGATCACCAGGCCCAGGTTCTCATTCTCATTTTCAGATATCTTCCTCTCCACCTCTTTGATCGCCTTCTCCTGCACCTTCTGAGTCTCCACCATCTTTTCCATGGAGGCCTTCATGGGGGCCAGCATCTCCGCCTTCAGCTCTGCGAAGCAGCTCCTCAAAGTCTTGCTACTCTCTCGACCACTGGGTCCACGCTGCTTGGTCCGTGCCGGCTGCCATTTTGTCCTCCCGGGCTCGCTTCCTCGCAATCGCTCTTTTAACAGCCCTGCTCCTGGTTCCCTCCATACAGCAGTGGGGGGAACCTCTCCAGCATCCTTTCCCACGCCGGTAATCACCATCCAAGTGCCGTTGCCGCCCCGTTTAAAGGCCCAAAACTCCGATCCTGGTGGGAGCTGCCGTGTGCGCGACCTATTCGGACATGGCCTCTACCGGAAGTCCTCTTGAGTTTGGAAAGTTGATGGGTGACCACTTGAGGTGATTAAATTGATAAAGGGATTTCATGGGATACTTACAGAGAAACGTTCTTTTGGTGGGGAATCCAGAACAAGATGGTGTAATTTTAAAGTTGGAGCCCAGCCATTTAGGAGTGAAATCAGGAAGCACTTCTTCAAGTAAATCGACAATGCTCTCCCCACAAAGGCTGTGGGTGCCGCGTCACTTGAAATTTTGAAAAGTGATATTGTTAAAATGCTTTGTGCTTCAGGGTAGGCAAATAGTTTTGAGGTGCAGATTAGCGATGATCTAATTGAATGATTAAATAATCTCTCCAAGCTGGATGGCCAACTCCTGTTCTTGTGTTCAGTTTAATTCTATTCACTTAGCTGTGTTATATTACACTTTGTGGTAATATGTCGTTATTCTTTGCCTTGTGATCCAAAATGGCCTGATGAGTTGATGATAAAGAAACCATCAATCTTTAGATTGAAGCAAAACTAAATTATTGAATAACGATTAATTAAATAAAGTTTGCACATACTACAGAGCTATAACTACGAATAAAATAAGGTTGAATCTGTTAAACAGTAATCTATAATCTAGTATCAACTAATGTTGACCTTGTGCTAACTCTCTCTCTAATCTGAACTACTCCTCGTGCTGTGATCAATACTTGTTTGCGAACTACCAAGATTCCCTGAGGAACAGGTAGTGCCCTCTAGTGTTTGAATTACACTGCGATGTAATAATTAATCCTTCACTGGCGTACCTATAATTTTCACTGAAGAATCTTGGGTATTCATGTGAGTTTTTGCAAACCTATTTCTTGATGAATTATGAATTTTATTTTAAAAAGTAGAATTAGCTACAGTGCAGCCTTTTCCCTTCCATTTGTTAAGCTTTATCTATTGGCCGATTTTTGAATCTTTTTCAAGTTAATTTCAATGTCAAGGTTTGTCATGATCAGTTAGTAAACCATTTACATCACTGTACTTTCTCCAGAAGCATCCTTATAATATAAATCATGTTGCATAGGGAAATGACTGCAAGTGAGCCAATACCCCAGCCAACCTGATCGGCCAGCAATATGATTGTTTTGAATGAGCGAGACATCTCTGAGTAATTTGAAGTAGAATATTAAAACAAGTGAATTGCATAAGTTTTGAAATATTTCAGTGCTGCTTTCCTTAGTTGCTATGTCAATATGAGACTGAACAGATCAAATTATTGGCCTTGAATTTTTCAATTTTGAAAATCTGCGATCCTGACCTCTGCATTGTATTTTTTGGACATTATTGGACTATGTTTTAAATGTTTCAGTACCACCGAGTCATTGATGTGGGTAAGTTTATAGCTGACATGTACCGCTCCAGTAATGACAGTCCATTGTGTCCTGCAGCTTGTATGGTTCCCTCTGCAAATGTAGCAGGATTCCATTTCAGAATTCTGAGATGGGCCTGAAGCATTAGATTTCTGGAGTTGTTGCAATGTCAAACTCCTATTAATATCAAAGCCACTGTGAGCAGCTGCCTATGTTTCAGAACATTCACTGATGTTAAACGGGTAAAATACCATACACCAAATTGTAGCATTTTGACTCATCCAAAGTAGAATTCAATTATATTGCCAAGCTTGCAATTATTATAATAGTTCCATGTACAGTAGGTGCAGACTTTTCTGAGTGGGTGAATGTAATAGATTATCATCTACAATTGGGTAGAAGGACCAAGTGAAAGGCCCAAGGCAGTCTTGTGGTGTGATAAATAAATTTATTGTATAAATTGAGGATGCAACCTCTGGCAGCTATAAAGGATGACATATAAATATGCACTTTAAAAGTATATAGTCTTGTGCCGATTTATTGTATTTCCTATTTATCCCAATAACGTTAAAACAATTCAAGGAAAACAGTATCGCTTGCATGGAAAAATCTCCACAGTTTCCAGTCAGAAATGTAAAGCTGTACCTGTAAATCAAAGGAGTCATTTCTCTACCCAAGCTCCTATTAGCTGTTACTGATAGCCAAAGCGTTATTATACAAATGATCCATTCAATGTTTCCATAAATACCATTTTCCAAGATAGTTTATGCAGTAAACATAACTTTCTGCCGCTCATTTTGAATTTATTTGCCATCTTGCTAATTACTCTTGATGTGTTATTTGTTTATGTAAGCAAAAGAAGCAGCCAATTTGTTTACAGCAAGGTCCCACATCAGTAACATAAAGAACCATTTAATCTGTTTTGATAATGTTGGTAGAGGGGAACTTGTGGCTAGATCCTGGGAGAATGCCCTCACTCTTCGTCAATGGTATGTAAATAATTGTAATTACTAAGATTAAGGATAAACAGGTAGAGGGCATTGATTATTTCAGTATCTTGAGAGTATACAAAGAGAGACGTCTGAGATACTGGGTGTTGGTTAGGGACGCATTTATAATTTTGAATTCTGTAAATAAAGCTGATATTCATAAAAGATTGGACCATGTTTTTCTATTTCACCATCTACCTTCAGAATGAATTAACATGGTAGCAGGGGATGGTTCCCGAAGGTTTTTAAGATCGATGATTGTAATCTGAGATACTTGTGTAAAGACCTTAAACTATCAGGGTATGATTACCCGCCGATGTTCTCTGAATCTGTATGTTCAATGGAATACTGAAATGCATATGTAGACATGAGTTACCTCCTTAACAAAGAGAAAACAAAGGTATGGCTTTTGTATTGTCACTTCCGAACAAAAAGAAAAACAGAAGTAAGCATTTTGTAAGCTGGGTGCCCATCAGTTGGATACTGATGAAGATTTAGACCTTCTGTTCTGGATGAAATTTACAAGAATGATGATCTAATAGATACCCCAAGTCATGGCCAGAGTTTTAAAAAAATGTATTTTATTACAAACATGTGCAAATAGAACACTAACATAATAATCTTTATTAATATCATAATCTTTATTAGTATCACAAGTAGGCTTGCATTACCACTGCAATGAATTTACAATGTCTTCAATAACCTCACGATCCACAATTTTTACCCCATTTTGCCCTCTAGCCCCCGCGGTAAACAATTCCTCAAACATTGTCATGAACAGCCCCCTCCGTGTCTCAAAGCCCTCCTCCGACCCCCTCAACTCAAATTTGATCTTTTCCAACCGTAGAAAGTCATACAGGTCCCCCAGCCAGGCTGCCACCCCCAGGTGGTGTATCCGTCCTCCAATTCAGCAAGGTCCTTCGCCAGGCAATTAGAGAAGCAAACGCCACAACATTGGCCCCTTCCCCTCCATCAGCTCCGACATTTGCGATACCCCAAAGATCGCCACCATTGGGTCCGGCCTGACCAACACCCCCACAATTTTGAACAACATCCCAAACACTGCTTCCCAGTATCTCGCCAACTTCTCACAACCCAGAACATGTGCACATGGTTTGCCTATCCACCGCTCGTACTTATCGCACTCGTCGGCCACCCTTTGAAATAATGCACTCCTCCATGCCCAAGTCATATGCACCCAATGCACAACCTTGAACTGAATCAAGCTCATCCCACGCAGGAGGAAGTTTAGTTCACCCTGTGCACCGCCTCACACCACAAACCCCAATCTATTTCTCTTTCCCCCCCCCCCTCCCCCCAACTTCTTCCATTGGCACTTGAACTTCGCTACTTGCACCACCCCCCACCCCACCTATGCTCTCCCAACCATCCATATTTATCCCCAATTCAACCCTCTCCCGACTCGTCTGGGAGCCGCAATTGCTCCAATAGGATATACCCCAGAATCCTGGGAAACTTACTCCACTCCTTTCTTGCAAAGTCTCGCATCTGCACATACCTAAATTCATTCCCCCCCCCCTTTACTGCCTCACCTTCTCCACGTTCGCTGCCCAATAATAGTGTAGCAGGTTCAGGAGCGCCAGCCCCCTTTCTGCCTCTGTAGCAGAACTCTCTTTACTCTAGGCACCTTCCCTGCCCATACAAACTCTGAGATCGCCGCATCCAATTTCCAAAAGAAGGCCTTTGAGAGAAAGTTCGGGATGGTCTGGAAAACAAACAGGAACCTTGGCACATTCATTTTCACGACCTGCACCCTCCCTCCCAGTGTCATCATGGCCAGAATTTGATAGATTTCAAAAGACATGAAATTGTAGTGCAGAAAGATATAAGTGCAAACAGAGGTCGTAGCTTGACTAGATTCTGCAATAGAACTCAACTCCAGGGACCCTGGTTCGATTCCCGGCTTGGGTCACTGTCTGTGTGGAGTCTGCATGTTCTCCCCGTGTCTGCGTGGGTTTCCTTCCACAAGTCCCAAAAGAACATAGAAAAGAACAGCATAGGAACAGGCCCTTGGGCCTCCAAGCCTGTGCCGATCATGATGCCCTTACTAAAATAGAAACCTACTGCCCTTACTCGGTCCGTATCCCTCTATTTCCTCCCTATTCATGGACCCATCCAGATGCATCTTTAATGTTGCTAATGTGCCTACTTCCATCATATCCTCTGGCAGCGCGTCCCAGGCACCCACCCACTCTCTGCCTGAAAAACCTACTCCGCACATCTCCCTTAAACTCTCCCCCTCTCACCTTGAACCTATGCTCCCTTGTAATTGACACTTCCACCCTTGGAAAAAGCCTCTGATTATGCCTCTCATAATTTTGTAGGCCTCTATCAGTCCCGCTCACCTATCAGATCTGTGCTCTCATTTTAAATTACTCATCCTCAGGTTCAGGTTCCTCCATGGCCTCTGCACTCACTATCTCTGTAGGCTCCTCTTGCCCTACAACAGTTTATCATAGAGTTTATCTTAGAATTTACAGTGCAGAAGGATACAGTGCAGTCAGAGAGTTCCTCCAACTCTGTCCTCGTGATTATCCCCAACATCCTTTGCCCCACTTTGGCGACCAAACCTTCATCTGCCAAGGCCGCAAGCTCCGAAATTCTGTCCCTAAACCTCTCTTCCCTCCTTCAAGACCCACCCACCTTAAAAATAAACTCTTTGACCAAGCCTTTAGCCATTTTTTCTAGTCGTCACATTTTTGCCTGAGCAGTTTCCCTTGAAGTGCCTTGTGATCCTTTATTACATTACAGGCACAATATAAATCGAAGCTGGTTGAATATATTTGCTTAATCATCAGGTACAGAACTTCACCTTTCTCTTTCACTACAGTTTGGAGTTCTGCCATGTATTTATCAGGCACAGCGCACCTTCATGTGGTTTTCCAGGATTCTGTCCAGCAGTTTGCGAGCGGGATTTTGACTGTATCAAAGTGATTGGTGAAATGTTGACTCACACACCCAAGTTCGGTCGAAGGTGAAAAGAGTTTGGTGGTGGCGATTCTCATATTCGTCTGCAATCAGACAATTTCTGACCCATTTTCAACATAGCCTCCACCTTATAGTATCAACAGATTCACCTCCATATGGAGGGTGAAGATATAAGGACATGCTGTTAGGTAATTTGGACATTCTGAATTCTCCCTCGGTGCACCTGAACAGGTGCCGGAATGTGGCGACTAGAGACTTTTCGCAGTAATTTTATTGCAGTGTTAATGTAAGCCTACTTGTGACAATAATAAAGATTATTATTATAATCCAGCAACACTACTAAAAAAAATATTTAGACAAGGAGGTTTGATGGCTGCCAACAAATTAGAAGATGAATGAAAAGAATGGCAAAAAAGAATGCAAGCAATGTAGAAAGGAAGCTGTGGAAATTAAACAAATATGGTATTTCTCAGTTAGGTCTATCCTACAAAAAGTAAGGTGTACTCAACTGAAAACAAATCCAGCAATATTCTACTGGTACCACAAAGGGAAACTCACAAGAACACAAGAATTAGGAGAAGGAATAGACCATTCGGACCCTTGACCCTGTTCTGCCATTCAGTAAGATCATAGCTTTTTTTTTTTAAATAATATTTTATTGAAAATTTTTGGTCAACCAACACAGTACATTGTGCATCCTTTACACAACATTATAACAATACAGATAATAATGACCTTTTTTATTTAAACAAGAACAAAAGAAAACAACAACAAATAAATAAATATTAAATAACAAAAAATAAAAACTAGCCCTAATTGGCAACTGCCTTGCCTCAGGCCACGGCCACAACCGCCCCCCCTCCCCCCCCCCCTCCCCCCCCCAAGTCCTGGGCTGCTGCTGCTGCCTTCTTTGTTCTCCCCTATCTATCTTTCCGCAAGATATTCGACGAACAGTTGCCACCGCCTAGTAAACCCTTGAGCCGACCCCCTTAGGACGAACTTAATCCGCTCTAACTTTATGAACCCCGCCATATCATTTATCCAGGTCTCCACCCCCGGGGGCTTGGCTTCTTTCCACATTAGCAATATTCTGCGCCGGGCTACTAGGGACGCAAAGGCCAAAACATCGGCCTCTCTCGCCTCCTGCACTCCCGGCTCTTGTGCAACCCCAAATATAGCCAACCCCCAGCTTGGTTCGACCCGGACTCCTACTACTTTCGAAAGCACCTTTGTCACCCCCATCCAAAACCCCTGTAGTGCCGGGCATGACCAAAACATATGGGTATGATTCGCTGGGCTTCTCGAGCACCTCGCACACCTATCCTCCACCCCAAAAAATTTACTGAGCCGTGTTCCAGTCATATGTGCCCTGTGTAATACCTTAAACTGAATCAGGCTTAGCCTGGCGCACGAGGACGACGAGTTTACCCTGTTTAGGGCATCTGCCCACATCCCCTCCTCAATCTCCTCCCCCAGCTCTTCTTCCCATTTCCCTTTTAGTTCGTCCATCATAGTCTCCCCTTCGTCTCTCATTTCCCTATATATATCCGACACCTTACCGTCCCCCACCCATTTCTTTGAGATGACTCTGTCCTGCACCTCTTGTGTCGGGAGCTGCGGGAATTCCCTCACCTGCTGCCTCGCAAAAGCCCTCAATTGCATGTACCTGAATGCATTCCCTTGGGGCAACCCATATTTCTCGGTCAGCGCTCCCAGACTCGCAAACTTCCCATCCACAAATAGATCTTTCAATTGCGTTATACCTGCTCTTTGCCACATTCCATATCCCCCATCCATTCCCCCCGGGGCAAACCTATGGTTGTTTCTTATCGGGGACCCCCCCAGTGCTCCGGTCTTTCCCCTATGTCGTCTCCACTGTCCCCAAATCTTCAGTGTAGCTACCACCACCGGACTCGTGGTATAGTTCCTTGGTGAGAACGGCAATGGGGCTGTCACCATAGCCTGCAGGCTGGTCCCCCTACAGGACGCCCTCTCTAATCTCTTCCACGCCGCTCCTTCCTCCTCTCCCATCCACTTACTCACCATTGAAATATTAGCGGCCCAATAATACTCACTTAGGCTCGGTAGTGCCAGCCCCCCCCTATCCCTACTACGCTGTAAGAATCCCTTCCTCACTCTCGGAGTCTTCCCGGCCCAAACAAAACCCATAATACTCTTTTCTATCCTTTTGAAAAAAGCCTTCGTGATCACCACCGGGAGACACTGAAACACAAAAAGGAATCTCGGGAGGACCACCATCTGAACTGCCTGCACCCTCCCTGCCATTGACAATGCTACCATGTCCCATCTCTTGAAATCTTCCTCCATCTGTTCCACCAACCGCGTCAAATTTAGCCTGTGCAATGTGCCCCAATTCTTAGCTATCTGGATCCCCAGGTAACGAAAGTCTCTTGTTACCTTCCTCAACGGTAGGTCTTCTATTTCTCTACTCTGCTCCCCTGGATGCACCACAAACAGCTCACTCTTTCCCATGTTCAATTTATACCCTGAAAAATCCCCAAACTCCCCAAGTATCCGCATTATTTCTGGCATCCCCTCCGCTGGATCCGCCACATATAGTAGCAGATCATCCGCATATAAAGATACCCGGTGTTCTTCTCCTCCCCTAAGTATTCCCCTCCATCCCTTAGAACCTCTCAGCGCTATCGCCAGGGGCTCAATCGCCAGTGCAAACAGTAATGGGGACAGAGGACATCCCTGCCTTGTCCCTCCATGGAGCCGAAAATATGCCGATCCCCGTCCATTCGTGACCACACTCGCCACTGGGGCCCTATACAACAGCTGCACCCATCTAACATACCCCTCTCCGAACCCAAATCTCCTCAACACCTCCCACAGATAATCCCACCCCACTCTATCAAATGCTTTCTCGGCATCCATCGCCACTACTATCTCCGTTTCACCCTCTGGTGGGGCCATCATCATTACCCCTAACAACCTCCGTATGTTCGTGTTCAGCTGTCTCCCCTTCACAAACCCAGTTTGGTCCTCATGAACCACCCCCGGGACACATTCCTCTATTCTCATTGCCATTACCTTGGCCAAGACCTTGGCATCTACATTGAGGAGGGAGATTGGTCTGTAGGACCCGCATTGTAGCGGATCCTTTTCCTTCTTTAAAAGAAGCGATATCGTTGCTTCTGACATAGTCGGGGGCAGTTGTCCCCTTTCCTTTGCCTCGTTGAAGGTCCTCGTCAGTAGCGGGGCGAGCAAGTCCAAATATTTTCTGTAAAATTCAACTGGGAATCCGTCCGGTCCCGGGGCCTTTCCCGTCTGCATGTTCCTAATTCCTTTCACCACTTCTTCTACCGTGATCTGTGCTCCCAATCCCATCCTTTCCTGCTCTTCCACCTTGGGAATTTCCAGCCGATCCAAAAACTCCATCATTCTCTCCCTCCCATCCGGGGGTTGAGCTTCATACAATTTTTTATAAAATGTCTTAAACACTTCATTCACTCTCTCCGCTCCCCGCTCCGTCTCTCCATCTTCGTCTCTCACCCCCCCTATTTCCCTCGCTGCTCCCCTTTTCCTCAATTGGTGTGCCAGCAATCTGCTCGCCTTCTCTCCATATTCATACTGTACACCCTGCGCCTTCCTCCATTGTGCCTCTGCAGTGCCTGTGGTCAGCAAGTCAAATTCCACATGCAGCCTTTGCCTTTCCCTATACAGTCCCTCCTCCGGTGCTTCCGCATACTGTCTGTCCACCCTCAAAAGTTCTTGCAACAACCGCTCCCGTTCCTTACTCTCCTGCTTCCCTTTATGTGTCCTTATTGATATCAGCTCCCCCCTAACCACCGCCTTCAACGCCTCCCAGACCACTCCCACCTGAACCTCCCCATTGTCATTGAGTTCCAAGTACTTTTCAATGCATCCCCTCACCCTTAAGCACACCCCCTCATCCGCCATTAGTCCCATATCCATTCTCCAGGGTGGACGCCCTCTTGTTTCCTCCCCTATCTCCAAGTCTACCCAGTGTGGGGCATGATCCGAAATGGCTATAGCCGTATATTCCGTTCCCCTCACCCTCGGGATCAATGCCCTACCCAACACAAAAAAGTCTATGCGTGAATAGACTTTATGGACATAGGAGAAAAACGAGAACTCCTTACTCCTAGGTCTACTGAATCTCCACGGGTCCACCCCTCCCATCTGCTCCATAAAATCCTTAAGCACCTTGGCTCCTGCCGGCCTCCTACCAGTCCTGGACTTCGACCTATCCAGCCTTGGTTCCAACACCGTGTTAAAGTCTCCCCCCATTATCAGCTTTCCGGTCTCTAGGTCTGGGATGCGTCCTAGCATTCGCCTCATAAAATTGGCATCGTCCCAATTCGGGGCATACACGTTTACCAACACCACCATCTCTCCCTGTAATTTGCCACTCACCATCACGTATCTGCCCCCGTTATCCGCCACTATAGTCTTTGCCTCGAACATTACCCGCTTCCCCACTAATATAGCCACCCCCCTGTTTTTCGCATCCAGCCCCGAATGGAACACCTGCCCTACCCATCCTTTGCGCAACCTAACCTGATCTATCAGTTTCAGGTGCGTTTCCTGTAACATGACCACATCTGCTTTAAGTTTCTTAAGGTGTGCGAGTACTCGTGCCCTCTTTATCGGCCCGTTAAGCCCCCTCACGTTCCACGTGATCAGCCGAGTTGGGGGGCTTCCCACCCCCCCCCCTTGCCGGTTAGCCATCATCTTTTTCCAGCTTCTCGCCCAGTTCCCACGCGGCTGTATTTCTCCCAGACGGTGCCCCCCCGCCCATCCTTTCCCGCACCCACTCCCCCCTTTCCCCAGCAGCAGCAACCCAGTAATTCCCCCCTCCCCCCCCCCCCCCCCACGCTAGACCCCCCGCTAGCGTAATTACTCCCCCCATGTTGCTCCCAGAAGTCAGCAAACTCTGGCTGACCTCGGCTTCCCCCCGTGATCACGGCTCGCCCCGTGCGGCGCCCCCTCCTTCCTGCTTCTCTATTCCCGCCATAATTATCATAATAACCAAGCCCGCGCCTCCCTCGGCCCCGCCTCCCATGGCCAACGCCCCATCTCCTCTCCCTCCCCCCATCACCACCTGTGGGAGAAAGAAAAGTTACCATACCGCAGGATTAATCATACAATCCCTCTTCCCCCCCCCCCCCCCCCCCCCCCCCACTCGTCCCACCACTTTGTCCAAACGTTCATTTTCGTAGTCCAATCATTCCAATTTTTCTTCTACAATAAAAGTCCACGCTTCATCCGCCGTCTCAAAGTAGTGGTGCCTCCCTTGATATGTGACCCACAGTCTTGCCGGTTGCAGCATTCCAAACTTTATCTTTTTTTTGTGAAGTACCGCTTTGGCCCGATTAAAGCTCGCCCTCCTTCTCGCCACCTCCGCACTCCAATCTTGATAGACGCGGATCACCGCGTTCTCCCATTTACTACACCGAGTTTTCTTCGCCCATCTAAGGACCATTTCTCTATCCTTAAAACGGAGAAATCTCACCACTATGGCTCTGGGAGCTTCTCCTGCTCTCGATCCTCGCACCATAACTCGGTATGCTCCCTCCACCTCCAACGGACCCGTCGGGGCCTCCACTCCCATTAACGAGTGCAGCATCGTGCTCACATATGCCCCGACGTCCGCCCCCTCCACACCTTCAGGAAGGCCAAGAATCCTCAAGTTGTTCCTCCTTGCGTTATTTTCCAGTGCCTCCAACCTCTCCACAGATCGTTTCTGGTGTGCCTCCTGTATCTCCGACTTCACCACCAGGCCCTGTATGTCGTTTTCATTCTCTGCTGCTTTCGCCTTCACGACCCGAAGCTCCTGCTCCTGGGTCTTTTGTTCCTCTTTCAGCCCTTCAATCGCCTGTAGTATCGGGGCCAACAACTCTTTCTTCATTTCCTTTTTTATCTCCTCCACGCAGCGTTTCAAAAACTCTTGTTGTTCAGGGCCCCATATGAAACTGCCACCTTCCGACGCCATCTTGGTTTCTGCTTGCCTTCCTTGCCGTTGTTCCAAAGGATCCGCTGCAATCCGGCCACTTTCCTCTCCTTTTTCCATCCGTGTCCAGGGGGAACACCCTTCTGGTTTACCGCACGGTGTTTTCAGCCGTTAAAATTGCCGTTGGGGCTCCTATCAAGAGCCCAAAAGTCCGTTTCACAGGGAGCTGCCGAAACGTGCGACTCAGCTGGTCATCGCCGCACCCGGAAGCCTCCTCAGTAAGATCATAGCTGATATGACTAGTCTCAATTTCACTTTCTGCCACAGTGGACAGGTTTACTTTTTCCCACATTGTGCTCTCTCTGCCAAAATTATGGATGACAATATTCCAAGTCATTAATATGGTCGAAACATATTTCAGGTCTCACACTAATCCTTGTGCCACTCCTCCAATAATATCTTGTCAGCCTGAAATTGACCCATTTATCCTTACCCTCTGCTTACCATTAGCTTACTTATCCTCTGTCCATGTTTATATGTTGTCATTTACACAAGAACTCTTATTTTGTGAAGTAATCTTTGATATGTGGTAACTTATCGGATGCCTTTTGGAAATTGAAGTACATAACACCTATAGGTTCCCCTTTATTCACCTTGTCTCTTATTTCCTAAAAGAACTCTAATAGATTAGACCAATATGATTTCCCTTTGACAAAACCATGTTGACTCTGCCTGATTGCATGGTTATTTCCCAAATGTCCTACTATTACTTCCTTCGTAGATTCTAGCATTTTCCCTGTGAAGGGCTAACTGGCCTATCATTTGCTGCTTTCTGCCTCTGTCCTTTTTTGGATAGAGGTGCCACGGTGGCACAGTGGTTCGCACTGCTGCCTCAGCGCCAGGGACATGGGTTCAATTTCGGCCTTGGGTGACTGTGTGGAGCTTGCACATTCTCCCGTGTCCGCGTGAGTTTTTTCCAGGTGCTACAGTTTCCTCCCACAGTCCAAAGATGTGCAGGTTAGGTAGGGTTACGGGGATGGGGCGGAGGAGAGGACTTAGGTAAGGTGTCTTTCAGGGGATCCAGGCAGACTCGATGGGCCGAACGGCCTCCTTTTGCACGGTATGAATTCTATGTTCTATCTGCAATGTAACAACCTTCTGTGACCTTTCCAATATTTGGGGAATTTTGGAAGACCACTCTTCCAATGCCACTTCCATCTCTTTTAAGACCCTAGAATACACACCCATCGGGTCTAGGCAGTTTGTCAGTGAAAGATCTGAGCGAATAATCTGATATAAAATTTCAACACAAAGTCCAGATACAATTTTCAAGTAGTTTTATTATGCTTAAGGGGAGCCACGCTGGGCAATCCAGGTGCTTCTCTACTGTGGTTCAAAATGAGCACAGTTTATATTATTTTATCATCAGTTACAACTAACCACATTAAGTAGGCAAATATCACGGCCCAATGGCCTCTGGTGAGCTGATAATTGTGTCACTGTACTATCATTCTGGTAATTGCATTACAGAGACTTGGTATTATTTTCCCAGAGACACCAAGGAATGTGTGTTTATTTTGTGTAAAAGGGTGAATGGATGTTGTTTAGGGCCATCAGGCTGTGTGACAGTAGCCTCTTAAATTATCCTGTGCCATTGTATTGTAATCCTTGAGATTAACCCACCCCATCCCCTCTGTCCATTTGTTTAGAATGTGGGATTTAGCAGTTTACTTTGAACTAGTGCGCATTTGTTATTTGCAGTTTGTTAGCTGAGCTTGTTGCACAATTCTAGCTCTCGTGTCAGGCTGTGGTTGTCTGTGAATATTTCGCCACCCTTGCTGTTTGCCTCAACTGGCACACTAAAGCCAAATTCTGCACCGTCATCAATCTTTAGTTCTAATAGTTCGACGAGTATCTTTACCCTACTAATTGTGATTGTTTAAAGTCCCATCCCCCTTTTACCTGTTGATTTTTAACTATTCCAGGGATATTTATGTGTCTTCTACAGTGAAGATGGGCACAAAATACCTGCTAGACACTTCTTTCACTTCCTTGCTTCCCATTATAATAGCCCAGATTTATCTTCTTAATGCTCACGTCAGCTACTCTTTTCCACTTCAAATATTTCTAGAAACAGTTAGTATATATTTTTATATTTCTAGCTAGCTTTCTCTCATACTCCAAATTCCCTCTTTCTTTAATTCTTTGCAACTTTCTAAAATCTATCCAATGTTCTGTCTCACCATTAATCTTTTCAGTATTCTGTGCTTTTTTTGTTAATTTGAAACTATCCTTGATCCTTTAATTAGCCATGGATGTTGCATCCTTCTCACAAAGTCTTTCTTTCAAGCATCTTTGTGATCCCTCCCCTATGGGGAGGCTCTGGAATTTTAGCAATTGTTGAGATTAAAGATGAAAGTTAGACTTGGGGTCTTTACGTACGTAGGTTTAAAGATTGGAAAAATAGAAACTAGGAGCAGGAGGAGGCCATTCAACCCTTCGAGCCTGCTCCACCATTCAATCTCTCCCTCACTGCCAGCAAAACGAAAGAGCTGGTCATTGACTTCAGGAAGCAAAATATCGTATCCACCCCTGTCTGCATCAAGGTGCCGAGTGCATCAAGGTGCCGAGGTGGAGATGGTTGACAGCTTCAAATTCATAGGTGTGCACATCATCAACAATCCGTCCTGGTCCACCCATGTCGACACTGCAACCAAGAAAGCACAACAGCGCCGATACTTTCTCAGGAAACTAAGGAAATTAGGCATGTTCACATCGACTGTTACCAATTTTTACAGATGCACCATAGAAAGCATCCTATCTGGCTGCATCACAGCCTGGTATGGCAACTGCTCAACACAAGACCATAAGAAACTACAAAGAGTCGTGAACACAACCCAGTCCCATCACGCGAACCCGTCTCCCATCCATTGACTCTGTTTACACCTCCCGTTGCCTTGTGAAAGCGGGCAGCATAATCAAAGACCCCTCCCACCCAGGTTATTCGCTTTTCCAACTTCTTCCATCGGGCAGGAGATACAAAAGTCTGAGAACACGCACAAACAGATTCAAAAACAGCTTCTTCCCTGCTGTTACCAGACTCCTGAATGACCCTCTTATGGAGTGATCTGATCTCGTCACACATCTTCTGTACACTCTACTGCACTCCTGTATGCCTCACCCGATGCCTGTGTCTATGTATTTATATTGCATATTTATTTATGTCCCATGTTTTTTTTCATGTATGGAATGATTTGTCTGGACTGTAAGCAGAACAATACTTTTCACTGTACCGCGGTCCACGTGACAATAAAACAAATCCAATCCAATCCACTGTGATCATTGCTAATCATCCAACTCAATAATCTAATCTCACTTTCCTTCCATATCCTTTGATCCCCTTTACCTAAGTGCTGTATCTAACTGATTCTTGAAAATATGCAATGTTTTGGCCTCAGCTGCTTCCTGTGGTAATGAATTCCACAGGCCGACCACTCTCTGGGTGAAGAAATTTCTCCTCATCTAACTGGTCTACTCCATATCCTCAGACATATCTAGGGTATATCCATATCCTGCATCTGCCCTGTCTGGTCCTGTTAGAATTTTATAGGTTTCTATGAGATCGCCCCACATTCTTCTGAACTCCAGCGAATACAATCCTAACCGATTCAATACGTCAGTCCCGCCATCCCAGGAATCAGTCTGGTGAACCTTCACTGCACTCCCTCTCGAGCAAGCACACCCTTCCTCAGATAAGGTGACCAAAACTGCACACAGTACTCCAGGTGTACCCTCACCAAGACCCTGTACAATTGCAGCCATACATCCCTGCTCCTGTATTTGAATCCTCTCACTATGAAGGCCAACATACCATTTGCCTTCTTTACCGCCTACTGTACCTGCATGCTTAGATTAAATGGAATAGATCTGGAATAACCTTGAATTATATCTAGAACGTATTGCTGATATTCCGATAACAGTCACAGAAAAATAATGTTCTATCTAAAGAAAAAAACAATTCAGCTTAATTGGAAAGTTGAACTGGCTGTGCCCTCCGATAAGACTAAATGTCAATTAAATGGCAATTTTGGTGGATTAGAACAAAGTGCTATGATGAAACATGAGGCAATTGAAGATGTTTTGATGGTAAATAATACATAAAAACATAAATGTAGAAAAATGGGTACTCCGGTTTCCAGCCTGGGTTAACCCAAAGACATGAAATTAGTCCATTTCAGTGATGTCTTGCGGACAGCTAATCAAATATAGCTGCTTTTGTTATATTATTGGCGGGTGAAAATGGATAATGTTGTCCCTTGGCTTGGTAAGCTAAGAAAAGGGCAGTACGGCAGCATAGTCGTTAGCACAGTTGCTTCACAGCTCCAGGGTTCCAGTTCGATCCCCGGCTTGGGTCACTGTGTGGAGTCTGCACGTTCTCCCAGTGTCTGCGTGGGTTTCCTCCGGGTGCTCCGGTTTCCTTCCACAGTCCAAAGATGTGCAGGTTAGGTGGATTGGCTATGCTAAATTGCCCTTGGTGTTCAAAAAGGTTGGGCTGAGTGGGGTTATGGGGATGGTGGAGGTGTGGGCTTGTGTAGGGTTTCTTTTCCAAGGGCCGGTGCAGACCCGATGGGCCGAATGGTCACCTCCTGCATTGTAAATTCTATGATTCCATGAATCTATGATTCTATAAAATATATAGGATGGTTTAAAGTACTTTACTTGCGAAAACACTAGTTCCTGTAGCAGCAATTGATGTAGAATTTTACATATCAAATATTTTGAGGAAAATTCTGCGAATAGGTTGTCCATTGAATGTTATATGGATAGTTCCCCATGGGGTAATGTGCAATCAACAAAAAAAAGTGGCCGGAAACAGGTTAGCGATTGACCTTGTGAGCATAAGAGGATGTTAAAAAGAAAATAAATCTCTAAAATAAAATGGGTCGATGCAAGTCATCATGTTGGATTGCTTTAGAAAAAGAATTGATCTGTGCTGTACTGTTCTATTGCATAAAGAGACTGTTGGAGGTTTCAGAAGAGGGACATCTTGTATTATGGTGTACAGAACATGGAAAATCATTTTTTTTCTTATTTTCCTTTCTTTGAGATATTTAGAAATATTGTTTGCGTGGTGTAAAGTTTCGAATTAAAGAGGGGATTCTGTTAATAGAACATAGAACATTACAGTGCAGTACAGGCCCTTCAGCCCTCGATGTTGCGCCGACCTGTGAAACTACTCTAAAGCCCATTTGCACTATCCCCTTATCGTCCACATGTCTATCCAATGACCATTTGAATACCCTTAGTGTTGGTGAGTCCACTACTGTTGCAGGCAGGGCATTCCACACCCTTACTACTCTCTGAGTAAAGAACCTACCTCTGACGTCTGTCTTGTATCTATCTCCCCTCAATTTAAAGCTATGTCCCCTCGTGCTAGACATCACCATCCGAGGAAAAAGGCTCTCACTGTCCACCCTATCCAATCCTCTGATCATCTTGTATGCCTCAATTAAGTCACCTCTTAACCTTCTTCTCTCTAACGAAAACAGCCTCAAGTCCCTCAGCCTTTCCGCATAAGAGCTTCCCTCCATACCAGGCAACATTCTGGTAAATCTCCTCTGCACCCTTTCCAATGCTTCCACATCCTTCCTATAATACGGTGACCAGAATTGCACGCAATACTCTAAATGCGGCCGCACCAGAGTTTTGTACAGCTGCAACATGACCTCATGGCTCTGAAACTCAATCCCTCTACCAATAAAAGCTAACACACCGTACGCCTTCTTAACAACCCTCTCAACCTGAGTGGCAACTTTCAGGGATCTATGTGCATGGACACCGAGATCTCTCTGCTCATCCACACTGTCCACGCCGTCAGTTACCCTCAACTCAGCGCAGTCACCTTAGACCAGTCGCGACCCAAGCACCTCAAGAGCTCAATGATGGCCGTCCGGGTTAACGGGTACGAGACACCTTGCCTGTTCGACTCCGGGAGCATCGAGAGTTTCATCCACCCGGGTCTGGTAAGCCGCTGCTCGCTCCCGATATTCCCGGCGCAACAAACTATTTCCCTCGCCTCTGGGTCGCACTCGGTACAAATTACTACGGTAACCTTAGCGGTACAGGGCGCTGAGTACGCTAATTTCCAGCTGTACGTGCTCCCAGACCTGTGCGCCTCCCTCCTTTTAGGGCTCGATTTTCAATGTAATCTCAAGAGCCTGACACTTAGCTTTGGCGGACCCGTGCCCCCACTCACTGTGTTCAGCCTCGCCACTCTGAAAGTCGACCCTCCTTCCCTCTTCGCTAATCTCACTGCTGATTGCAGGCCAGTAGCCACTCGCAGCAGACGATATAGCATGCAGGACAGAATATTTATTAGGTCTGAAGTCCTGCGTCTCTTGCGGGAAGGAGTCATAGAGGGCAGCAATAGCCCCTGGAGAGCTCCGGTGGTGGTCGTCAAGACCGGGGAGAAGTTCCGGATGGTGGTTGATTACAGCCAGACCATTAACCGGTTTACGCAACTTGATGCGTACCCCCTTCCCCGGATTGCAGTCATGGTCAATCAGATCGGTCACTACCGCGTGTTCTCCACGGTGGATCTGAAGTCTGCATACCATCAGCTCCCAATCCATCCGGAGGATCGCCACGAACGGCGTTTGAGGCAGACGGCCACCTTTTTCATTTCCTCCGGGTCCCTTTTGGCGTCACGAACGGGATTTTGATGTTCCAATGAGCAATGGACCGAATGGTGGACCAGTACTGGCTGCGGGCCATGTTTCCGTACTTGGACAACGTCTCCATCTGCGGCCATGATCAGCAGGACCACGACGCCAACCTCCACCGATTTCTCCAAACGGCCCAACAACTTAATCCCACCTATAATAAGGAGAAATGCGTTTTCCGCACCACCAGTCTAGCCATCCTCGGCTACATCGTGGAAAACAGTCCAAGGGCCCGACCCTGACTGTCTGCGCCCCCTCCTGCAACTCCCTCTTCCTCACTGTCCCAAGGCCCTCAAGAGGTGCCTTGGATTTTTTTTCCCTACTACGCCCAGTGGGTCCCCCAGTACGCAGACAAAGCCCGCCCACTATTTAACGCCACCTATAATTACGATATAGTATATCGTCCTGGGAAGCTCAATGAGTCCCCAGATGCCCTGTCCCGCGGCATATGCGACAGTGCGCAAGAGGACCGACTACGGGCTATCCACGACGATCTCTGCCACCCGGGGGTCACGCGGCTCGCCCATTATATCAAGGCCCGCAACCTGCCCTACTCCACCGAGGAGGTCAAAGCTGTAACCAGGGACTACCAAATCTGTGCGGAGTGTAAACCGCACTTCTATCGACCAGATAAGACCCACCTGGTGAAGGCGTCCCGGCCCTTTGAACGCCTCAGTATCGATTTCAAAGGGCCCCTACCCTCGAATAATGGCAATACCTACTTTCTCAATATTATTGATGAGTTCTCCCATTGCCCGTTTGCCATCCCGTGCCCCGATATGACCACCCCCACTGTTATCAGAGCCCTGCACAGTGTCTTCACCCTGTTTGGTTTCCCCAACTGCGTACACAGCGCCAGGAGCTCGTCGTTCATGAGCGACGAACTGCGTCAGTACCTGCTCAGTAAAGGCATCGGCTCGAGCAGGACTACCAGTTACAACCCCCGGGGAAAGGGACAGGTGGAGAGGGAGAACGCGACAGTCTGGAAGACCGTCCTACTGACCCTACGGTCCAGGAATCTCCCAGTTTCCCACTGGCAGGAAGTCCTCCACGATGCACTCCATGCTATTAGGTCCCTCCTTTGTACGGCCACAAACCTGACTCCTCATGACCACTTGTTCATTTTCCCTAGGGGGACTACCTCAGGGGCCTCGCTCCCACCCTGGCTGATGACACCGGGTCCGGTTCTCCTCCGGAAACACGTTCGGACCCATAAGACCGATCCACTGGAAGAGAGGGTCCAGCTGCTGCACTCCAACCCGCACTACGCATATGTTGAGCACCCCGATGGTCGACGGGATACCGTCTCCCTCCGAGACCTTGCGCCCGCAGGCTCCGCCACCACTACGTCCACAGTACCCCCCGTGCTGTACCCCGCTCTTTCTCCCATGCCCAGCGCCCCCGTGCCCATTTGGCTCCCCGCGTTCCCTTCCACCCAGCACACCAGTCCGCAGGAATGAAGCTCAGGAAGAGCTGCTCCCGGAGTCCACCCCTGGGGCTGCACCGGACCCACTTCCCCAGCCACCTAAAGCGGCTGCAACACCAGTGCTTCGGCGGTCGCAGCGTACGATCTGGGCGCCGGACCGGCTGAACTTGTGACCCATCACCCCCGCCGGACTTTTTTTTACAGGGGGTGAATATAATACAGTTAATTCACCAGTTATGTTCTATGTTTGTGTGGTATTATAGGTATTACGGTACCTGATAGGCTAAAGCACCATTGGTGGAAATTGTATG
Organism: Scyliorhinus torazame; assembly: GCF_047496885.1. Taxonomy (NCBI): domain Eukaryota; kingdom Metazoa; phylum Chordata; class Chondrichthyes; order Carcharhiniformes; family Scyliorhinidae; genus Scyliorhinus; species Scyliorhinus torazame. The sequence continues at coordinate 172,730,536 of NC_092714.1, read as the reverse complement.
CTTTAGAACATAGAACATAGAACGATACAGCGCAGTACAGACCCTTCGGCCCACGATGTTGCACCGACATGGGAAGTCAAAAAACAAAAGCCATCTAACCTACACTATGCCATTATCATCCATATGCTTATCCAATAAACTTTTAAATGCCCTCAATGTTGGCGAGGTAGGGCATTCCACGACCTCACCACTCTTTGCATAAAGAACCTACCTCTGACCTCTGTCCTATATCTATTACCCCTCAGTTTAAGGCTATGTCCCCTCGTGCTAGCCATTTCCATCCGCGGGAGAAGGCTCTCACTGTCCACCCTATCTAACCCCCTGATCATTTTGTATGCCTCTATTAAGTCTCCTCTTAACCTTCTCTCTAACGAAAACAACCTCCAGTCCATCAGCCTTTCCTCATAAGATTTTCCCTCCATACCAGGCAACATCCTGGTAAATCTCCTGCACCCGCTCCAAAGCTTCCACGTCCTTCCTATAATGAGGTGACCAGAACTGTACGCAATACTCCAAATGTGGCCGTACCAGAGTTTTGTACAGCTGCAACATGACCTCATGACTCCGGAACTCAATCCCTCTACCAATAAAGGCCAACACTCCATAGGCCTTCTTCACAACCCTATCAACCTGGGTGGCAACTTTCAGGGATCTATGTACATGGACACCTAGATCCCTCTGCTCATCCACACTTCCAAGAACTTTACCATTAGCCAAATATTCCGCATTCCTGTTATTCCTTCCAAAGTGAATCACCTCACACTTCTCTACATTAAACTCCATTTGCCACCTCTCAGCCCAGCTCTGCAGCTTATCTATATCTCTCTGTAACCTGCAACATCATTCCGCACTGTCGACAACACCACCGACTTTAGTGTCGTCTGCAAATTTACTCACCCACCCTTCTGCGCCCTCCTCTAGGTCATTTATAAAAATGACAAACAGCAACGGCCCCAGAACAGATCCTTGTGGTACGCCACTTGTAACTGAACTCCATTCTGAACATTTCCCATCAACCACCACCCTCTGTCTTCTTTCAGCTAGCCAATTTCTGATCCACATCTCTAAATCACCCTCAATCCCCAGCCTCCGTATTTTCTGCAATCGCCTACCGTGGGGAACCTTATCAAACGCTTTACTGAAATCCATATACACCACATCAACTGCTCTCCCCTCGTCTACCTGTTCAGTCACCTTCTCAAAGAACTCTATAAGGTTTGTGAGGCATGACCTACCCTTCACAAAGCCATGCTGACTATCCCTAATCATATTATTCCTATCTGGATGATTATAAATCTTGTCTCTTATAATCCCCTCCAAGACTTTACCCACAACAGACGTGAGGCTCACCGGTCTATAGTTGCCGGGGTTGTCTCTACTCTCCTTCTTGAACAAAGGGACCACATTTGCTATCCTCCAGTCCTCTGGCACTATTCCTGTAGCCAATGATGACATAAAAATCAAAGCCAAAGGCTCAGCAATCTCTTCCCTGGCTTCTCAGAGAATCCTAGGATAAATCCCATCAGGTCCCGGGGACTTATCTATTTTCAGCCTGTCCAGAATTGCCAACACCTCTTCCCTACGTACCTCAATGCCATCTATCCTAATAGCCTGGGTCTCAGCATTCTCCTCCACAACATTCTCTTTTTCCTGAGTGAATACTGACGAAAAATATTCATTTAGTATCTCGCCTATCTCTTCAGATTCCACACACAACTTCCCATCCCTGTCCTTGACTGGCCCTACTCTTACCCTAATCATTCTTTTATTCCTGACATATCTATAGAAAGCTTTTGGGTTTTCCTTGATCCTACCTGCCAAATACCTCTCATGTCCCCTCCTTGCTAGTCTTAGCTCTCTCTTTAGATCCTTCCTCGCTACCTTGTAACTATCAAGTGCCCCAACTGAAACTTCACTCCTCATCTTCACATAGGCCTCCTTCTTCCTCTTAACAAGAGATTCCACTTCCTTGGTAAACCACGGTTCCCTCGCTCGACGCCTTCCTCCCTGCCTGACCGGTACATACTTATCAAGAACACGCAGTAGCTGATCCTTGAACAAGCTCCACTTATCCAGTGTGCCCAACACTTGCAGCCTACTTCTCCAACCTATCCCCCCCCCCAAGTCATTTCTAATGGCATCATAATTGCCCTTCCCCCAGCTATAACTCTTGCCCTGCGGGGTATACTTATCCCTTTCCATCACTAACGTAAACGTCACCGAATTGTGGTCACTGTCCCCAAAGTGCTCACCTACCTCCAAATCTAACACCTGGCCTGGTTCATTACCCAAAACCAAATCCAATGTGGCCTCTCCTCTTGTTGGCCTGTCAACATATTGTGTCTGGAAACCCTCCTGCACACATTGTACAAAAAAACGACCCATCTAATGTACTCGAACTATATCTTTTCCAGTCAATATTTGGAAAGTTAAAGTCTCCCATACTAACTACCCTGTTACTTTCGCTCTTATCAAAAATCATCTTCGCCATCCTTTCCTCTACATCCCTAGAACTATTTGGAGGCCTCACGAAAACTCCCAACAGAGTGACCTCCTTTCCTGTTTCTAACCTCAGCCCATACTACCTCGGAAGAAGAGTCCCCATCTAGCATCCTCTCCGCCACCGTAATACTGTTTTTGACTAGCAGTGCCACACCTCCCCCTCTTTTGCCTCCTTCTCTGAGCTTACTAAAACACCTAAACCCCGGTACCTGCAACAACCATTCCTGTCCCTGCTCTATCCATGTCTCCGAAATGGCCACAACATCGAAGTTCCAGGTACCAACCCATGCTGCCAGTTCCCCTACCTTATTTCGTATACTCCTGGCATTGAAGTAGACACACTTCAAACCACCTACCTGAACACTGGCCCCATCCTGCGAAGTCAATTCTGTGCTCCTGACCTCTATGCTCTCAATCTCTCGTACCCTAAAACTACAATCCCGGTTCCCATGCCCCTGCTATATTAGTTTAAACCCCCCCAAAGAGCACTAACAAATCTCCCCCCCCCCCCCCCCCCCCCCCAAGGATATTTGTGCCCCTCAGGTTCAGATGTAGACCATCCTGTCTGTAGAGGTCCCACCTTCCCCAGAAAGAGCCCCGGTTATCCAGAAATCTGAATCCCTCCCGCCTGCACCATCCCTGTAGCCACGTGTTTAATTGCTCTCTCTCCCTATTCCTCATCTCATTATCACATGGCACGGGCAACAACCCAGAGATAACAACTCTGTTGTTATCCTAGCTCCCTGAAAGCCTGCCTGCCATCTTTGTCCCCTTTCCTACCTATGTCGTTAGTGCCAATGTGGACCACGACTTGGGGCTGCTCCCCCTCCCCCTTAAGGACCCGGAAAACACGATCCGAGACTATTGGTTAGAATGTATGATAGCTCTGCCCTGCTCGGCGGGGTATAAGAACCCGTGCTGCCCCAGCAGCCTTCATTCTGTACCTGAGCTGCTGGGGGAAACATCTAGCTTATTAAAGCCTTCAATTGGACTACAACCTCGCTTTAGTGGTCATTGGTCATGCATCAATTTAATAAGCTAGTTTTTTTAAGAAGAAAGGATGGAGCTCCGAATCAAGCCGGAGTGTCTGCAACTTAGCCCCCATGCGGCGAACTCAGCAGCAATCTTGAAGCACTGGCTGGCGTGCTTTAAAGGATATCTCGGGACGGCCGAAAACGCACCCACGGGAGAGCAGAAACTGCACGTCCTGCACTCAAGGGTGAGCCCGGAGATTTACACCCTCATCGAGGAAGCGGAAGACTTTGCTGCAGCAATAGAGCTGCTAAAAGGACACTGTATTCGTCCGGTAAACCAGGTCTACGCCCGGCACCTGCTTGCAACAAGGCGACAAACCCCTGGGGAATCGCTGGAGGAATTCTACCGTGCACTCCTGGTGTTGGGAAGAAGCTGCAGCTGCCTGGAGGTTTCGGCGAGCGAACACACGGAACTCTTAGTCCGGGACGCTTTCGTGGCAGGTATGCTATCTTCACAAATCCGCCAGCGTCTGTTAGAAAAGGACATCCTGGGTCTCAGGGAGGCATGGGCCCTCGCAGGCTCCCTGGACGTGGCCTCCAGGAACGCCCGCGCTTACGTTCCCGACCGCGCGGCAGCCCCCTGGGCATCGTGGAACCCCTCCGCGGCCGACCCCGAGACTTCCCCCATTCCCCCACAGGCCTGCACTGCAAGGCGGCCTCGCAACCCCGAGGGGCCCCGCTACTACCTTTGCGGGCAGGCCAAGCACCCCAGTCAGCGCTGCCCGGCCCGCGCATCCACCTGCAAGGGATGCAGCAAAAAGGGCCATTTCGTGGGGGTATGCCAGGCCCGTGCGGTTGCCTTGGTCTCCGGCGGCGAATGCGGACCGCAACCACAAACTTCTCTACGGGCCCCGTGAGGCCAGCGGTCGCCGCCGCCTTCGCATTCCAGGGCCACGTGCGGACCCCGGGTGCCGCCATCTTGTTCCGCGGGCGCCACGTTGGAGGGATGGGCGCCACCATTTTGTGAACCCCCAGCTATGTGCGACCAATGGGAGCCGCCATCTTGTATGAAGCCCCAGGACCCCAGCTCGGCTGACCACGTACTGCCCGAAGAGAACTCTCAACTGCTGCGATTAGCCTCGGTGACGCTGGATCAGTCTTGGCATCGAACACTCAACTGCTACGACAACCGTATTCATCAACGAGCATGAGACGTCCTGCCTAATCGACTCTGGGAGCACGGAGAGCCTCATACACCCTGACACGGTAAAGCGCTGTTCTCTACTCATCCACCCCATTAATCAAAAAATCTCCCATCAACAGGTTTCCGCAGCTGGATGCGTACCCTCTCCCCCGCATATCCGACCTGGTAAATAGGATCGTGCATTATAAGGTCTTCTCCACGGTGGATCTCAAGTCCGCCTACCACCAGCTCCCCATCCGTACTAGTGACCGCAAATACACTGCCTTCGAGGCAGATGGATGGCTCCATCACTTCTTAGGCTTCCCTTCCGTTTCACCAACGGGGTCTCGGTCTTCCAGCGCGAGATGGACCGAATGGTTGACCGGTACGGTTTACGGGCAACATTCCCGTATCTCGATAATGTCATTATCTGCGCCATGACCAGCAGGACCACGACACCAACCTCCGAAAATTTCTCCAGACTGCTAAAACCCTTAACCTTACATACAACAAGGATTAATGCGTGTTTAGCACCGACCGCCAAGCCATCCTGGGCTACGTAGTGCGAAATGGAGTTATAGGCACCGACCCTGAACGCATGCGCCCCCCTATGGAGTTCCCCCTCCCTCACTGCTCCAAGGCCCTGAAACGTTGCCTAGGGTTTTTTAAGCTACTACGCCCAGTAGGTCCCCAACTATGCAGACAAGGCCCGTCCCTTGATCCAATCCAGCGCTTTTCCCCTGTCGATAAAGGCCCGCCAGGCCTTCAGCCGCATCAAAGCAGACATTGCAAAGGCCATGATGCACGCCATCAACGGGTCCCTCCCCTTCCAGGTCGGGAGCGATGCGCCCGACGTAGCTCTGGCGGCCACCCTCAACCAAGCGGGCAGACCCGTGGCCTTCTCTCGTACCCTACATGCTTCCAAAATCCACCACTCCTCAGTCGAAAAGGAGGCCCAGGCCATAGTAGAAGCTGTGCGACATTGGAGGCATTACCTGGCGGGAGGAGATTCACTCTCCTCTTGAACCAACGGTCGGTTGCTTTCATGTTTGATAATGCACAGCGGGGCAAGATAAAAAACGACAAGATCTTGCAGTGGAGGATCGAACTCTCCACCTACAACTACGAGATCTTGTATCGTCCCGGGAAGCTAAACGAGCCTCCTGACGCCCTGTCCCGCGGCACATGTGCCACCGCACAAGTGGATCGCCTCCTGTTGCTAACGTTTGGTTGGTTCAATTGGCTCTGTTTTATAACCTTTGCACTAGAGTCGCCAGGTATGTTTATGATACCACCACGAGGTTCAGGTTCAAGTAATGATCAATAACTCAATACACCAATTAGTAAGATTCAAATCAAAGCACATTTATTATACACAGTAAATCACTACTCATGCGTAAACGCTACTTTCTAAGCTACTTCTATAAGTAACAGGCCAATATTTAGCTTCGGACTGGCCTACCAGGTCAGGGGAACAAATGGCCTTTCGTTCGAGTTCTGAGTGTGTGGGATTCAAAGCTGGTATGGACTGGTAGCTAGGAGCGCCTATCTCGTAGCGAGCCTTGACTTGAGACTTGGGTTCTTTGGAGGCAGCTGGACAGGTCACTGTCAAGGGTTGGTTCGCGTTGCTGAGTGACCCTGTCAAGAAGGACGATTTGAACTTGGGGGGGGGGGCGGGGGGCTTTACATTATAGTCCCCAGGGACTTCCCGTCCTTCGGGACGGACCCCGTACCTGGTATGTTTGGTTCTATTTCTCCAATGCTGGAGCGGTTCCCTGATCGATGGGCAGTCTTTAGGTGTCCGTTAACCTCTTTTGTGTTGGCTCCTGCTGGCGCCGAGGAGTCTGGCTTGGCCTTGTTTACCTTAAATGTTTCGATTGTTCCCGTGGATCACTCATTAGTATGTAGATGGCTGCTACATTATTATGCCGATGGTTGCTGGTATCGATGCTGTCTGGGCTTTTGCAGAGTCTAATACACAGTAAACTTGCACCTGCTAGTTTCTGCAAGTGTTGGCTGAATTTCCCTTCAGCCTTTGCTGTTCTCTATTTTATTTCGGGAATTGGCCAACCCTGGTGGCTACACTCCGAGCCCTCCACGAGGACCTCTGCCACCCGGGGGTCACTCGCTTTTTCCATTTTGTCAAGACCCGCAACCTGCCCGACTCCATCGAGGAGGTCAGGTCAGCTACCAGGGACTGCCAAATCTGCACGGAGTGCAAACCACACTTCTACCGACCAGAGAAAGCGCACCTGATAAAGGCTTCCCGTCCCTTTGAACGTCTCAGCATGGACTTCAAAGGCCCCCTCCCCTCCACCGACCACAACACGTACTTCCTGAACGTGATTGACGAGTACTCCCATTTCCCATTCGCCATCACATGCCCCGACATGACCGCAACCACCGTCATCAAGGCCCTCCATAGCATCTTTGCACTGTTCGGGTTCCCCGCTTACATACACAGTGATAGGGGGTCCTCCTTTATGAGCGACGAACTGTGTCAATTCCTGCTCAGCAAGGGCATCGCCTCGAGTAGGGCGACCAGTTACAACCCCCGTGGTAACGGACAGGTCGAGAGGGAGAACGGAACGGTCTGGAAGACTGGCCCTACGGTCCAGGAACCTCCCAGTCTCCTGCTGGCAAGACGTCCTCCCGGAAGCCCTCCACTCCATCCGGTCACTGCTTTGTACGACCACCAATCAGACACCCCACGAACGTTTCCTTGTCTTCCCCAGGAAGTCCTCCTCTGGGACCTCGCTCCCGACCTGGCTGGCAGCACCCGGACCCATCCTGCTCCGAAAACACGTGCGGGTGCACAAGTCGGACCCGTTGGTCAAGAGGGTCCATCTGCTCCATGCTAACCCCCAGTACGCCTACGTGGCGTACCCCGACGGCTGACAAGATACGGTCTCCCTACGGGACCTGGCGCCCGCCGGAGCCCCATGCACATCCCAGCCACCAGTCCCACCCTCCCCTTCACCGCAGCACCTTACAGGAAGATCGGTCCTTCCGTCGGCCCCACCGACACCCCCCGCAGGCACTCCCTTCCCAGGTCAACCGTTTTCCCAACCAGGGCCGTCTAGGGGTGCCGAAGTTGCCATGGAGATCGAAGCCACGCTCCCGGAGTCACAGATGCCCGAGGCTCCACCGGAGTCACCACCGAATCTCCAACGATCACAGAGGACGACCAGGGCCCCCGATCGACTGATTGTAAACTGTAAATATAAACCATCAAATGTACATAGCTATCAGAATTGTAAATAGTTAGCAAACACTGTACGGAGGTATTACGGTACCTCCATAACTAATTATACCACGTTGCCATGTTTTATAGTTTCAGGCCACCAACCCCACCAGACTTTTTTTAACAGGGGGTGAATGTGGTATTATCGGTATTATGGTACCTGATAGGCTAAAGCACCATTGGTGGAACCTGTATGCTTTCTATTGGTTGGAATGTATGATAGCTCCGCCCTGCTAGGCGGGGTATAAGAACTCGTGCCGCCCCAGCAGCCTTCATTCTGTACCTGAGCTGCTGGGGGAAACATCTAGCTTATTAAAGCCTTCAGTTGGACTACAACCTCGCTTTAGTGGTCATTGATCGTGCATCAGTTTGTAAATACAGTTAATTTACCAGTTATGTTCTATGTTCTTAACCCTGTGGGTTTTATCTGTGGGCCATTGTATGGCTTCACCCACAGGGGGAGATATTGGAGCATGTATGGGCTCAGCCCATGGCTCTGCCCCTTTGAAGGAGTATAAGAGTAGCTGGCCTGTGGGACTGTCCTCAGGCAGGCAAAGTTGATAGTTAATTAAAACCACTGTTTTACTCCGACGTGAGTCCTTGAGTGAATTGATGGTCGCATCACCCACCACCTCCAAACCACTCAACCGTCCCCACACCACCACCCCAACCGTGATCCAACCATGCTTCATGTCTTACATCTTGCAGAATTACCTGGCAATGAGACGGGCTCTTTTGGTGTCCCCCAGCCACAACCCTATACACGTCCAACAACAAGCCCCCAAACGCCATCTAATCCGGAGATGACACCGACTTTCTATCACAGCTGTCTCCAACACCTTCCGCCATCTCAGAGAGACACACCTTGGTTGGACACTTTAGTGAAGAGGCCCCTACCTGGTGCGCACCACGCATGTAGTGGTGCATCAGGTGGAGGTATGACCCCGGAGAAGGTGGACGGTCGGGGGACAGGGGGGGTACAAGCTGCCTGAACCAGGGACTAGCTGCCATCCAGATAAGTCTCTGGCTTCTGGAAATGGTGGTCCCATCAATGCTGGACATGCAGACACAGAGCCAGGGACGACATGAGGGGTTATCAGCAATCATCCAGCATCTGCAGATGCACTTGGAGGAGTCCAACCGCCTGCAGGAACAGGAGATGGTGCCAAAAATGTGTACCACCCAGGCCAACACCGCATGGGTTGCGTCCGTGCTGGAGGCTTTGGGGGCAAAAATATTGGCCATAGGTCAGGTTGTCCAAGGCCTGGGGCACTCTGTGCGGGCGGTGGCTGAGGCACAGGGAAGGGTGCCCTGTCAGAGGCAGTTATGTACCAGGATCACTTGGACATTGCAGCGGCGCTCCAGAGCTTAGCCCAGTCACAATGGGTCATGGCTGCGGGCGTCGATGGCAGTGCCAGGCGCTGGCTGACCTGAGCCAGTCACAGAAGGATGTGGCAAGTCCCAAGGGAGGTGGCCCAGTCCTTGTGCATTGGCTGTGAGCATTGAGACCCTGTTGAGGCGAGCGGGGGCCTCCAGGGCTGGTGGTGCCAGGTGATGCGGGGGCGATGGTTGGTGCAGGTGGATGGTCGGCTGAAGGTGAGGGGGTTCGGGTGGAATGTTCGTGCCGCCATTTGCCACGCCTCCTAATCGTCGAACCTGGAGCGATTAGAGTGTCCCATTGTGTTCCCTTCTCGCCCTCCCCCGCATACTCCTCGTCGGATGAGGCCTAGCGTTCATCCCCATCCTCCAGTATGTCGCCACTCTGCGGTGCAATCTTGTGGAGGATGCATCAGGCCACCATGAAGTGGGAGACTCTCCTAGCATTATACCGGAGGACCCCTCCAGAGCGGTCCAGGCACCTGAACCGCAACATCAGGATGCCGATGCACCACTCGATCACTGCCCTGGTCGCGGCATCGCCGGTCTCCGTATCGGGCTGTGGCCTCCGGATAGGCGTCATGAACCATGGCCGCAGCGGATAACCCCTGTCGCCTAGCAGCCAACCCCTCTCTCTTGAACCGTCGAGTGTGCCAGGATGAAGGCGTCATGCACACTGCCCAGGTATCGGGCGCAGACGTGCATCTCATGGTCACAAACCAGATGCACAATTTATGGAGTGGAACCCCTTTCAGTTTGTGAAGACCACCTCCTTATGCACCAGTGTTCGTAGGAGGACATGCATCCCGTCGATCACCCCCTGGACCTGGGGCATACTGTCGATGGCAACAAACCCCACTGCCCAGGCATCCTGGTGAACTCGGTCCACATTGAACCTGATATATTGTGTCGAGCAGGCATACAGGTTCTCCATGACCGCATCTGTGCACCGGCGTCTGTGAGATCCCACAGAGGTCCCCACTCGGCACCTGGAAGGACACCGTGGAGAAAAAGGTTCAGGGTGACTGTCACCTTGATGGTCACTGGGAGCGAGTGTCCTCCTCCGTAACCTCGTGGTTTCAGGTGCGCCATGATGTGGTCGATATGCCACATGGCCATCCCCTGCTCTGCTGGTGTCTTCGACGACATGCCCGGTCCAGCAGGTGTTTGAATGACAGGCGCTGCTGGTATACATGAGGCCTAATACAGCGCCTCCTTCCCACCTCCTCCTCAGCCTGTTGTGTGGCTGGCTCTCCACTCCTGCTTGTACAGCCTCCTTGCAACCCCCAATGCTGCTGCGGCTAGGATGATGGCAAGAATTCCTGGTTGGGGATTCCAAAATCCATTGTCTGCAGGAGGCGAAAGGCAGACATGTTAGCATGGTGTGTATACTCGTGCCCAATCAGGTGCACTCCAGCCCTGCCCCGCATGACCCCTTCCCACCTCCCCGCACACTTTACAGAGCATGTGTGTGATCCTTTGCACTGTCTCGCATCGAGGTGCCAGTGCAACCCTTCATTGGGATTTTAAAAATCAGTTTGAGAATCGACTATACAATCACACATGTAGACTACCTACGTCATCGAAGGCCTATACAGCATTGAAAATTGTATGGTGCGATGTGATGCAATTTGAAAATGTTTGGTAGTTGTTAGGAAGATAGCCTTTGGTTCTATTGTGTGTCATGGGAGTGTCCCATTAAGAAATGTTTTATCTTATCACATGGCTTCAGTGATGTCATTGTGTGGGCGGAGCTGGGCTGTGGCTCTGGGTTTTTACTTTCGTTTTTGAGTTGGGAGCTTGGCTGTGGTTCTGGGAGTTGGTTTTACTTTCGCTTTGAGTTTGAACTGGTTTGGTCTGCACAGGTTCAAAGAAGTGTTTCTGTATCTTAATTTTAAAAGCTGTTTCCAGGCTGCTTGATAACTTGAAAAGAAATAACTTTTCTGGAAGGAATTCAAATCTCCTGTTTTGGAAAGAAAACAAGAGCATCCATACCAGGTCTTGAGTGCCATGTGCTGGGCCAAACCTTTGAAAAGGGGTTAATGGTTTATGGGATCTTGTTATTAAATTGGAACAGTTAAAGGGGGAATTTAATAAGGGTAATACAGGGATTACTGTAGCTGTGAAGAGTATTTATGTTTGTAGTTGATAAAAATGCTTACTGTGTGTGTTTATAGAAAGGTTAACTAAATTTGTAGAATAAAGCTTGTTATTGATTAAAAGTGTTTAAGGCCTCTGACGGGCTGGTTTAGTACAGTGGGCTAAACAGCTGGCTTGTAATGCAGAACAAGGTCAGCAGCGCGGGATCAATTCCCATATCGGCCTCCCTGAACAGGCGCTGGAATGTGGCGACTAGGGGCTTTTCACAGTAACTTCATTGAAGTCTACTTGTGACAATAAGCGATTATTAATATTATTGAATAACACCTGAAAGGCAGGACCTTGTGCTCATCGTAACCAAAATCAATAAACTGTTGTAGGTCAGGTGAACGGCATGATATACTTTGGAGTTTCCTAAACCCTGGCCCATAACATGTGCTCCCTGGGAATCAGGAATCCATCCTTTAATAATTTAAAAAACCATAAATGGGTAATTTTAAACCCTGCTGCATTGTTCTCTGTGCAGTGTTATAGACTTTTTCATTATTAGATTTACTGAATGGTTGAAACTTAATTTGAAACACCCACTCATGATAACTTGGTCACGAGGGTCACCCCATGTATGTAACGTTAGATTTGCATTTTCCATTCGTGTTTTATATTAGTACTTCAGATTGGTGGGCATTTTTTCTTTGAAATGAAAATACCATTTTACTGCCAAAATACTGATTTTAGGTATCTGGAAATCTAATTTCTGTTGGGAAAGGCTGGCAGCTCTGCAGATGTGGGTGAGTGGGGGTGGTGGAGGGGGGAGGTGGGTGGTGAGCTGGAGGTGGGGGTGAAGGGTGATGGAGAGAGTGGTTGGGAGTGGCGAAGGCTTGGTGGGGTGGGGAAGGGTTTGGGGTGGGTGGAGTGGGTGCACCCATATGGTCAATGTCACTCTGCGCAACCATGGGCCACAGTGGGCGGTTAGTTGGGTGTGCAGCAGGGTGGCTACCTTGCAGGCCCAGCAATGGTGGTCCGTGCCTGGACACTTCGGTCACGAGGGTCACCCCATGCCACAGCCCATCCCCTGATCAACCTCTGCTACTCCCCCCTGGCAGCAGCAGGTTCGACAGCCAACGGTCGCACCTCTGGGAACATGACCTCCGTCCGCTCTTTCTCTCAGCAGCCACTGAGCCTGTTTCCCGATTTGTAAAACCACAAGTGAACCTCGCTGTTGGTAATTCCTCCTGGCGGAGGCAGAGCATCACAAAGGCCCCAGACAATACGGGAACAAGCCTGTTAATTATGTGCCAACGGCATTTACTCTACGTGCGGAGCAGAACGCATTCATGCTGCTGTTGAGACAACGGACGGAACATGCCATTCCGCCGGGCGCCCAGCTCTGGCATTGATTTTCGGCAGATGCGTGAATCTCCGCCTGATGCGTTTCCCGATTCTGGCGTCGGCCGATGGAGAATTCCACCCAATGTGTGTTTTAGAAGGAGTGCCTTGAACTTTTGGAATGTCACAACTTTTAGTAATAGACACGAAATAGGCATTTGGTTAAGTTTAAATCAGAAGATTTAAATTTTTGAAGAATAAAGGGATTAAGGGTTATGGTGCTAGGGCCGGAAAGTGGAGCTGAGTCCACAAAAGATCAGCCATGATCTCATTGAATGGTGGAGCAGGCTCGAGGGGCCAGGTGGCCTACTCCTGCTCCTAGTTCATATGTTCTTATGTAAGACACGATGATGTTTATTCACACATCACGAAATGTAAAAGCAATGAAAATATTCTCTTCCTCATGCACACACACATAGTGATGGATTCTAGAGAAAGAAGCATGCAGCTAGATTATTAACAGAATACTCAGAAGCAAATTGCATGGCTAAATAGTCCTTTAAGATGCATGTATTGCAGGCCTGTATCGGTGTTGTCTCATTCTTTGAAGATGAATGGAAGTTGGAAATCTCTAATATTCCCGGTGACGTTATGGCAGAGTTTCTGTAGCGATGTGAACAAATTTGTGCTGTTTCCATTGCCTGGTTTGACTGGTTCTGAGACAGAGTTTGTTTTTCTGGTTGGAGGAATGGTACCTCTTGGCCTGATGGTTTCCAAACTGATCTCTGACTCCCTGGCTCTGGGAGTAATAAGATTAATTATCTGTAGTCCGTTTCGATAATGACACCACATGATCAATACTTCTATTGTCCACATAAACGTTTCACAGATCAACGGCATTGAAGGGGAATTTAATGACGGCTATTCACACCTGCTTGTGATAAACTGGTTTATCAAACGTCTCTTTAAGGGTCGAGCTTGTAGACACTGAATCTGGAGGCTATTGATTTGAGTTTTGCTAAATAAACAGACATGGGGCAGTAAATTCCACAGGTGGTTTTACCTCCAGTATGCCTATCCAAGAGAGGGCACACGACCCACCGTCATTTACAATAAGAACTTTCCAAAGACCTGATGCACTTCTTTATGTAGAGATGATAAAAATCATCTGCCACGCTGCTATCGTTGCACTTTTTAAAGTCAATATCAAAAAGTCCACATTGACTGAAATTCTTATCCTGAAACCTGAGAATCTGACATCCTTACTAGATATTGCAATAGACTATTTTATTGTGCAACAATTTATCTTGTTTGACCTTACCTACTCAGTACGTGCATTTAACAAAAATATGGTTTAACGTCAGTAATTAAATTAAGTTTAATTGTACAATTTATACATTTGATAATTTATTAAATGAATACATGTAAATATCAACACATGATATTGCATAAAGACTAATATTTTTGTTAATTACAATTCTAGTTTGCTTGTGTATGGAAGGCATCTTAAGCAAGAGTGCAAACACTTTAGCTTTCCAGGGTAATTTGAGGTAGACCGGTACTTTACTGTTTTTGATGGAATAAGCCCTGATTTCCTATCTTTTGCTTACTTCTGATATGTAGATGATCTGTTTGCGATCTGTAAATATGCAGTCGTATGTAAGGATTTCCTTACACACCTTCATATGCTCCATTCTACATTCAAAATCAGTTGTTAGATGACGCATTCTAACTTGCTCCCTTCCCCACGTGCTAACTGGAAAATCCACTCAGAGGTACTTCATTACTGAAGGCAGGTCCACTTTCACCGGTCAATATGTTTGGGATTCGTATAGCTCCATGCAGTGGATTGGCCTTCTCAGTAATCTTGGAAGTCGGGTCTTAACATTTTCTCATGCATGAAGCAGAAATAGTGGGCATCACAGCTATCCTGCGGGATGGTAGCTATCTTGATCAGATGATTACTTGCTGTGTATCGTGCAAATGGGCCAAAGGTTACCAGTTGTTGGACTGGAAAAGCGCCCAGCCCATCTCCGATTATCCTGGAAAGGCAATGTATCTCCAAAATTTGAGCAGTGTGTTAAGCAAACTGTTTCACGCTGCTACTATGCAGTGGCTACATGAGTGATATTTTCCACCAACAGCAGTACAGTAATGGTCCCATGTGGCATGCACGTTTTATGGATATATGTATATATGCACTTCATATGGATTAATAAGGAGTTAACAGTTCACTCACTCAGTTATACATTTGCATTAATCTTCATAATACCCATGAACACAAACAAGTACCTTCTCAAATGAATTACACCTGAAAGCTTTATGGTGGACGTGCAGAGAATGCGTTGCAGAATACCCCTGAGAATAACTTCCAGTTACAGTGCTTGCTTTTGGAATATCTTTCCCTCTTGTTTGAATCTTCATCTTCGTATCAAAACGTTCTTAGTCCTCCAGGTACCAATGTGACTGTATGACTGCTGAGGTTTGATTAAGTACACGGTTCCTGTGCCAGTGCTCCATGCACTTAACGGTCAAAGGGGATGTTGACATTTCAAATTTATTTGCAAACATATCTGCTTGTGCAGTGATCCATTTTAGATCTCGGAGGCCATACACACAGATATCGTGGACATAATATCCTGAAAAATAACAATATCCTTTATTGAAGTGTTCATCTAAGAATACATCAGAGCAAGGCTGGTAATCCAAGAGCTTAAACATTTTTAAAACTTGTGTTATGCCTTATTTCTGTCTGCAATTCTCCTGCACGGGAGCAAGGCGTGCAGCACAGTTCCTGACCCAAAAGTGTTTTCATAATCTGTTTTTGTGCCACTTCGTCTCATTCTCAAAGGGGCAGTAGTTGATCGAAGGATGTTAAGGCTATAATACAGTTTGAGACTAAATGAGAAAGAAATATCTGTTTAGGTGTCTTAAGATGTTTAGTGTGTGTATGTTACTATAAGAGGCATGCATTTGTTTTTCCTCAAATGGCCTCAACCGGGACATCGGACTCATGTCTCACGACATTCACTTCCCACCATCTGGCCTGGGCTTGCGAAATGCTACCAACTGTCCTGGCTTGAGACAATTCACAATTCTTTAACCTGTGATTATCCCTCTCTCCAGTCGCACCGTCTGGATCTGTAAAAACTTAATTACCACACTTTAGGAACTTTCAAGCGGTTATTGACTTGGCACATGGAGCACACCAGAATGACAGGGAGTGGGATAGCTTGATCTTGGTTTCGGATAATGCTCGGCACAACATCGAGGGCCGAAGGGCCTGTTCTGTGCTGTACTGTTCTATATATACCTGCAAAGACTCACATTCAAAGTATTGTCTTGCATCATTGACTTTGTCTATATATGTGTTTGTGGAACCCACCTCTTCATTCACCTGATGAAGGAGCTGCGCTCCGAAAGCTAGTGATTCCAAATAAACCTGTTGGACATTAACCTGGTGTTGTAAGATTTCTTACTGTGCCCACCCCAGTCCAACGCCGGCCTCTCCACATCATTCCTCAAAGTAGCAAAGGAATGGATAGCCACTCTTTATTTGTTATTTGATTTCTCTGATATTTAATCTTCAATTTTGCACTGAGGTTGCGCTGCCAGTGCACTTCCATTGACTTAGCAGGCACTACTAAGGTACATAAAGTAATTGCAGAGTTGGTTTTCCACCATTGGTCTGCGGTATTTTAAGCCAGGGCAGTAGTAGAGATCAAGATGCTGTTGTCCTTGTCTAAGGAGAGAGAAAAATGAGTTGGAACAGCTGCTTGGCTGTGGTGCAATGCATAATCAAATAGTTGGCTGATCAACTAGTAGAATGATCTGTACATTAAGGATTAACCTGGTACTGATTACAGTGCCATCCACCGCTGATGTTAGAAAGCACTCTACCTGGAGCTTAGGTCAGCAATGAAGAGCCTAGGTACCAGCATGTCAGGACATGCCACGATTATGGAGTCCTCTCCAAATCTGCACACTCCATTATAAATATGTATAGTTCAGAATAAGGGTAACTTCTACAAAACTGCTTAATGGTGTCTCGGCAGTACACACCAACTGTTGCAACAACCAAACAAAACATGCAAATTCCGATGTGATATCCTGGTCAGTAGGTACACTGCCTCTGACCGTCACAAAACAATTCATCTTTGGAGTCCTCTTGCCTTGCTTGCCAGCAACTAGAAAATGGAAGAAGCTCTCGCTGTGATTTGGTGGCAGAAGCACATATGTACAGGGTGCTTGACGTCAAGTGTTCGTGCAGGGTGGGCTGATTTGCCCATTGCTGCCGCTTATGGTCAGAAGACTGCAGACAGCCTCATTTCGTTCTCATTTTAAAGCCGGTATCGGCCGCCATTCTCAATTGAAATGCCGGTAGCAACCGTTGGGTGCTTCGCCCATGATCGGGATCACCGCCGGAATGCAGCAACCGATCGCTCTGCGATCCTTCAAACACCCGCCCGCGCGCGGCCTGCGATTTGAAAAACCCTGATATCGAAGACCCCCAGCAAAATGGTAAAAAGAGAACACCTGAATATACCACATGAGGGCGCCAGAGAGACACAGCAACGGCCAGAATTTCAACCGATTAATGGGAAGCTGGAGACAATGACCCCAGCAATGACAAACCTACTGTGCGGATGACGAGTTGAACAAGATGATAACCAATTGTAAGGACAGCTACTTGTCCTTCAGGATCAGATTCAAACACAGTTCATTCCTCTTCGGCAACACAACGAAATACAGAACACCTTGGAACAACAGAATAGCAGATTAGCTGAACAGGCGGGATGATATTCTGCCAAATTACAAGAAAGCCTGAGTTGTAGTCTTTGAACTTTGAAACGATGAGGAAAACCTGTTGAAGGATAATTCCAGGTCCGTGGTTGTCCCTTAGGAACATTACAAAGCGAGAGGAAATGAATTTAGTGCCACTCTGAATGAACAGACAGCCCAGTTTTCACGGAAGACTTTGGAATGTTCACTATTCTGGGAAGAAGCCGAGAGGTACAAGAATGAGACTGCAGTGCGAAGAGGTCTATAAGCAGCTGAAGATCAAGAACATAGAAGGCAAGTGAAGGTTAAAGTTCTCACTGAAGTGTGTGAGCTCTCGCAAAACCAATTTGCAGAAGAAAAATCACAGAATGTGCCCATGAAAGTTGCTTAGAGGAATTATACTCTGCCAAGGAAGAACCAGTCACTGGAGAGAATACTTCATGGGGAAGAAACCAACCTCAGTCGTAACCCAGCCAGAATGACTTATCCATAAAACCACAGTCATTTATAACCTCTCCCCTATTCACCGACCAGGTCTGCTGTTCTCCTTTTCAGGTCTCCAAACCAAGTGCCAGACCAATCCACAGCGAAGGAGATTACCACAGCACTCCCAGCCAGAGCCAGAATGACCTTTAGCAGAGCCTCTGCCTCTACCAATCTACTGCCGCACCAACTCAACCAACCAAGCACGGTGCAACACTCACCAATGGAAAAAGTGCACTCAGCCATACCTGCACCCAGCTCCAACCAACCACCGAGATCAACAGTCCCCAAGAACCTAACCCGCTCCCAACTGGAGGTAAAATGTGACGTAGCAGGGGTGCAAAACCTCCTGACCATTTCAAACCCTGATCTCAAGGACTTGAAGGAAAGATGGGGTCAATGAACTCTGTTAGTGTATGCTATTAATGTTGTAATGTTAATCACAGAAGTAGTTTAGAGTTGGACTTGTTATAGTTGCAGCACTAAAGTTACGTACATAAGCTTTGTGACAGCACAAAACTTGACTCAAACTGTAAGTAACTGTTGCCAGTCTATATCCAGGAGATGAAGACTTGGGGGAGATGGTGTAGTAAAGGATTCGGTACATGAGTACAGTGCTGCTCACCAGTGATATAAGGAGGCACCTAACCTATAGCTGAGGTCAGCAGTGTAGAACTAGATGGCAACATGAAATGCCTTGGAGTCCTCTCCATATCTGTACCCTCCACTGTAAATACGTTCATAGTTCAGTAAGGTTAATAAGGATTTCTTAGTAACTTCTACAAGACTGCTCAATGGTGTCTAAGCAGCACAACCCAACTAAACAGCTCACTGTTTTGAGTTTGTTACTGAGGAATGAAGATGCAAGCCTTTTTGACACAATACTCCAATATATGGGACACTACTGGCTGCAGAGAAGGTGAAAAATTTGGATTATTTTTGGGGGCAAAAATCTTTTCTTTGCATGCCTCAGTTCTCTGACAATGAGAGAAAACTGAGTGACTATAGTTATAGACTTGAGCAAATTGATGAGATACAATAGCAAGCTAAACACCGCCAAGGGCCGGGGGTGGGGGGTGAAGAGGAGGGAAGCCTGTTGACTGAATATCTAAATATCTAATCCTTGCTCTGGACAATATGAACATATAGAACATACAGTGCAGAAGGAGGCCATTTGGCCCATCGAGTCTGCACCGACCCACTTAAGCCCTCATTTCCACATTATCCCCATAATCCAATAACGCATCCTAACCTTTTGGTCACTAAGGGCAATTTATCATGGCCAATCCACCTAACCTGCACATCTTTGGACTGTGGGAGGAAACCGGATCACCCGGAGGAAACCCACGCAAACACGGGGAGAACGTGCAGACTCCGACAGTGACCTAGCGGGGAATCGAACCTGGGACCCTGGTGTTGTGAAGCCACAGTGCTAACCACTTGTGCTACTGTGCTGCCCAAAATTGACAGTTTTAATGCTGCATTGTAGCTGTTAAATTACAATTCAACGAAGTTGGGATTCTAAGAATTGTGCATACTATTGTTTTTATGTGCAAGCTCTCTCTCTCTCTCTCTCTCTCTCTCTCTCTCCCTCTCTACACTCACACACTCACCCTCTAACACACCCACTCAGATAGGCACACAAACAGTTAGACAGACACACCCACACATACACTCACACAGACGTCACAGACACAGGCGTCTCAGCCACAGACGCTCTCAAACACGCGCACACAAAGACACGCACACACAGACACGCACACACAGACACGCACACACAGACACGCACACACAGAGACACGCACACACAGAGACACACACACACACACAGACACGCGCACACACAGAGACACGCGCACACAGAGACACACGCGCGCACAGACTCACGCCGCACACAGACTCGCATATGGCCACTCGCGCACGCATGCACATACACACTTTCAGGTACACACACAGTCCCACGTGTGTACACAGTCTCAGATGCACACACAGTCTCCGATACACACACAGACACAGTCTCTGGTACACACACACAGTCTCCGGTACTCACACACAGCCTCCGGTACACACACACCGCCTCCGGTGTACACACACACACACACACACACACACACACGTCACAGACACAGTCTCAAACACACACACAGTCTCCGGTAAACACACACACGTCACAGACACAGTCTCACTCTCTCTCACACATTCTCTGGCTTACCATAACAGTCTTCAGATGATGGTCCTGCAATAGGTGCCCATTTTACTGCCCGTACATTGCCTTCCCATGTAACATTAGGAGTTGTGCCAGGTGCATCTAGAAAGAGAGCAATGAATAACCGAGGATTTTCGTATAAACTGAATGTCCTTAAAATGCAACTACTTAAACAACATGGAAAGAACATTTATCCCTACATTGTGGGGTTGGTGGGGGCGGGGCTGGGGGGGATTGTGAATTGTATAAATGAAGGATTAGCGTTTACAGAAGGGGGCCAGTCATTAGATAATTGCTGAAGAAGAACACATTTGGCTGATGTGTTGGGTGTGGTTGTAGAGTTAGGAGCTATGCATTTTTAATGTAAATTAATGTAAACTGAGAAAGATTGACTTCTGGTTTCCTTCACCAACTGGCTGTAAGACGAGTAATATGGTAGCAGAGGATGCTTTTCCAAAGGTAAAGGTTAAAAACGAAGAATTTCTTTTTAAAGACGAAAGATTACAATCTAAGCACCATTTGTGAGGCGTGACTGAGTGTTAGTGTAAATTGTCAGGGTATGATGTTCTCAGAGTCCGAATCTTTTAACCAGTGGAAGAATGAAGTTGATACGTGGACATGGATAAAGTCGCTACCAAATGGAAACAAGGTATGCACTTGATATTGTCATTTCCTTTTTTAAAAAAAAAACACAGTACGCAATTATTTTTTCCAATTAAGGGGCAATTTAACATGGCCAATCCACCTAACCTGCACATCTTTGGGTTGTGGGGGTGAAACCCACGCAGACACGGGGAGAATGCGCAAACACCACACGGACAGTGACCAGGGGCTGGGATCGATTCCGGGCCCTCAGCACCGTAGATAGCAGTGCTAACCACTGCGCCACAGTGTTGTCTGATATTGTCATTTCCTAACGAATGTAGAATCAAAAGCCAAATATTTTGAGAGCGGAAACCCATTGGTTGGATACCAAGAAAATGTTAGTCTTTCTATTAGGTTTCATAGATTAAATTTACTAAAAAGATCTATTGAATACCTGCCAGGCATGGTCAGACTTTGATAGATTTCAAAAGGTGGCATCCATTCCACGAGGGATATATCATAGACTTGAGCAGACTCTATATAGAAATTGCTGAAATTCAATTTGGAGCTTTCTTGTTCAGTGCTCATTATTGGATTGTGCTAAGGTATCAAATATTGATCGGCTTCTGGTTTTAACTAATGCTCAGTTCTCGGAAAGAGACTAATTTTTAGAGCAGATGTCTACAGTCTTGACTATTTTTTCAGAAAATTTTCCCTTTAGTAGCCTTGATGGCACAAGTGGGACATCCCGTAGTGTCACAAAGGATGGAGACTCCGTGATAGCGGCATTTTGAGTTTATCCAGATACTGGTCGCAAGTGCCAGTACAAAGGAAGAGATAAAGATAGATTCATTTAAGTTTGCTGTGTTAGATCGTTTTGCACCTTGACTGTGTGTAGAACAGATTGGCTAAAATGTTACCTAGATTTGCTCAGTCATGAGGATGACGTAAGATGAGGAAGTATGAAATTTTGGGTTGGGTTAGGACATGACAGCATGTTAAGGTCTCTAAAAGGTTTGGTGATTCTTTGCAAAATAGCCAGAGGAAGCCACTTTATTAGCACTGATGTACTTTCTGGTGAGATACCTTTGCTGTTAGGTAAGTGTTCCATGAAAAATGCACAAATGAAACTGGACATTACATTAACACTGCAGTGAAGTTACTGTGAAAAGCCCCTAGCCGCCACATTCTGGCGCTTGTTTGGGTACACTGAGGGAGAACTCGGAATGTTCAAATTACCTAACAGCACATCTTTCGAGACTTGTGGGAGGAAACCGGAGTACCCGGAGGAAACCCACGCAGACACTGGGAGACCGTGCAGACTCCACACAGACTGTGACCCAAGCCGGGAATCGAACTTGGGATCCTGGAGCTGTGAAGCAACAGTGCTACCCACTGCTACCTTGCTGCCCTATGATAAATCAATTGTTTTCGAAGAGTCAATGAATCTGTACTTTACCCAGTCAGGGTATAATTGCATCCTTTCAACAAAATCTGTTTCTAATCAGAATATTAGAAAAATGTTAATGCTGTAAGCTGATATTGTCTTAAAAGTGGTACAGACCATTTTCTCACCCTTGTCACAGATTTTAAATGCTGCTGAAGAATGTGGGTGCAGTTAGTAAAGCTTATCGAAACTAATGCAAAATAGGAAATGCTTCTATCAAGCACACCACCACATCCTATTGCAAGTCTTTCATTAAGAATACGTAGAATCCCTACAGTGCACAAGGAGGCCATTTGGCCATCGAGTCTGCACCGACCCTCTGAAAGGGCCCAATTCCCTGCCCTATCTCAGTAACCCCATTACCCCATCTAACCTTTGGATACTTAGGGGCAATTTATCATGGCCAATCCACATATTCTGTACATCTTTGGACTGTGGGAGGAAACCGGAGCACCAGGAGGAAACCCACGCAGACATGGGGAGAATGTACAAACTCCCCGAGGTCGGAATCGGGTCCCTGGTGCTGTGAGGCACCAGTGCTAACCACTATGCCTCCCAAAGTTTTGGGGCACATAAGTTTAATAAACGACAAATAAGTTGTTGTGGATCTAAAGGTATCGAATTTACAGTGCATAAGGAGGCCATTCAGCCCATCAAGTCTGCACCGGCCATTTGGAAGAGCACTCCACCCAAGCCCACAACCCATCCCAGTAACCCCACCCAATATTTTTTGACACTAGGGGCAATTTAGCATGGCCACCTAACCCGCATATCTTTGGACTGTGGGAGGAAACCGGAGCACTCGGCGGAAACCCACACAGACACGGGTGCAGACTCCGCACAGACAGTGACCCAAGCCGGGAGTCGAACCTGGGACCCTGGAGCTGTGAAGCAACTGTACTAACCACTATGCTATCGTGCTGCCCTATGCAAAAGCATGGGACAAAGTCAGAAATACTTGTAAACATGGCAACCAGATTTCGTCTTTCAGCAGCAATAAAACGTGGTAAGGACGGACGGTAATTGCAGAATAATGGAGAAATGGATAGGGATTGGACTTCGCACACCGGCTACGTTCCAGACTGATAACGGAGTGGAATTTGCTTTTGTTGAGTTTAGACATATGCAAAAGTGTGAACATTGTGGTTATGAATGTTCTTTCAGGAGTGGACTCTGAAAGGAATCATGTGGTGGTAGATGACTGCTGTATAAAATCTTATCAGATCAGCCAAACTTCAAGCATGACTGCACTGGCACAAGCGATTCATACAAAGAATTTGCTTGGAGGGGGGGGGGGGGGGGGGGGGGGGGCGGCGCGGTATAGCCCCCATCAGTTGGTCTATGGTAGGAATCCCAGATTACTATTTGTGCCGGACCATAGAGGGCACTATGATTTGTTCCATTTTATCTGCACATTTGAATGCTTTACATGCATGGAGAAAGGATTTCTTCATGGCAGAGGTCTTGGAGAAAATTCTGAGATCTCTAATGCAGCCTATAAGACTGTCCGAGATGGTCTTTAGTTTTGTGGATATTGTGTATTACGAGAGAAAGGGCTATAAGTACTGGAAAATTCCTGGTAAGGCAATGGAGCATGATGATAAAACCAGTTACTCAACTTGGTTATCAAACTGCACAGGCAGGTTCATTCCTCAGCTGATTGAGATTGATTGCAAATTCTCAGAATCTGAACAATTGTTAGATGAGGCATCTTGTACCTCACATTTCTGTGTGTTTTGTGTAAACAATCATGAAAAATAGAAATAGATTAGGGGTTGAATGGTGGTAGGCTGTGTGATCATGACCACATCCAAAAACCATTTGCCTAAAGTGGGTACTCAAGTGACATGTTACAGAAGGGTGCAGTGAATGGAGTGATGCAACTGGGGACATAGTTACTGGCAAGTTTAGATATTGGTTTAATATTCAAGGTGAAGGCTAAAAGTTGAGGTCTATGGACTGGTAGAGTGCAGTAAAGAATGGGAAGTAAGAAAGCACAGTTCAAATTCTAATAGGAGATCTGAGTGTGACTCTTGCGTTAGAAAACGATCATGTATTGGAGAATATCCGATCATGCAAGTGTTGAATTTGTTATGCACTCAGACAAGATGCAAGTTTTGATGGATTGGAACAAGCACCCTAAAGTCATAGATGTTTTAAGGAGAAAGAAAACATTAAAAAATTAAATATGGAGAAATATGTATTCCGTTTCCAGTCTTGGGGGACCCAAAAGACATGAAATTACTCTTTTTTTTGTTAGTGACACTTCGCATGCCAATCTTCCAGATGGCTATTTGAGTACAGCTGGTTTTATAATATTGGTGGGTGAAATTGGAAATGTTGCCCTTTAGCCTGGGTAGATAAGAAAATTAAATGGATTGTTAAAGGTACTTTAGCAGCAGAAACATTGGCTTTTTGGATATGGGATTCTATTTGTCAAATATTTGGGGAAATATCTAAACAAGGAGTGTGCTGTTTCTTGTAGAGAAGTATTCATTCGACAAAATGAAACAGAAAATACTGGAAAAACTGGCAGCATTAGTAGAGAAAGAAACAGTTTATGTTTTGCGTCCGTATAACTCTTCAGAGCTCCGAAGAAGTCATATGGATTCAACATTAACTGTTTTATCGCTCCACAGATGCTGCCAGACCTGCTGAGTTTTTCCAGCATTTTCTATTTTTATTTCAGATTCCCAGCATCCGCTTTGATACAAAATTGCTACAGATTGGTATATCAGAAAGGACAAGTGTAGGAAATAAAAATGTTGTTTGTATTCATCCAGTTCAGGGTGAATACCACTGAAAAGGGTGCACGTGTCCACCTTGAGCATGCGGTGTGCATGTGGTTTATTTCGTTTGTTACAAGGTAGTAATGTGCAGAGTAAAACCATAATGCTCAGTATTACATCTGCAGTCCAAATGGAATGCACATTTCTGTTTACCTGTTGGGCATACTTGTTTCTTATCTCTTTTTATCTTTTTGTTCCATGAATAAATTGCTTTTTTGGGATTTTGTCCCCATTACGTAGACCAGAGAACAGACTTCGATAACTATGCACCCTTTAAGTGCAGACGGAATATAGCTGGGCATGCTATCCTCAATGACAGGTTTATATACATGAGGCGTGAAACCTGGGAAGTACTTGTTTATTAAAGATGCCTCATCACGCTCAGTTCCATTACCCATAAGAAACTTTTCACTTGATGCCTAATTAGCGATCAGTCAAGCTGACCTTTTCAAGCTTACCATTTAAGCGATTCAGCGTCACCCAGTAATGTTCATCTGGGCTGTATGTATCCCGGGACCACTCGAGAAGTGCTTTGGCACGTGTATCTTCAAGTACAAATTTCACAAATTTTTTTGTGAGTGCGTAGTATGCCGTTCCAAAATAAAGCTTGAGCTCCAGTGGTGGTTCGCTCTTCTTCCGGTTAAGTCGATAAACGTAACCATTACCATTATTGACCTCCTCTTTGTAACTGTACTGTGTCCTGTGTTTCATATTTTGTGGTTGTAATGTTCCTGGTGTGATGTTCTTACCATCCCATTTTCTTTTTACATGCTGAATGATTTCCAGGTTAGTTTTAATTGGGAAATCTTGTCCACAGAGGTTGATAACATGCATCCAGTCAACTTTTGACTTTACAAGATCTTTCATACAATTTATGTCTGTTTGCAGGCGTGAAAATCCAGCATAAACTACATGTTCTAATTTTGAAGCTATGAAGATGTTCTCAAAGCAGTCAACCAAGCTCTTTACTTTTCTCTTGTAATCTTCTGATGACTTTTGGTCAACGTGAATGCAATAAACATTCTGTGGATTGTAAATTGCTCGCAGAAGTTTTACAAACATTTCAAACTCTTTGTGAATTGTAATAATATAAGCTAGGGGATAGCTGGCTTCTTCTTGTGACAGAGATCTTGTTATGAAGTGATGTTCTAATATGATTCTGGAGCAGTTAACTAGGTCTTGAATGTGAAATGTTTCTGGTTTCCATTGCTTTTGGCAATTATCTCCAAGTTGGTATGCTTCCTTTTCACCATTTAAAATTGCAGGACAGTGTGTACTGAAATTGCAGGGCAACCCATTGTTGCTGTTACTTTGCACATTTGGGTCCTTAAAATAATTCAGAAATATGGTGGCTGCAACCAATGTGAACACACCTATGAAAACAATTGACACAAAGTATTCTTTCACTCTAGGTTTGGTCATATTAGAGTTTTAACCCTCTGCCACAGACCATGTCGCTGTTGAGATGTCAGCTTTTCAGTTTATCTGCAAAAAACAACAGCAGTGTTAATGTACGTTCCTTTGGCCGCAGAAAAATGCTTTTCACTGTACTTCGGTACATGTGAGAATCAATCAATGATTTGTTTTGTTTGTCTTAAATTTAGCAGAGATAAAGAATTTATATTTTAGATGTTGAATTGGATGTAAAAGGTTGATTGCAGAACTTGTGTTGAATTATCTGATCTCTCGCTCAGGGTAGTACTCAGGTGCTGCAATTACCATCAATGTTCAGGAGATTCAGTGATCTGAACTTGAAAATGTGCTCTGTGGTATAGGGTGAAGACAAGGTTTGACTCTGGCCCCCTGCTCCCTGGTTAAATAAACCAGGGGCGCAATTCTCCCATCGGGAGACAGTCCCAACGCCGGAGTGAAAACCGGAGTGTTTCACTCGGCGTCGGAGGCCGCTCCCAGACCCCTATTCTCCCGCCCTCGGGGGGGGCTAGGAGCAGCGCCGCGTCATTTACCCGCGCCGGGCCTTGGCGCCGCGTAAAAGCGGCGCCGCGCAAATGACATCACCCGCGCTTTCGCGGTTGCTGTCCTCCCCTTGGCCGCTCTGCAAGAAGATGTCGGATGGATCTTGCGGGGCGGTGGAGGAAAGGAGGTCCTCCTTCAGGGAGGCTGTCCCGCCGATCGGTGAGCACCGATCGCGGGCCAGACCCCCTTTGAGGCCCCCCTTCCCCCGTGCCGGAACCCCCCTCCTGCCCCCACCGGCCGCCCCCGCAGCGTTCCTGCGCTGTTCCCGCTGGCAGCGACCAGGTGTGGATGGCGCCGGCAGGAACCTGTCGTGTTGGGCAGGCCACTCGGCCCATCCGGGCCGGAGAATCGCTGCTCGCCTGTTACCAACAGCAAGCCGTGATTCTCCCAGCGGCCAGCCGTGATTCTCGCTGCGCCGGTTTGGGGGGTGGGGGGGGGGCGGGGAGAATTCCGCCCCAGAGACTTAATCATCAGGAAAAAACGCCAGAAAAGTGAGGAGTTTGATGATCAGTTCTTTCTTCAGTTAGTTATAACCATTTATTTAAATGTATTCATAATATGTATTAAGAATTGCATCACATTGCTGAATCTCCCACTATCAACATCCTGGGCGGTTACCATTGACCAGAAACTGAACTGGATCAGCCATATACTGTGGCTCCAAGAGCAGGTCAAAGTCTGGGAGTGTGATGGAATATTCTCCACTTGCCTGGATGAATGCAACAACATTCAAGAAGCTTGCACTCTTTAAGGATAAAGTAGCGCACTCAATTGGCATCCATCCACAAACATTCACTCCCTCACCACTGGCGCATAGTGGCAGCAGTTTGTACCATTACAAGATGCACTGCAGGAACTCACAAAGTTTTGTTAGACAGCATCTTACAAGTCCATGACTGCAACCATCTAGAAGGACAAAGGCAGCAAACACATGGGAACGTCACCACTGCAAATTTCCTCTAAGCCTCACACCATGCTGACTTGGAAATATGTCACTGTTTGTTCACTGTCGCTGGGTCAAAATTCTGGAACTCCTTCCTAACACCACTGATGGTGTCCCTACACCACATGGACTGCAGTGGTTAAAGGAGGTGGCTTACCACTAACTTCTCTGGGGCAATTTGGGATGGGTAGTAAATGCTGGCCTAACCAGTGATGCTCAAATCCTGTGAAAGAAAAAAATATGCCAGGAAATAAAACTTATTGGCCGAAACGTTCCGGCCACCAAGTGGGCGGGATCTTCCGGTACTGCCGACGCAACCCCACCACGGGTTTGATGGCGATGAGGGGGTCATTCAACGGGAAATCCCATTGACAATGGCAGGACCAGAAGATCTTTTGCGGTGTGAATTGCGTGGAAATTTTCACCCATTGTTTACAAATTATTGAAGAGGTCAACTGTGGTTGTAACTATTCAATGCTATACTTCAATGCAGATTCCACCTGGACAAATGTATGGGATTCATTAAATATGACAAACAAGTACGCGAGGTGGTATTGAATGATTCCCATACATTTGTCCATGTTTCTCGGGGGCGCGCCGTTCGCTGGTAGTGGGATTCTCTACCCCTGCCACTTGTCAATAGGATTTCCCATTGAAGACACTCCATCCTGATGGATAAGATCCTCGATTGGTCATAAGTTATCTATTATGTGGAGAGTACAGGAAAGATAGATGTGCATTGAATATGGATCCAAAATATGTAGCCTTTTCTCTGCTGGGAATATCTATTTGACAAAATAATATAAAATATAGGAGTAAAAGTAGGCCCCCCTACAAATCCAGCTTTGCCATTTAATGAAATCATGCAAATCTTTGATTTTAACTTCACTTCCACATCCTATTTCCTCATGCCTTGATTCCCTTAGAGGTCAAACGTTCTTTTGATCGGAGTCTTAAATATAGGGCGGAATTTACCAGCTGTTCATGCCGGCGGGATATTCTGGTCCCACTGGTGGCACACTCCCGCCTCTGGTTTCCTGACGATGAGGGGTGCATTCAACAGGAAATTCCGTTGACAACGACGGGACCAGAGATCCCACTGGCGGGTCGCCTCCGCCACCGAAAAACATGTGGCGGGTTGCTCAGAAAATCGTACCCATAATCGATGATTGGGCATCCATAGATCGGTGGGGTAAAACGTTTGAAAGATTCGCAACCCTCCGTGAAAAAAATTCTCCTCATCTCACTCTTAAATGGGTTGGCCCTTTATCATGAAGTTGCCTTTGTTCTTGAATTGTGCACTGAACTCTTTATGTTGTGCAGTGTTGCTTTCTGTGTAATATTTGCACTAGTGGGAAATTACTAAAATATAATTCAGCAACTTGAATCAAAACCGTATATGAGCCAATTTACAACCTCTGATTTTAATCTTGGGTGACTGAAAGAGATATTTCCAGCATGTTACCATTCAGCACTGTCCTGCAAAATGTCAAGGCCCTGATACTTGAAGCAAAAGCTCAAGCTTTCCTGAAATAAAAATAGGAAACGTTAGAAAAACTCAGATATGGCAGCATCTGTGGAGAGAGAAACAGAGTTAACGTTTTGAGTATGTACGTGTTATGACCCCCTCAGGGGCCAACCCCTATATTATATACGGTTCCCCGTCTGGAGTATGAACACCCTAGGAATTGGGAGGAACCTCAGGATATAAACCCTGACCTGGGAGCAGGTTGGGGAGAGTGACCCTGCAGGGTGAGGAGTAGTGTAATTGTAATATTAGGATTAGAGTAAATAAACCTAGATGTATCCTGCCTACCTGGTGTCGTATGAAGTCCTTGCTTTCGGATATCACACCATGACACTTTTTCAGAGTGCCTGAGTTTGCTTTCATCGTTTGTTATTCAAGGAGCTTTAGTAATGATTTAGATAAGGTAACATTGTATTGCTGTTATTACCGCACACGTTGGGAATCTGAGCACTGTGTACGATGAACTGCAATAATCTAATATGTTGGGGTCCCAATTTTAACTGCTCAGCAGCCCCAGAAGCACAGTTACCACTTAATAACTTGCAGAAGCTACAAATGGATGAGGTGATTAACTTGTTCAGTACATCAGTGCTGGCCCCCTCTATGCTCACCTTTACTGTTTGGTTTATAAAACAAAAGTCAATTGAACATTCACACAGCTTTACTGCTGTTTAGAAATGAGTGTAGTTATTCAATTTGTTGAAATCTTTACATGAATCTGATGTCTTCCTTCCTTCCTGTTGACTGAGCATCTGAAGGATTTGTTTTGCAAACCCGTTGGGCTGGATAACATACCCAACACAGCCTTGCTTACCGACTTAAGGGTAAATATGCATGGAAAGTAGATGATGGTGAGACTCTCACAATTGGGTGTGGCAGTTTTCATCTGAAACATTTTAGGTATTTACTGTTTCTTAAACCAGAGGGGCTGACTCCAGGACCATGGGTTCATGGACTCTAGTTGTCATCTAGTACCTCACTCAGGCGGCTGTTGTAGCTGTGTGAATCTACACGTTGGCTTGGCAAACAATTAAAGTGCCACAGCCTGTGTGCCCTGACCCAGTTGTCGTTAAATATGCAGCCACCCACCTTCCAGCAAAAAACTGATAACCTGGAAAGGAAACTCCTGTGATTCCGAAATTAATTTTTCTTTTTTAAACATCTTAAAAATAAAATGTTTTTGGAATATTTTATTGAAACATTGAGAGGCAATCCAGGGGGAATGCAGCCTGTTTGGATGAGTTTGTGTTGGTGACATGGGAGAACTGAATTAATGCATGCACTTGAAAGAATAATCTTTCCCTGATCTTTCAGTCTCCTTTCGCAAACATACTCGGTAGCTTCTCCGAGTAAGTATCCTCTGATGCTGACGGTCAATTTTGGCATAAGGATGCCTTAATAGATACGAAACGTTGAACAGATTTTTCAAATATTTTGTTGAATGTATTATGTTTTTGAGAAGTCATCCTAAAGTCGAGTCTCTGTTTAAACATACAGCTGAAGTGTACTATAGTCCTAAGATAAAGTGAATGCAATCAGTAATTGTGTTTGTATTTCATTGGTACCTTACTCAGGGTTAAAGTCCATCTAATATTGCTGGCAGAACAAGTCCCTTTCTCGATGTTCCCAGAATATTAAACTGTCCTGTCACTACAGCAATTTTGCGTCCAGCAATCCAGAAAAAAACATCTCTGAGCACAGCGAGGTCGTCAGTGAGTAGAGCAAGGAAATAATTGTTGTTGAAAGAAAAGGAGATCCTTAGACTTAGGCTCTTAAGAGGGCACTCGCAGCATGGTGCATTCATCTAAGGCGAGAAGTTCAGAGGGCTGCATGCCTAGACCGAAGGGATGTGATGATGGTAATTTTTCAAGGAATTCGGGGCAAGTGTTAGAGAATGAAAATGAGGTTGACAATGTATGTCAGCATGGGGACAAGTACAGGTCTGCTTTTGGAAGATCTAGAATCCAAATAATTGGAGCGTTATGGAAGAGACAGGTTTGATAAGATTGAGATGAACTGAAGCAGAAGGCGAAAGAAGTATCTCTCGATACACTAAGTTTTAACAGCACACTATGAATTCTTGCTTTTAAATGCACAGTTCAACTCTGAATTTAGTCTTCCATGCATATAAATATTTATGTGCAACCATGTTGAATCATACAATGCATTGCTTTCCTCAGCCACAAATGTCAATACTTTGGTTCAGTCTGGAAGCCAGTCAATCCTAGACTTTCCTTCTCCTCATGACTGTCCATCTCATTAAACCACTTCCCTTCATATCCCAAATGTGAACTTTGTTTGCTGTGTAGACCCAAATCACTTGCTTTTCCCCTGCTCCAAAACTCCTATTGTCTTCCCAGTCAAGCTCTGGATTCTTCTTTTAAATAATATTCCCATACTTGCTCACCACACTTTCCAAGTTCATTTTGTTCTTGACATCCACCTGCTGCTACCTTGATTCTTTTCTCTTCCAATGTCTAACCACTATCATAACTGGTCTCCATTTTGGTTGACTTGGCCAGTATTTCCCTTTCGAAGGACATCACTCAACTCCCATACATAATCAGTCATCATGTTTCTCCTGAAAAGCCCACCTGCAATCCGTGCATCTTCTGCAACTAGCCTTTATTATCCACTGATCCATTTTTATCAGTTTTATCAATATGCTGTTGACTCCCACCCAGCTCCTGTGACCATCTCGAAGATAGCACCCTATTCAAGACGCTCATAACTGAATCAGCTACCACAGACAGCGATGATATCCATCTCTACCTCTCCGCCATTTCTGTTATCTCCATGACTGCTCTGAACTGTCACAGTCTTTGACCAACACCCAATTGTGAATAACTTGTAAGTTCCTCCAGTTCAACATCAAAGACTGCAACTCTCATCTTTGGTTTTACCAGAAACTCTATTTCCTTGACACTGACTCCATAATTCACCAATTACTAAATCAAGCTGAACTAAACCATTATCAGCTTTAGTATCCTGAGTTTATCTTTAAACTCAATTCCTATCTGTTTTTCTCTTTGTTGGCAATGTTACCAACCCCATTATCTGCCTTCCACTACTGTCCCAGGGTGCTAGTCATGGACAACGAATGAAGCCTTCCTACAATAATCTACATCCTGAGAACAAATAACGAAGTATGATGTTTACAGCTTTTGTAAGTAAGATAATGGACCACTTCAGAGCACCATGGGCAGGCATTAATATGGATGAAAATTTAATAGGAAATCCATTACTGAAATTGAATGCTAGCTGTCTGGAACAACTTAAGTATTTCACCATCCAAGGTATTGTTCTACTTTTAGCTGTGTGCTAGCTGACCATATTGGATAAACAATGCAATTTAATCAGTTGAGAGTGGGCCGATTTTTTGTAAAATTAACTCTACAGAGTCTTCGTATAGAGCTTAAATATCTGCAAAATTTAGTTTTCAAACCTATTTGTTGCCAAGCGAGCATATAAAATTCCAAGACTATCTCTTGGAACCAAAGCCACCTTGAAGTTGCAAGTAATGAGAGAAGCTTTGCAAAGCAAGTTCAAAAGGTTGGCCCTAATGTATTGACAGAACACTATCTGGAAAAATAACAAATCCATTATGTGCGATGTAGGTAGGTACATTAGCTCTGTAAAAGGAATTCCCTTGGCTAGGCATTAAAAGCAGTTGAGACTTATAAACAAATAACTGATAGTGCTAATGATCAGCACAAAGCTGCAACATCAAATTTAGTGTGCATAATTAAAGTTACAACGTGGAGAATAGTAGATGCTATGGGAACCTATTTGGATTCTATGTGAACTGCTCAGCTTTTAGCAAAACAGTCACTGTTTCTGCTCACTTAATGAATTCAGCAGCCATTGCAGTGTTTCAGTAAATATCATTACTCCGTGTAATGGCTATTTCAGCATTAAGCAAAAGAGTCACACAACATCCTATTTTGGATAAAAGCAAATTACTGCAGATGTTGGAATCTGAAACAAAAACAGAAAATGGTGAACAATCTCTGGAGGTCTGACAGCATCTGTGGAGAGAGAAGGGAGCCAAGTTTCAAGTCTGGATGACACTTTGATGTTTGACAAGGGTTGCTTGGTCATTGGAAGATATCAATACAATGAGGAAGGAGCAATGTTATGCAACAGCATCCTGATCCTGAGCTGGTGGCCATTAAGTCTTTAAAGAGAAAGCAAGACATTTTGTAAGACGGCTTTGTTAGGATGCTAACTGATTAATTTAGAAATTTACATGCATGACCCCAAGATCGTGACTGATTCACTAAAGTGCAAGAGTGTGAAGTTTCACGTTTAGCAACCAGTAAGGCTATATTAAAGTTGTCTTGAATCAGGTCAGAATGAATCAGGATGAATTGGGAAATTAGCAGGAGTATCGAAAACTTTAAGTATAGAATGAGGTAGTTTGAAAAGACTGTGGTGAATATGATCAACTTTATAGTGGTGTAAGGGACTGAGCATGATAAGTAATAATGTGGCATAAGGGTCCAGGGAGCAGAAGATCTTGCAGTCCTCGAGGGAATTAAACTTAGGTTGGAATTTTATAGCTGTTCTGGCTGGTGGGATCTTCTGGTTCCGCTGACGGTGAACCCCCACCATTGGTTTCCTAGTGCTGGGAGATGCTTAGAACGGGAAACCCCATTGGCAGCAATAGATCTCAATTTAAATCAACGGGGACCATACAATTCTTTGAGGGAGGAGAAGGAACAATGTTGGGGCCTGTTCTGTTTGTGGTTTATACAAATGATTTAGACATGAATGTAGGAGGGTTGATCAGTAAGTTTGTGGATGAAACATAAATTGGTGGGGTGGTAAATTGTGAGGAGGATAACTTTAGATTACAGGAGGATATAGATGGGCTGGTTAGATGGGCTGATCAGTGGCAAATGGAACTCAATCCGGATAAGTGTTAGGTGATGCACTTGGGCAGGATAAACAAAACAAGGGAATACGTGATAAACGGCAGGACCCTGATGAGCACTGAGGATCAGAGGGATCTTGGTGTGCATGTACACTGGTTCCTTAAGATAGGAGTGCAAGTAGATACAGTGGTAAAGAAGGCATGTAGTATACTTGCCTTTATTAGCCGAGGCATAGAGTTTAAGAGCAGGGAGGTTATGCGGGGACTGTAGAAAACTTTGGTTAGGCCACAGCTAGAGCATTGTGCGCAGTTCTGGAATCCACATTATAGAAGGGATGTGATAGCATTTGAAAGGTTGCAGAGGAGATTTACCAGGATGTTTTCTGGGTTGGAGAATTTTATCTATGAAGCGAGATTGGGATAGACTGGGGTTGTTTTCCTTTGAGCAGAGGAGACTGAGGGGGGACATGTTTGAGATGTATAAAATTATGGGGCATATAGATGAAATAGAGTGGACAATACATTTCCCCTTGTGGAAGGATCAATGACCTGGAGGCATAGATTTAAGGTAAGGGGCAGGAGGATTAGAAGGGATGTGAGGAAAAAGCTTTTCACCCAGAGGGTAGTTGGAGTCTGGAACCTGATGCCTGAACGGATGGTGAAGGCAGAGGCACTCGTAATATTTAAGAAGTATTTAGATGTTTTCTTGCAATGCCAAAGCATGCAAGACTATGGGTGAAGTGCTGGAAAATGGGATTCAAATATTTAGGTAATTGTTTTTGACCGGCGTAGATGCGATGGGACGAAGGGCCTTTTCTGTGGTGTAGACCTCTATGACTCTGAGGAGTGAGGGCAGACGCATGGGAAATGGAATAAGTTCATGGATCTTTGAACTACGATGGAGGAGAAACCTTGTTTAAGGTTAAAGGAAGGAATTGCACAAGTTATGATGTTGAGGTTATCGTAACCAATAATGTGCTGTCAAAATCTCTTTAGCACAAATGCTGTAGCAACATTTGTTGAAGGCAAATTCACAATTAAATACAAATTCAAAAGTTTTCATCCGCGATGTGATATTCTGCCCTTAAATTCACAAAAGTAGCATCTCGCTGTCTTACTCACAGTTGAAACAAATTGAATGATGTGACGTTGCTGTGCAAACAAAATTCACCACAGAAAATTAGGGCTGGTCTAATGAGTCTTTTGGAGCCACTGCATATTTAATTAATTCTAGATTGGTGTTCAGATTCTTTTAATGATGTGCTTGTCTTTAATTACTGCGAATTAAACTCCCTAGCATTGAAAATGAACTATTACTGTAGATGGCGGCGCATAGGTTAACCATGAAGCCTCCAGAAATCTGGCCAGAAAAAGGGGGTGATTTAAATGCTGAGTAACATCTGTAAATCGCCGGTGTGGGTGGTCACCATTTTGATACGTGAAAAGAAACATAATTATAATTCAAATTAATGTAGCACGGTGTATTGCATGCATGCATTAATTAATTAAATAATTGCACAAAGATATCTTTAACCTCAATCATAGGATTTTAAACCTGTCAAATTCTTGTCTTCGAAATCTTCAGACATGGAGAGGATGTTTCCACTGGTAGGAGAAACTAGAACCAAGGGCACAATCTCAGACTGAATGGGTGATCCATTAAAACTGAGATGAGGAGGAATTTCTTCAGCCAGAGGGTGGTGAATCTATGGAACTCATTGCCGCAAAAGGCTGTAGAGGCAAAGTCACTGAATGTCTTTAAGACAGAGAGAGGTAAGTTCTTAATTGATAAGAGGATCAGGGTTATGGGGAGAAGGCAGGAGAATGGGGATGAGAAACATATTAGCCATGATTGAATGGCGGAGCAGACTTTATGGGCTGAAAGGCCTAATTCTGCTCCATATATCTTATGGTCTTATCTGACCTTTTTGCCTGTTAATGAGTCACTGGAAACTAGTCATCTTTGACATCTTTTGGTCATCTCTGAGCAATCTTGGTCTTCGACTGCAATGATAGTGTGTTTTGTTCCAGATAACATCTAGTGGGTTTACTCAGAGTACTCTGGATTCCTCCAACAAGTCCCGAAAGGCGTGCTTGTTAGGTGATTTGTGCATTCTGAATTCTCCCTCTGTGTACCCGAATAGGCGCCGGAATATGGCGACTAGCGGATTTTCACAGTGACTTCATTGCAGTGTTAATGCAAGCCTACCTGTGACAATAATAAAGATTATTATTATAATTGTTGGTCTGAAACCATTGCTGGAGTTGGTTTAATTTGACCCACTTAAATTTATATGTGCGCGGTGCAGGTCTGGTGATGATACAACCATTCTGATGATTTCTGAGGACCCATTCCAAGACCTGCTACTCAAGATCAGTTAGTAGCTGGTCTCTGTCCTCCATGGTGCATTTGGTCTTAGGCATCTTCAGGGCAAATTCCTTAAGAACCAGTTGTATTAGTAATACCGGATTCCCTGTTGCAATATGGTATTTAATGGGATAGCAAATGCTTAAAAGCATTTGGCTCTTCATTTTGCTGGAGGAACCATTTCGCCATGCCACGTGTGATTCACGGGAGTGTTAAACTCCTAGGCATCTTGAAATGAAATGAAATGAAATGAAAATCGCTTATTGTCACAAGTAGGCTTCAAATGAAGTTACTGTGAAAAGCCCCTAGTTGCCACATTCCGGCACCTGTTCGGGGAGGCTGGTACGGGAATTGAACCATGCTGCTGGCCTGCCTTGGTCTGCTTTCAAAGCCAGCGATTTAGCTCTGTGCTAAACCAGCCCCTGCAGCATCAGACTGCGGTGGAGCTGGAGGTGGGGAAGCTGAGGGACCTGCAGAAGAAACTCCTGGAGAAGGTGGAGGACCTAGAGAATAGGTCCCGCCGGCAGGGGTCCGAAGGAAAGGACGCTGGGGCACAGATCGCAGACATGTTTGTGAAGCTGCTGGGGGAAGGGGCATTCTCTGGCCCTTGGAGGTGGATAGGGCTCACAGAGCACTTGCGAGGAAGCCACGAATGGGAGATCCCCCGAGGGCAATGGTGGTGAGATTCCACAGGTTCTCGGATAAGGAGCGCATTCTACAGTGGGCCAAGCAGACACTGAGCTGTAAATGGGACAGTAGCATCCTGCGGGTTTACCAGGACCTGAGTGTAGAGGTGGCCAGGAGGAGAGCAGGCTTCAACCAGATCAGGTCGATCCTTTTTAAGAAAAAGGTGAAGTTTGGACTGTTATACCCAGCCCGTCTCTGGGTCACGCATGAGCATCAGCACTTCTACTTCGAGTCGCCTGAGGACGCGTTGGACTTTGCGTAAAAGAAAGGGCTGGTAATGGATTGAGAACTTTTGAACTTGACTGCAACGTTCATGTTTTTGTTTTTGTTTCTCTGTTTTTGTAAAAAGTTTCTTGTTTTGCGTTTCATGGAAGATGTTTGTGATGCCGTTTGCATTGATTTGGAACCAGCGGTAGAGCTGAGTGAGTTAAGGTTTTCATTTGCACTGTTGGGGGAATGGAGGTGTGCTTGTTTTGATCTTGGTGTTTTTCTGTTGGGCAATTGTGTGGGGATTGTTTTATGTTGGAGTTTGTTTGTATGAGCAGGGGAGAGGGTGGGGAGGGAACAATAGGTGGGGAGACTATCTGGCGCCGGGGATGGGGGCCTGCGAGCTAGCTCTTGGAAGCGCAGTGGGGTGTGTGCATATGTTTGGTTTAGTAAACGGGTTGGGTTACAGGGTATTATTACTAGGGGGGAGAGGGGGCTGAATGTTCTGCTGACGATGGAGGGACTTGGGCTGAGGGACAGAGAGGAGGCTGGGGGCGGGGGCTGCCTGGGGATGGACCGGTGGAGGCACGGAGCATGGGCTGGAGGCGGGCCTAAAAAAGGGGATGGCTGATCGGCGGAGGGGGGGGGGGGGTGGGGGGGGGGGCGGCAATGAGCCCACCAACTAGGCTGATCACCTGGAATGTTCGAGGGTTAAATGGGCCGGTCAAAAGGGCATGTGTGTTCGCGCATCTTAGGGAATTGAAGGCGGACATGGTAATGTTGCAGGGGACGCACCTTAGAGTAACGGACCAGGTTAGACTGACGAAAGGCTGGGTCAAGCAGGTCTTTCACTTGGGACTAGATTCAAAGACTAGAGGGGTCACAATCCTGATCAATAAGTGGGTGGTGTTTGAGGCGGGTAGAATAGTCTCGGACGTGGGAGGTCGGTACATTATAGTCAGTGGGAAACTAGAGAGGGTGCAGGTAGTATTAGTAAATGTGTATGCGCCAAATTGGGATGATGTGGAGTTTATAAAGAGGATGCTGGGGAAGATACCGGACCTGGACCCGCACAGGTTGGTCATGGGAGGGGACTTCAACACAGTTATGGACCCTGGCTTGGACCGGTCCCAACATTTCTGGTACCTGCGGCCTGCCCTATCTCTGGTAGTGTCCAGAGCACTGCGGGTCGG
Source organism: Scyliorhinus torazame (assembly GCF_047496885.1). NCBI lineage: Eukaryota > Metazoa > Chordata > Chondrichthyes > Carcharhiniformes > Scyliorhinidae > Scyliorhinus > Scyliorhinus torazame. Next base: position 172,691,762 of record NC_092714.1, on the reverse strand, counting down.
ACCTGTCTTTGGGCAGAGAATTGAAGAAAAAGAATGCACACTTCCTTCTCTGTGCTCGGCTGCTTACTTCGCAATCCTTAAATCTGATTGTGTAAGGATATGCACAGTCGCTTCCCCTGTTGACCTGGTTCCCTAATATCTGGATTCCTTCCTTGAGATTTTCAGCTTATACTTTCAGAAACGTGTGTTTCACAATATCATTATGGTGAAACAGACGAGGGCAAATCTGACTCCCAGGTGATGCCATGAGATTCACTCGAACTGCAGATTATGACCATTCTCAGCAGAGACCCATGAAGCATTTACTCTGAAATTAGAATCTCTATTGCAACCACAAAATCCTTAGAGCATGCCATTCCATTCTTCTCACAGCACACTCATTCCATGCCTCTCATATCACCCCCATTGCAGCCCCTCTTTCGATTCCATTTCTATTCCCCATTCCATTCCATCCACGTCAACCCATCCTGCATTTCATACGTTACGTGCCGTTCTCTGCAACATGCCGCCCCCCCGCCCCCCCCCCCCAAAATCATCCATGCAGCTTCCCACCTCCACCGCTGTATCATCCCCACCCTGGGGTCTGTGTTTGTTGAACTTGTTGTAGGGCTCCCCATAGCTTCTGCTGTTCTTTCCCTCCAGCAGCTTCCCAAAACCCCCCCCCCCTCCCTTGCCGGCAGCATTCTCGCATGCCTCCCGTCTTCTGATATCGCATCAGAGCTCACATGTCTCCTCGCAGCAACCACAAATCAAAGCTCACAGAGAAACAAGTCTCTTTTTCTTGAGTGGGTGGGGTGATGTCATACAGCATGTGGGCAAATACAGCTTCGAGCCTTGCTTTTCACACTTTCTGATCACAGTCTGTGTCATAAATTGAAATATGTCCTCCCTGTGGTGGAGAAGTGAAGTGTGATGGCGCGCGGGTGAGGAAAGGGAGCAAGGAAAGTCATGAAGTATACTTGTACCATGATCTTTTTCCTTGAGCTGGACTACTGAACTATATGTGAGGTGTTAATTGAAGAGAAGTATCTATAGCGATTAGATGTTGTTTTGGTGTAAAATGGATGTACTGTTATAACATGATGCAGCTTGAAGGTCATGATTTAATGCCTTGACTCTATTTCAGGCATTGGTGCATTGTCTTTTATAGAATATTAATAAGTGCTCAACAATGAAAGCCTTCCTTCTCCAGGTTCAGTGATCCCTGTCATACCATGCTGTTGTTTGTTCTTACGGAATCACAGCGCGTATGTCATTTTAAAGTCTAGTTTGATTTGATGACGGGCAAAGCTGTTGTTGGGTTGCGGCATTTGTAACATGCTCTTTCCAAAATCCGGAGACAGATGAGGGCTATAAACTTCCACACTGTAAAGAAGTGTTTGTGACTATTGAAAGAATGTTCTAGCTGATCCTGTCACGAGTAGTTTGGTGCAGTTGTTTCTGGTTGAAAAAGGCATGTGGAAAAGGCAAACCGTTTTTTCTTGTGTAACATTCAGAGTTCAAAGCACAGTACACTTTGAAAGAAAAACAATGATGCCTGCTTTATGTTTGTACATTCAGCACTTTTTTTTACATTGGTTTGAAACCACACGTTCGCGCTATGTAGACATGAGCTAAATTTATTTGCTTTGGAAATACTTAAGGCAACAAAACTGCAAACATTGTTCCTTTGCTAGCTCTGGGTTTTAGTGTATAGTATATCCTCGACACGTGTTCGGATTATTTTTAAAGTCTAAGCAATTCTTTTAAATCTTGTTTCCTTTCTATCCAACTGCATTTATATCTGACAGATCTGACGCAGTTAATGTGACGCATTTTGGGTTTATTGTGGGGAGGAAATGTTTTTGGATTGAATTAGGTTCATTCCATTGACATGTTTCGTTTCCAGTACATGAGCACAGCAATAACTTAATGTATCGGTGCTGTTTTTCTACATTTCAATGCAATTTGACAATTTCATTCACTTTTGATGGATACATGCCACACTACACTTGTAGTTTTAGCAAGAGTCTCAGCTTTCAGAGATAGAGACGGATGGATTTTAAATAAGAGTTTAAAAATGGACACCTTACCTTGCATCATGTGAAATGACTGCAAGCTTTGTGATTAGTCACTCTGTGTAACATCATTCTGGTAAAATATTTGAGTTTGAGGTGAATCCACAGACACTGCTTTCATCCGTCAGCTACAGGCTTCATTTTCTCCTGTAAAGATGCAAGCAGCACTTCCCCAGATGGCAGTTGCAGTCGGCATTGGCAGTTGATTTAGTGAAGGAGTTGTTTCTGAGAATTGGCTCGGAAGAGGGAGGAGTTTCTAGCACCATACGGATTGGTTATCATCGTTGCATCAGTGAATTACTTTGAATGCTAGCTGCATGACTAACCTGCTGTTGATTAGATTGCAACAGGCAACAGTTTAAAAAAAAAACTATGTGTTAAAAAAAGGTTTTGAGATATTTAACTCTTTCAGCTCCCAGTACTGGCATTATCCAACAGAATCTACTTTGTTCTTCCTGTTTTGCTGACACTGTGGTCATCTGAACTTTGTTCATATCAAAACTGTAATTTTTTTTAAAAATATTTTTTTGGGCATTTTCAACTTTAACTATTTGACATCTAAGGCACATGATATTTACAAAGTAGCAGCTAAAGTGTGTGATATTTACAAGGCAGCTTGTGTCTTATTAACATTTTGTACAAGCGCCCCCTTCCCCTGTTGGAGGCATGTTCTGCTTCCCCCCCCGCTATGGGTTTTATTCTTTGTTGTTTGCTGTTGGGAAGGAGGGGCCTACTTAGCCCTTCCCTTGGCCCACCATGCTTCGTTTTGTGCCTTCTTTGGGATCACTCTTTCCCCCCCCCAAAACCTTCCCTGTCTCTTGTGCGTGCCCTCCCTTGTCTTTCTCTCTCTCTTTCCCCTCTTCCCCCTAGTCGCTGTTTGCCTTGAACAGGTCTTGGAACAGGCTGATGAATGGCGCCCACACTTTGTCAAAGCCCTCGTCCGACCCTTGGATGGTATACTTGATCTTCTCCAGGTGGAGAACTTCTGGCAGGTCTGCCAGCCAGTCTGCAGCTGTGGGTGGCGCTGCCGATCGCCAGCCGAGCAGGATTCTCCGGCATGCAATTAGGGATGCAAAAGCCAGGGTTTCGGCCCTCTTCCCCAGAGAAGGACTGGCTGGTCCAATAAACTGTGTGTCATCTTAATATACTGAAATGTTTATAATCTCTGACCAGTCCCTGTGCTCTAACTTCCTGCCTTCAAATTGGCAAGCCAACTCTTTTGCCCTCGAGCAGAAAGAGTCTCCCTTTTTTGTTACCTTCCAAATTCTGCTGACACGTTGTAAAAGCTGCCTTCACCAATATGAATGTGAAGAATTTGGCCCTTGAATGACAGGATCACCAAATGTAAAAGTGCCTTACTGCGTCATGACTCTTTCCTTTGCATTCTAATTAACTTGTGCCTTCCTTAAATTTCAAAGCTTTCACAATCCTGACCTTCAGTTTTCCCTATCTCCTATAATTTTAAGCCTTTAAAAAAACAGCTCACAGTTGATGTCACCTCATCTCTGCTTTCTAATTTACCTAATCTTTTCTCCTAACCTTTGTAACTGTGTTTAAAACCATGGTTGAGACTAATCCTACATTGAGCACCTCATATTCTGTCCCAAGACTGTCCCTTGTCAATTTTACTGTGCATTAGGTTGAAGACTAATGAACTAATAACATGATTAATAACCGTAAAAGCTGTGTAAAATACTGTGCAGATGCAAGATGAAATTATCACACCAAGCAGGGTAAGACAGTTACTGAACTAGACCCAAATTGATTTTAGAACAGTTTGTTTTAATGTAACATAAGCAACTCTAATCAAAATCATTTGTGGGAAGAGTATCTTCAACTTGTACAGTTAGTAATCAAACAATGAGGAGAAACAGAAGAAGAAATCTACTGTTGGAAATAAACTCTCAATACTAACAGTGAAAATCTTTGAATTCTTGAGTGGATTAATAAATAAACCTGTAAAAATATTGACCTAAAATGGCATTAAAACATTTGAGAACTGTGGCAGCAATGTTAATGTTTAACTACTCGTCCTGGCAAAAATTAATTAGTATGGACCAGCACATCTTAATTGCTGCTCTTTGTTCAGAAGTCTAATTCTTACAGAAGTCTGCAGTACTGTCTACACTTCAAGAACTATCTGCTTTCAAAATAGGTTCAAAACCTGCTCATCTATTAAGCTTGAATTTAAAAATTGCAATCGAGGTTCTTCATTGTGTTAAAAGTTTTGCTTCTCTTGAATTTTGCTCCTGTTAAGAATCTGGCTGAAATCTGCGAAAATGTCTCAAAATGCAAAAGGATGACTTGAAACACTGGGGGCGCGATTCTCCGCTCCCGCGCTGGTTGGGAGAATTGCCTGGGTCGCCAAATTTTCCCGCGACGCCGGTCCAACGCCCTCCCACGAGTCTGCCAAGTGGCAAGAACGGCCCCGTCAAGTTCCGCGTGGCGCAGGCCGGAGAATAGCCCGAGACACCCAAAATGGAGATTCTCCGGCACCCCTGCTATTCTCAGGCCCGGATGGGCCTAGCGGTCAGCCCAAAACGGCTGGTTCTCCCCGATGCCGTCCACACTTGGTCGCTGCCGGCGGGAACAGCGCGGGAACGCTGGGGGCGGCCTGCGGGGGGGGGGGGGGCTCAAATGGGGTCTGGCCCGCGATCGGTGCCCACCGATCGTCGGGCCGGCCTCTCTGAAGGAGGACCTCCTTTCTTCCGCAGCCCCGCAAGATCCGCCTGACATCTTCTTGCGGGGCGGACTCGGAGAAGACGGCAACCACGCATGCGTGACGCCAGTTATGCGGCGCAGGCCACGTCATGTATGCGGCACCACCTTTACGCCAAGGCCTGGCGCGTGTAAATGACGCAGCGCCGCTCCAAGCCCATTATCGGGCCCTGAATCGGTCGGGATAGGGCCCGTTTTGCGCCGTCGTGAACCTCGCCGGCATTCACGACGGCGCGAACACTCTGCCTCCATTTCGGAGAATCCCACCCCAGGTGTTCGTGGTGCATATCTGTTTGGAATAATGTGAGGAACAATATACAACCCAGTGTGGAACCAGTCCAGCCATTTTGTTGACAATTAATAAAGACTATTTATTAAAGATTTTTAAAAAGCACAACAAAAAACTAATATACACTATGACACTTAAGCATATTAGTAACTAAACATCATTTTATCTGAAGTTGCGTCTTGTTCTCAAAATGTACCCACATTCCCTGGCGTCACGGAGCCACCCCTTTTCCCAAGCAACATCCTATAGTTAGGAACTCCTATGTAGGTCAAATCCATCTAATAGTTATCTCACAATGCTGTTTAGGTGACCAGATCTGGGAACGGTCACTTCGTAGTTCAGTGAAGGGACTAAACTGCGTCTTTTAGAGGAGAATATCTGCAAACTGTACAGGAGAACTGAAGGCAGGGAATGTGGGTTGCAGAGGGAAGTGGATGAACTTTAAGGTAATGCTCAGCAAAGTCACGTTGTCAATCACCCCGATTATAGAAATGGTACAGGAGAGCACTGCAGCAATATATTTGGAGGTCTGGCTGTTGCTAATCGGAAAGGAGCAGGCGGGAGAGTTGCTACCATTGCCAATGGCCGCGTTAAATTGCAAGTGTTTGAGTTGAAATCATCCATTATATTCAGAAGGCCAAAGCCCCATTGAGATAATCCATCCTGTTTGGACCAGACTTGTCATCGTGTGGAATAAATCCAAGCGAAAGGAAGGTGAATTAACCTCTGCACTAGTCTCATTTTCAGGTGCAGATATTCTTCGGTGGTCATCTGTGATATTCCAAAGCCACAAACTAAAGAGATCCAATCCAGAGTCATACAAACATGCATCAGCTCCATTCTTTCAAAAATCATTACCAGAGCACCCAAAGAATAATGGGTACCAGCACTGACTCATTTCATTCAAATGGCTGATTAGTGTGGTTGGATGTTTTTCAGATCGACGAACTTATTATACAAGATATTGGAACAACCCATTGGGCGGCACGGTGGCCTTGCAGCGCCAGGGAGCCGGGTTCAATTCTGGCCTTGGGTGACTGTCTATGTGCGAGTTTGCACTTTCTGCCCATGTCTGCTGGTTAGGTGGGGTTACGGGGATAGGGCAAGGGAGTGGGCCTAGATACACAGTGCTCTTTCAGAGGGTCAGTGCAGACTCAATGGACTGAATGGCCTCCTTCTGAACTGTAGGAATTCTATTCTAAAATTCTGACAACTGCATGCAACACTTTTGCAATCATCTGACTGTGGTAAGGGACCAGAAGCTGAATATCCTGCATCCGAAGAGCATTCATAGTGTTTACATATATTTTATCATTTCTTTAAATTGGAATGTTCATTATGTGAAGTCTTATTTTTCAGTGTAACCTGATGTTTGTCCTTAACTGTTGATCAGTCTGTGCCCAGCTGGGCATATGCATTGTCTTGTCAATTTACTGTTTTGATAAAACCAACATAAGCTCCTAGTACTTTTGACGATGAAATTGGGAGCTGGAGATTTTCAACATTTTACTGGTGGTTGGGGAGGGATGATCTCTCCACAGGGAGAAGAAATGTTTATGCAGAGTCCAATTTATGATGATAAAAATTGTATAAATTTCTTGAGGGAAAACCTTGTGTATTTGTTTATTTTTTTAAAGTTAGCACCCAGTGACTCATTAGGGTCAGTCGGCCAGATGGCAAAAGTGGGTCCCGGGGGGAAAAAAGTTTGAGAAACGCTGCTTTGGAACTTCTTATTTGTATAGCCCCACTGATCTCTGGTAAACAAGGTTTCTGATATGGCCATTCGCACCTGAATGTCTCTAGATGCCTACTAATCTTGTTACTGGACAAATCACACCTCATTATTCCTCCAGGCACCTGTTAGTCTTGCTGCTTGTCTGGTACTTTTTATTTCCAACTCAAGTTCACTGTTAACCGCATTAATGTCCCGAATGCTTAACACTCCCCACTGCAAATATTCTCCTGTTTTTCTGTTGACGCTGAAAAAACAGATTTGAACCATTATTACTGACATTACTGCTGTGGTGTTATCCTTCTGGTAAAACTGCTCAGTAAGAGCACACTGCCAGCTTCCAATGCAGGCTGGTGCAGCTGACATGCACACCAGCCTGGACAATAAGCAGAAACTGATTAGCAGCTGACACCTCGAGAATGGCCCTGTTTATGAATCTTACACATGCATGTTTTGCATGTATTTGGAAGTAGCCAGTTGGTAGTAACGTTCCTCAAGTATTGGAGGATGTAAAAACAAAATATCTCAAAGCTGGTAGGAAGAATCCAAATTCTGAAGACTCTGAATTAATGATGTATTTTTAGTGGGGCCAGGTCCTGCTCCCCCAAGATCATCTTCAACTTCAATCACTTCTAACATTATTCTAAATAATGGATTTTTGATTTTGTCCTTAAAGGAAGGAGTCAAAAGGAGTCCTAAATCCATAGAGTCCCTACAGTGCAGAAGGAGGCCATTCGCCCATCAAGTCTGCACCAACCCTTTGAAACAACACCCTGCCTAGGGCCGCTCCTCTGCCCTACCCCTGTAACCCCAGCTAATCTGCACACCTTTTGACTGGCAGGAAACCGGAGCACTCAGAGGAAACTAAGGAAGGTACTGGGAGAATGTGCAAACTCCACACAGTCACCTAAGGCCTGAATTGAACCAGGGTCCCTGGCACTGTGAGGCCACATTGCTAACTCTGGGCCAGTCACTCCTACATCCAAAAAGCCACTATCAAGTGTACAAGGAATTTAAATCCTTTGCCTTGATCCTGGAGCAGTGATACTGTACGGTGTCAAAACCTATCCTCTCACTGAATGCTGGTGCTTCTTCCAGTCCCCTGAGTTCTACTTATTTCTCTTCACATCAATCTGACATTCATCTCCCCCGTTGATCGAAGTCAAACAGTTACTCCTCATAGAATCATAGAATTGACAGTGCAGAAGGAGGCCATTCGGCCCATCAATTCTGCACTGGCCCCTGGAAAGAGCACCCTACTTAAGCCCACGCCTCCACTCCCCATCTCTGTAACCCAGTAACCCCACCTAACCTTTTTAACACGAAGGGGTAATTTAGCATGGCCAATCCACCTAACCTGCGCATCTTTGGACTGTGGGAGGAAACCAGAGCACCTGGAGAAAACCCACGCAGACACCGGGAGAAGGTGCAAACTCCACAGAAAGTTACCCGAGGCCAGAATTGAACCCTGGTCCCTGGAGCTGTTAGGCACCAGTTCCAACCGCTGTGCCACCGTGCTGTGCCACCGTGCCGTCCCAAAATTCAGGCAGCATTGGGATTCGAACCAGCACCCCAGGTTGGGGCCGCAATCAAACGCCTTCAACCATTCGGCCATGCGACTTCTCTTCTAGCCTCCTGTTTAATCTTGAGTACTTCACCTCCTCCATCCATATTGATAACGGGCTGTTTAGCACAGTGGGCTAAATAGCTGGCTTGTAATGCAGAACAATGCCAGCAGCGCGGGTTCAATTCTCGTGCCGGCCTCCTTGAGCAGGCACCGGAATGTGGCGACTAGGGGCTTTTCACAGTAACTTCATTGAAGCCTACTTGTGACAAACTATTATTATTGATGTTTGTCTAACTCTCATTCTTACTGCTCTCATTAATCCTGATATTTTCATTCCTGCTCTGCCCAGTGTTGCTCCTAGCCTTTCCCTTTCCTGTTGCTCATTCTTAGATTGTAACCCATTCTTTCATTAATGAATTCTGATCCCAGCCCCTCTCGTCTTGCCTCCATTTCTCTTTCCACTCTGCTTCATTACTATTGATTCCCCACTTACTGCCATTCATTTCTCAATCCATTAGCCCGTTTCTTCCTTTCATCGACTTTCATTGAAATCTTTCATTACCATCTTTCACTACCATCTTTCACTACCATCTTTCACTACCATCTATCACTACCATCTATCACTACCATCTATTTGGCCTGTAATGTCATCCATGTCCAACCTCTCTCCCAGTCCTACAGGAGCCCAGGTGCTTATTGGACAGTTACCCTCACCACTTGTCCACTAAAGGCGCTTTGTACTTCCAATAACACTGATTCTGCCTGCTTGCTGTAAGTGGGAGTTCATGTCCTCGTTAGAGTTGCCACCTACAGTGGAGAATGGCTGGGATCACTATGGTGACCTGTAATGAAGGAGAGATTCCTGATTTAGTGCCTCAGCAGTGGGCACTGGGATTGGACAGGCCACTGAGAGGAGTATAGACTCTGGTAGGAGCAAGGGGAAGGAGGTGGGACTGTTAAAAGGTGTAACAGTAGTTGTGTGATTTATGCTGATTTTTTTTTTTTTTAAATCAATTAATTGTGACAAATCACTGAAATACTGAAAAGTAATGTGCAGAAGATCAACTTGCCAAATTTGCTTATTATCATTTGATAACTTCAATATGTTAATTTAATAACTACAGCAAGTATATTTGTTAGGTTACTTTCAGATTGTGTTGTGTTGTCAGTATTGAGAAGAATGGAGAAGTGCAAATGCAAGCACGCTTGCTGTTGCACCTAGTTCATGTAACAAAGCAATTTCAGTGTTATGACCCTAGATCCAGTCATTGTAATGACTGGACAATGACAGGTAGCCGATGTAACAAAAGCATTTTTAATAATAGCCTTTATTATTGTCACAAAAGCTACTTGCATCATGCACCTGAATCCACCCTGGATTATGGAGATTGGTGATACCAAGGCACTGAGAGTGGGGGGGTCGGAATTTTCTATTTTTGAAACTAAGTACTGTGGCGGGTGGGTTCCACGACATGCTTCCTGCTGGGTGGTGTGGTGGGAAATTGCGCCCGAATTTCATGCTCATAAGCTCATTAATTATGCTTGGCAAGTATCTCTGAATCACATGACGGGGAATGAATGATTTGTTCACCCCGCTGTCACCTAATGGGGGTCAAAGGCCTGGGCTCTATATTTAAACACAACCCGAACACCCATATTCACTCTCTCCAGCCCAACTTTGTGAAAACAAATGTCTCCAGGTGGCTGTGTTGAAGAAGAATGCTACCCCGAGGTTTAGTAATGACTCCCTGGAGAGCCTCTAAATGGATTCTGTCAACACTGGGATGTCCTGTACCCCACATTTGGCTTGAGGAAGCCTATCAATCTCAACTTGCCAGCCGAGGAGATGATTGCAAGGGCAGTCAGCGTGACAAGCAACCACCCGAGAAATTCCATCCTGGCGAGGAAGCATCTGAATGATCTCGTCCGCTCCGCCAGGGTAAGTTATTCTTCATCTCATTCCAATCTTTCACTCTCATAATGGTATCATGCACTGAAAGGGTTACACTGCTCAGGGATCTCACACAATATTAGCGGAGGACACATCATCACTGATTGTCTCACGGGCACTTTAACATCACCAGGATCCCATTTATCATCCTTCGCAAACAGCATCCTCAGCCCTTACTGGGGAGGGCTTAGCACACACAGCAGACAGACAAGCTTCCCGACCTCTCCTTCATCTCTTCTCTTCACATTCCACCCATTTACCGTTTCCAGGCTAACCGTGGCCACACCAAATGGGAGAGGGATCCAAGACTGGAGGAGAAAGGGCTGACTCCCTGCACCTAATCAAATTCGAGGAGGATGCTGCTATACTGACGGGTGACGGCAGAGATTTTGAATAAGGTGAAATCGGCCTCTTCTACAAGCCAGAAAGGACAAGCCCTTTACCGGGTGTATCTGCAAAACCATTCTCCTTACAATTCAGACAGTATGGAGTAATGTGTTCTCATTAGCTTTGTAGGGGTATCTGTAATTGTCTCTCCAAATGAGAATGTTGCCTTCATTCGTAGTACCAAAGCACAGGACCTACAGCCATGATGCTCTCTCCAACCATGTGCATATTTGAGTACCTCCAAAAAGCCTCTCATAAAGGTGGCGCGATTGCATCAATTCTTTTGCTTGTGCTATTATGGCACATCGCAGAGTGCACCGATACAGTGTTTGCCACTGACCTTTCGAAAGATTAGGGCCTAAAGAATCATGAGGTTTGAAGATATAGATCCTCATGCTGAACCTGTTTGCAATGTGCACCAAAGGACAGAAGTGGCTGTGTCTCGTTGCTTACACCATACTTCTGGAATCGTGTGACTATCCGTGTGGCACGGGCATATCCGCACATTGTGCTTCTTTGAGGGCCCCCTCGTGTGGAAACAGAATCTCATCCCCCAATTCAGGGTTCTGCCCTTCATGATCTTCTTCGTCTGAGGAACTCTTATCCTCCTCCATGTCTCTGTCTGGCAAAAGATCCACGATTTGAAATGCCAAGTTGTAAAAGGCGCATCAGAGGATGCTGATGTGGCACACCTTCTGTGCAGAGTACTTCAGAACCTTACCTGAGTGGTCCAAACATCAGAAACACATCTTCAGTATGCTCAAAGATGGATCTTGTTGCTTTACATGCCGTGTTGTATCTCTCCTCTGAGTGACTCAGAGGATGACACACTGGAGCTGTCGCTTGAGTCTATTGTCCCTGTATTTGCTGAGGCCCTTCGAATAGTGAGGCACTTGGGAGTGACGCAATGTATGAATCATGGGAACTCTTGGTGCCTGGCACAAATATGGATGATATCTTCTGATGATCACACACCTGTTGAATTTTGATGGAGTGGAATCATTTCCATGAACATCAGGAGCTGCTGCCACGGAGCTCTCAAAGCCACATGTCTACAATCATTTACACCCTGTACTGAGGGAAGCTGGAAACAGCCTGGCTAGCTTTCTAGTGTGTTAACTTCACATCATGATGAGCCACATTGTTGAGGGCATCTGTCACCTCCTTGATTTTATGTGCTGAGGCCTGAGATACCGTATAGGTCTCCTGTGGATGTCTGGAACGATCTGCAGGCAAACAAATAGAGTGCAGCAGTGACCTTCAGGACCCTGGCAGGGGATGTCCTCTCAGTCCATGGGGTGTTATATCCTCTTGCAGAATATGGCAGATATAGTCCACTACCTCCCTTGATGAGCACAGACGTGTGCAGCATGTCTGTCGTTTACCTACAAATAAGAAAGTCGTCTTCGGCAGATCCTTGGTTGTTCGAGTTGTCTCTGTTGGATGAGTCTATCTTCCTCATCCGCTGGTTGTTATTGAGACTCCCTTAACCATGGACCTCAGGCTGAGCCTCCTCTAATAGCTGTGCTAGGCAGTGCCGGCCCCATTTTATCTACTGCACATATTTTATTGTGGTTATATAAACCCATGGCGAGACTGCACCTGAAGTGGTGTGTGCAGTTTTGGTCTGCTTGCCTTTGGAAAGATATCATGGAATGCAGTAAAGGTTCACCAAACTAATTCCTGAGATGGAGGAATTGCCCTGTGAGGAAAGATTAAAAGATGGTGTCTTTATTTTCTATTAAGATGAAGAATGAGGTGTGATCTTATTCAAATATACAAAATTCTGACGGCAGGCACAGGATGGATGTTTCCCCTGGCTGAGGTGTTTAGAACCAGGGGACAGAGATGAGGAATTCTTCATTCGGAGTGTGGTGAATCATTGGAATTCTCTGACTGAACGTCTTAGTCATTGAGTATGTTCAAGATCGATAGATTTGTACATATTAAACACATCAAGGGATATAGGAATAGTGCAGGAAAATTGTGTTGAAATAGAAGGTCAGCTATCATCTCATTGAGTGGCAGAGCGGGCTTGAAGAGCTGAATGGCCTACTCCTGCTCTTATGTCTTATGTTCTTATCTAACCAACAAAATGAAACATTACTCAGCCCATGACGTGTAGGCTAAAAGTAGAACAAATTTAATCTGTCCATTTACCACACCATCACAAACAATACTTAGTCAGCAACAACCTGCTCACTTCCACTCTAGATTTCCCCAGGAATGTTCAGCTCCAGACCTCATTAGAGCCTTGTAGACAAAAGAGCTGAATTACAGAGTTGCGATGAGAACCAGGTGAAAATTCTGCAGTGGCTGGAGTCAGACCTAGCACAATAGGGAAGTGTTTATGGTTATTGGAAGCCGATCATCGCTGCAGGAGTCCTTCAGGGTAGTCTCCTAGGCCCAGCCATCTTCAGCTGCTTCATCAATAACCTTTGTTCCATCACAAGGTTAGAAGTGGAGATCAGGCAGCATGTGGCGCAGTGGATAGCACTGGGACTGAAGTGCTGAGGACCCGGGTTTGAATCCCGGCCCTGGGTCACTGTCCGTGTGAAGTTTGCACATTCTCCCCATGTCTGTGTGGGTTTCACCCTCACAACCCAAAGATGTGCAGGTTAGGTGGATTGGCCACGCTAAATTGCCCCTTAATTGGAAAAAAATAATAATTGGGTACTCTAAATGTATTTTTTTTAAAAAAAGAGAAGTGGAGATGTTTTCTGATGATTGCACAATGTTTGAAATCCTCAAATAACAAGTCTCTGGCTTCCTGAAGCAAGATTGCGACAATATCCAGGCTTGGGCAGATAGTTGCAACATTAGTGTTCAACCATTTCTGACGAGAGACTTTAACCACCTGTACTTAACATTCATTGCCATTACGCCACCATTGTTTCGATACGCCGGAGGGGGCGTGGACCTTTATTCAGAACAAAAAATTGGCCTCGAACTAATGGTTTGCTGTGGGTTTTGGGAAAGCTGGGGAGTGGGAAGGGGTGATTGGATATGATATGTGTGTTTTAATGGGCATGGGTATTGTTTTGGAGGGGCCGCTCCTCGCGTTCGAAGGGGGGAGGGGGGCAGGAGGTCCTGGGTCGTTGGGAATTGGAGAGAAGCTGCAGGAGAAAGGTGCTGCGCCACGGGGTGGAGCCGGACCAGGTAAATAATCGCGGGCTTTTTTCCCGTGCTAAAGAATGGAGCGGCGTGGCCCGACAGGAGGGGCAGTGCCAGAGGGGTGTCCATATTGACTTGAAGTGGGAGGGGGGGGGGGGACTTTGACAGGGAATCTAAACGGGGGATCGGTGGCAGAGGCGGGAGCGGCTGGGATCAGCAGGAGTCAGCTGACTTACGGGAGAGCAAGGGGGCTCGACAGTTTTCTAGCTGGGGGGGGGGGGGAACTGGGTTGCTGCTGTTGCTAACTTTTGGTTGGCTCTTAGTAAATGTTGCTCGTTGTGTCTTTACTTAATTTGCTCTGTTTTATAACCTTTGCTCTAGAGTCGTCAGGTATCTATGATACCACCACGAGGTTCAAGTTCAAGTACTGATCAATAACTCAATACACCAGTTAGTACGTTTCAAATCAAAACACATTTATTATACACAGTCAACCACTACTCATGTATAAAACTCTACTTACTAGACTATCTCTAACACTAAAAGGCCTATACTTAACTTTGGAACTGGCCCACCAGGTCAGGGGAACAAATGGCCTTTCGCTCGATTTTTTTTCTGCAGGCTTCAAAGTGTTGCTAACTTTTGGTTGGTTCAATTGGCTCTGTTTTATAACCTTTGCTCTCAAGTCGCCAGGTATCTTTATGATACCGCCAGGTATCTTTATGATACCGCCACGAGGTTCAAGTTCAAGTGATGATCAATAACTCAATACACCAATTAGTAAGATTCAAATCAAAGCACATTTATTATACACCGTAATCGCTACTCATGCATAAATTCTACTTCTAAGCTACTTCTACAACCAACAGGCCCATACTTAGCTTCGGACTGGCCCACCAGGTCAGGGGAACAAATGGCCTTTCGTTCGGGTTCTGAGTCTGCGGGATTCAAAGTTGGTATGGACTGGTACTTAGGTGCGCCTATCTCGTAGCGAGCGTTGACTTAAGACCTACTGGATCTTGGCGGCAGCTGAACCGGTCCCTGTCAAGGGTTGGTTCGCGTTGCTGAGTGACCCGGTCAAGAAGAACGATTTGAACTTGGAGGCTTAACTTTATAGTCCCCAGGGGCTTCCCGCCTTTCGGGGTGGACCCTGTACCTGGTTCCAAGCGATTGAACTTCGTTCCAATCGCTTGGTTCGATTTCTCCAATACTGGAGCGGTTCCCTGATCGATGGGCGGTCTTGAGGTGTCCATTAACCTCTTTTGTGTTGGCTCCTGCTGGCGCAGAGGAGTCTGGCTTGGCTTTGTTTATCCCAAATGTTTCAATTGTTCCCGGGGATCGCTCATTAGTATATAGATAGCTGCTACATTATTATCCAGATGGCTGCTTATATCGATGCTGTCTGGACTTTTGCAGCGTTTAATACACAGTAACTTGCACCTGCCTAGTTTCTGCCTCTGTTGGCTGAATTTCCCTTTTGCCTTTGCTGTTCTCCATTTTACGTCGGGAGTTGGTCAACCCAGGTGGCTACACGCCCTCCTTGTGAACCTAACGCGAAGCGTGAAGGATCACATAAATGCGTTGTTCTTCATTCCCTGACCCGGCGAGCACTCTTCTATGGCCTCTACACTGACCATAACTATGCAAAAAAATTTTTACTGACAATTCTGAGGGGTGCTATGTCAAACAGGGACATGCATTACAAAATAAGAAAATTGGAACCTCTCACTATCCTTAATAAACTGCACTCACTCAAACATTCCATCTCACTAACTTCCTAAACAATACAAACAAAATCATAGCAGCATTATACACAATTTTCTGGCTGGCTGTCAAGCTCAGGATTGTACAACTGCTCATGAAACATTTCTTTATTCACAACAAAAAAGCGTAAACGAATGCTCTTTATTATAGATCGCGGGTTCGGGGGTCTGGTCATATCCGAAAATAGGGGATCTTATCCTATGTACCGGGGTGCGAGCGCGGTAGGCTCTCCTTCTCCATTTTCTCAGACGAATAGTCTACACGATGCAGCAGGGTATCGCCAATAGTAGTAGGGATTCTATCAAGTAGGACAGGAGGGAGTACCAGGTTATAAACCTGTCACACCAAGATGGTGTGGTGTCGCTTGTGACTGGGCTCTGGGTACTGTGGGGAAGTGAATCATTAACGGCTGGTGGGGGTTGAGGTCAGGGGGTTCGCGTTCGCGTGCAACCAAATGTCCATTAGGGTGATGAGCCACGCAGAGCATGTCCTCATGGTTCTTCTTCTCTCTTTTCTTCTCTTCCCTTCTCTTCTCTTCTCTGGAGCTTCTGGAGTTCTGTGGGATTAAACATAGTGTCTGTTACTATCTTGGTTTAATATCTCGTATGATAGCCTGTCTGTCCTTTAGTGCCAATTACTCCCTTTATAATTGGTCACTATGTGTGACTCCCTCATTTTATTTTTTCAAAAACCGAATTTCAGGACAAGACACACTTACAAATACTGAACCAGTGCGAGCTGTCTCGCAGACTGTGCGGTTTACCATCCAAATGTTTGAGGATGTAAATAGCAGAGGGCAGGCAACCTAAGGGTTACCTGAAAACAAAACAAAACTTTTTGAACAAACATGCCGAAATGAGGTGCGTATGGGCCACGATGGGTAAGATTTGGATGGAGTCCCCGGGTAGGACGGCAATCAATGCCGTGTGTGCCCTACCCGAGCGTAGCTGACCAGAGGGGGGGGGTTCCCAGGCAGGGCGGGTCCCAATGCCGTTTCTCCACTCCCTGAGCAACCGACAAGAACGGGTAAGAGATGTAGTCATCGTGGGCGGTTGCCGTATTGGTTCTTCCTTCGAACCAGAAGGGCAGTTATGAACGGGGGTCTGTGTATCTGTCGACAGACGAGTTCCTCTGAACTGGCGTCTGGGACATTAACAAGTCTCTGCGGACAAACTAGTTCCGCTGAACTAGCGTCTGGCCAAACGCGTTTCTCTGACTGCCAGTGGGTGTCAGAAGGGTGGTGTCGTGGGGCCATGGAAAAAATTTCCGGTCTAACACACAACATTTAACAGTACAAGTACAAACAACATCAAACATGCTGCAGGTTCCATCAGAAAGGATAACGTTTTCTCCCAAGCGGTTCCTTTTAAAACATCATCTGGACACCTCAGTTATCAGTTGCGAACAGGGTCGCAAAGGGGTTCTCGTTTTGGAGCCAGACTCAAACTCGTCATCTTCTCCCGGATGCCAAACTCTCGAGTGTATCAGGGCTGATAGGGCTGCATGGTGTGATCTGGGATCGCTCTCGTCATTCCGGACGAGTCTGTACAAATTATCTCGGTGCCAAAAGGTGGTGTCTAGTTCTGTGGGGACGGAATTGGGGTTGTCATTGTAGGTCGGTTGTGGGGTTTGTTTCGGAAAGTGATCATGAAGGGATCACTCGAATCATCGTCAGATTCGCTGGGTGTGGGTCCTGTTGCATGGGGATAGTAGGGAGGTGTGCTGTGGCTATTGTCCGAGTCATAGTCGCTGTCGCTGCTGCTGCTGTCTGTGGGCGTTCCGGGGCGGAGTGTATATTTTGGGGGTGGAGTCGAGGTTGAGTCCGTGGCTGGGCTGGATGTGTTGGGGGAGGCTAGGGTTACGTTGGCTGTGGGCGGGGCATGGTCTGCTGCGTCAAGCATGACATGGTGTGCGTGCTTAGACTGTTCCATATGCCTTCATCTGGTTGATATGGAACCACGCAGTCTTTCCGTTGGGGTACTTCATTTTGTAGACGGAAGGGCTTACTTTGTCCGCAATGTAGTTCGGACCCAAATACATAGGTGCCAGGAATGTGCTGGGGTTGTCGACGGAGAGCATGACTTGCTGTCCTACACTGAACTCAGTCGCATGCACTGTCTTATCGAAACAGGCCTTACTCTGTTTCTTTCTTGTGCCCAATTTCACTGCGGCTGCCAGCTGAGCCGTTTTTACGTTTTCCACTAATTGTTCTACTGCTTTCTCGTGTGTGAGGGCCGTCACTTCGGGGCTGGTCAAGTCTACTCCTAATAAGATTTCTGTGCCTTTCATGGTCCTATAAAATCAATCTGGAGGTTAGTCCAGGGGCCATTAACGGGTCGGGTGTGACTAAGTTGAGCCTTTTTGGCATATCTGTCCGGATTATTCTGGGCACAGATAAGACAATTCTCAGTGTAGTGATTAACATCGTCCTTTAAATTCGGCCACCAACAAAGCTGCTTGAGGTGGGCTGTAGTGGGATCAATTCCCTGATGTCCATGACCGTCGTGGAATAAACAAATCAGTTGATTCCTGTCCTGTTCAGGAACCACATAAAGGGTGTCTCTTAACACCACACCGTCTTGTGTGGTCAGAGCATTTTTAAATCTCTCGTAGGGTGCTGGATGCTTTCCTTTTAAAATCTCCCTGAGATTGCTGTCCTGGTTCTGGGCCTCCACTAGATCCTCGATCTTTGCCTGTGAGACCTGAACTGCACTCACTGGTGTGCTTTCGGGGGGTGTCCAAAAATATCCGTGTCTGGAACCTGCTTTAGCCAGTGCGTCGGCTTTCACATTTCCAGGGGGGGAGGAACGATGGTGACTTCGAACTTTGACTATCCCAAAAGTCCTGGTCAGTGCTCTCTCAAAGATGTGACGGAGCAATGGGGCTGAGGGGAGGGGTTTTCCGTCCGCGGAAACAAATCCTCTTGCTTTCCACAGGGGCAGGAATTCCGTAAGGCTATTGCAGACATAGAGGCTGTCCGAGTATATGTCTGCTGGGCTGGGGAAGGAATCTGGGTGTTCCACTATATATGCGATGGCCGCAAGCTCTGCTGCCTGCGCGCCTAAGTGTCCCGGAAGTTTTATTACGATTTCTTCTAGGACGCATCCCTGCGCGTCCTCGACATAAATGCCGCAACCTGTTGTGCGCTTCCCATCCAAGACTGTGGAAGATCCATCCACATAGATCTTTATGGGCTCACACGTGTCTGTGTGCTGGGGGCTCTGGGTTGAATTGCCTATCTTTCTGGGGGCTGTTTTGGCAATAAAGAGGACTGTGTTGTGGTGTGGAGAGATAATTTCACATTCATGGGGGGTTCCGGGGTACTGTAAGTTGACGGCTAAAAAGGTGTGCGTCTTTGTCCGTTTAACAGTGATGTCCCGTCCCTGCAAGAGAAGGGTCCATCTCGCTGCTCTAATCTGGCTTACTGTACCGTCCTTGAGTCGTCCGGCCAGTAAAAATTGGGTGGGGGTGTGTTCGGTGAGAATTGTGATGGGGTTCAGTCCGGTAATATACAAAGAATATTGAACTGCCCAAAATACTGCGAGCAGGTGCCTCTCTCAGGCTGAAAATCCCTGATCCACAGCATCTAAAATTTTGGAGGCGTAAGGTGTGGGCCTTAACTGGTCGTGCCGTTCCTGAAGGAGCACGGCCGAAAGGGTGCGGTCTGTGCTTGCTACCTCTATCGCATAGGGGGAAAGCGGGTCTGGAACTTGTAGTGCGGGGGCTGCTATGAATATGAATATCGCTTATTGTCACAAGTAGGCTTCAAATGAAGTTACTGTGAAAAGCCCCTAGTCGCCACATTCCGGCGCCTGTTCGGGGAGGCTAGTGCGGGAATCGAACCGTGCTGCTGGCCTGCCTTGGTCTGCTTTAAAAGCCAGCGATTTAGCCCAGTGTGCTAAATCAGCCCGAGTGCTTGTTTCAAAGAGTCCACAGCTTCCGTATGCTGCGGAAGCCATTCCCAGGGGGCTCCTTTCTTTAGGGGGTCTGAGAGGGCTGCTGCCTTGCTGGCGAAACCGTCAATGTGGTTTCGGGAGTAGTCAACCAGTCCTAAAAACGACCGGATGGCTGAAACGTTCTGGGGATGGGGCAATTTAGCAATCGAGTCAATCCTCTTATGCTCGATCTCGCGTTTGCCCTGCGTGATAATTGTACCCAAATATATCACTCTGTTTTCCAAGATCTGGGCCTTTTTGGGGTTAACTTTACATCCAATCGCTTGTAGGATTTCCAGGAGTTAGGACAGAAGCTCGATGTGCTCTTCCTTGGTGCCTGTCTACAGTAGTTGGTCATCTACGTACTGGACCAGACATTCGGGGCGAGAGAATTTGGCTAAACCATTTGCCAGCTGTCGGTTGCCAGCTGTGGGAGTTGTGGAATCCTTGTGGAAGGCATGTCCACGTGTACTGTTGGTTTTTAAAGGTGAAGGCAAATTTGTTCTGGCACGCCTTTGCCAATGGAATGGACCAGAATCCATTACTGATATCCAAAACCGTAAAGTATCGGGAATTGAGTCCCTGCTTGAGCATGGTCTCGGGACTTGTTGCTACTGTGGGGACTACTGCGGGGGTGATTTTGTTGAGTTCCCGGTAATCGATGATCAATCGCCATGATCCATCGAGCTTTCTCACTGGCCAAATCGGGGCATTATTAGCGGAGGCTTCTGATCTAAGTACGCCCTGCTCTAATAAGCTGTCGATTACTTTTGAGATTTCTCCCTCTGCCTCTTGGGGAAATCCATATTGTTTTGGGGGTCTAGGGTCAGGTCCTGTGATTTGTACTGAACCAGTCATCCGGCCACAGTCATGTTTGTGGGTCGCGAATGCTGTCGTGTTCTTTTGTAACACTGCCCTAACCTGCTTGTCCGTGCTAATTGTAGTCGGGTTAAACCAAAATTTGCCTACTGCGCTAATTTTGTTGGTGTATTCACCTATTGTGAGCGTTGCGGGGGCTCTTGCAGATTTTGCCATTCTCCAGACACATTGGTTGACTGGATCAAATGAAAGGTGGTGGGAGTTCATAACGTCTATGCCCAAAATGTGTTCTGCTCTGTGGAGTAGATCGACTAAAACTATGGGGTGCTTGGTGGTAATGTTGCCGATTTGAATGGGTACAGGGGCTGTGATGTGTCCCTGCTGTGAGTGGCCTGTAAAGCCGCTGAGGGTGATAGTGGCTGTAGTGGGCCACGTGTCCTTTTGAAACATGGTGGAGGAATTTATTGTAGTGCGGGACCCTCCTGTGTCCCAGAGAAACTCGATGGGCTGTCCCCGTATTTCTGCTGCAACTACCGGTCGTCCGGACTTGTCCCAAAGGGTGTCGCAGACCCAACTGGGGGAGCCCGAACACAGTCAGTCCGTTCCGTTCAGATCCGTCTGATCTGAACGGGTGCTCACCCTATGTATGGGCTCTGACTAATTCTTGCTTAGAGTGCCCGTCTGCTGGGCTCTCTGTGGCTTTCGTGGGGCATTGCATTCTCTCGCAAAATGTCCTAAATGGCCACAGTTGTAACACTCCTGCGACTTTTGTGGGAGGCTGTTCTTGCTTTCATTTACCCATGCGGGGTTCTGGTGTGTTTTAACTGCTTGTATGTCTGCTTCTGCCTGCTTTTCTTCAGGATTTTTAACTGCGGGTTTGTTTTGTACCGACTGCTCCCACTGCGGGACAATCTTTTTACGACCCATTTCTCATTATGAGCCTCCTCTGAGGGGTCATAATTCGCACAAGCTTTTTGACCTGTTTCTGTGGCATAGGAGATAAGGATGCGGGTCCATTTGGCCATGTTGTCTGGGGACAAATGGGCGCGGTCTAAGTCTCCAAAAACTGCTGCAAAATGGATCCACAGGTGTCCAGCAAACGCTGTGGGGTGCTCTGTTTTCTTTTGCCTGCATTTATTGAGGCCATCTACGGGGTCACTCCTGTTATACCCGATCGCGCCTAGGACCGCGGTATGCATTTCTGCAAGGGTGCCTCCTCCTACATTCTGTGGGTCGGGAAGGTCTGCTACGACCGAAGGGTCTAAACTCAAAACTGTGAGCTTTACGTGCTCACGCACGTCCAGGCCGTACATGGTCGCCTGCTGCTTTACTCTGGCAAAGAAGTGGTGGGGGTCTAAGGTGGGGAGGAATGGTGTGATTTTCTCGCACACGTCCCGTAATTGGGTCACTGTTAAGGGGGTGTACAGAAATTCCGTGTCGTCCGATGTGGCTGTGCGGTGGGTGGTGACTGGGTTCATTGGAGCCTGAACTATCTGCTCGGTGGGGGGTTGGGGCGCTTTTCTCTTTTGGGGCTTTCCCTGCGCACATGTTCCCTGAACATAGCTCTGCGCTGTCTCATTTAACTCTTCCCAATCAGGGCCGTCTTCCTCATCTAACTTTGATCCAAAAGTTTCCTGGAATCCTTTTTGAACTGATAGCAGAGATTGCAGTTCTGCAATCTGCTTCCGGCACTTTGCGTGGTCTAGTGAGCTTTGTCTTTGCTCTGTGGTGGCAGCATGGAGTGTTCTTAACGCTGCCTTCAGGTCACTACACTGCCTCTGCAATGCCTCTACCTGCTTCTCAGTTTCCTCTCATACCAGGACTGCACGTTGCGTGTCCTTATAGGCCTTTTCATACTGGGATTGGAAGCTGCTTAAGTGCGCCAGACAAGACTGGTGTGCCTACTTGGCATCATCCGCCTCTCCGTCTTTTGCTGCCAACTTCCTCCTTAACTCTACGTTCTCTCTCTCAACTCACTGACATCGACCTTGCTCATTCGATGTATGCCTTCTATCTCTTTCCGGAGCGTCCTAACAACCTCCTCTGTGTCTCGCAATTGTGCCAAGCAGGGCACGATTGCCATCGGCTTGCAACCTTTTCCTAAGCTCTTCTTGTGAATCTCGCTCAGGTTCTCCCACCAAGTATGCCCTATACTCCCGGGACCTGTTTCCTCATTGTTACAGAATTCGCTCCAAAGGGGCCATCCTTTCCCTTTGAGGTATTTCCTGATTTCCTCTTCCCAAACAAGACATTGTCCTACTCTACTGCTGCTGATCGCTGCGACCACAAAATCTTCTGGGTTCATGAGGCGTTGCATTGCCATCTTTCCTATCTGAATGCTTCTCTTAAAATTTGGAACGAGGGGTGTTAAGGCGGTGCTGTAATTACGGGTACGGCTTTCGCTATTTTCCGAAATACAAACTCCCGACAGTTTTGTTGCAACAAAAAATCTATCAGTATTACCTTATCGCCCTGTTAGTTACGCATGCATTTAACACACTTCCGAATTATGAGGATTGATCAGAACTGCTTGAACACTTGTGGTTTTCTGTTCCCAATTGGATCTCCAATTCAAATTTTTGGGTTCTCCCGGAGTGGTGAAGCCACTTCTAGATCGGATCCCGTCAGGATATCGCCAGTAATATGTTGCTAACTTTTGGTTGGTTCAATTGGCTCTGTTTTATAACCTTTGCTCTCGAGTCGCCAGGTATCTTTATGATACTGCCGCGAGGTTCAAGTTCAAGTAATGATCAATAACTCAATACACCAATTAGTAAGATTCAAATCAAAGCACACTTATTATACACCGTAATCGCTACTCATGCATAAATTCTCCTTCTAAGCTACTTCTACAACTAACAGGCCTATACTTAGCTTTGGACTGGCCCACCAGGTCAGGGGAACAAATGGCCTTTTGTTCGTGTTCTGAGTCTGCGGGATTCAAAGGTTGGTACGGACTGGTAGCTAGGAGCGCCTATCTCGTAGCGAGCGTTGACTTAAGACTTACTGGATCTTGGCGACAGCTGAACTGGTCACTGTCAAGGGTTGGTTCGCGTTGCTGAGTGACCCGGTCAAGAAGAACGATTTGAACTTGGGGGCTTAACTTTATAGCCCCCAGCGGCTTCCCGCCTTTCGGGGCAATACTGGAGCGGTTCCCTGATCGATGGGCCATCTTGAGGTGTCCGTTAACCTCTTTTGTGTTGGCTCCTGCTGGCGCCGAGGAGTCTGGCTTAGCTTTGTTTATATCAAATGTTTCGATTGTTCCCGGGGATCGCTCATTAGTATGTAGATGGCTGCTACATTATTATGCAAATGGCTGCTTGTATCGATGCTGTCTGGGCTTTTGCAGAGTTTGATACACAGTTGCTTGCACCTGCTAGTTTCTGCCTCTGTTGGCTGAATTTCCCTTTAGCCTTTGCTGTTCTCCATTTTACGTCGGGAGTTGGCCAACCCAGGTGGCTACAAAAGTTAGTCTAAACTGGTAACTAGGAGCGCCTATCTCGTAGCGTGCGTTGACTGGAGACTTACTTGGTTGGTGCAGCTACTCGGCGGGTCACGGTAAAGGGTTGTTTCGAGCTGCTGGGAGACCCTGCCAAGAAAGACAAATTGAACTTGTGGACTCTATTTTATAGTCCCCAGGGGCTTCGCGCCATTCGGGGCGGACCCTGTACCTGGTTCCAAGTGATTGGACTAAGTTCTGATCACTTGGATCGATTTCTCCAATACTGGAGCTGTTCCCTGATCGCTGGGCGGTTCCTAAGTGTCCATTGGCCTTCCTTTGTCTTGGCTCCTGCTGGCGCCGAGGAGTCTGGCTTGGCCTTGTTTACCTCCATTGTTCCCGGGGATCGCTCATTAATATGTAGATGGTTGTTAGCTTCAGTGCTGTCTGGGTTCCAGCAGTTCTGATTACAGGAAACTTTGCACCTGCTTGTTTTTCCTGCGTTGGCTGAATTTCCCTGCATTCTTAGTGGATCTCCATTTTAAAGTTGGGAAGTGGCCAACCCAGGTGGCTACAGACCCTCCTTGTGATCCCTCACGCGAAGCGTGAAGGATCACATAACTGCGTCGTCTTCACTCCCTGACCCAGTGAGCACTCTTCCATGGCCTCTGCACTGACCATAACTATGCACGAAAATTTTAACTGACAATTCTAAGTGACGCTATGTCACAACCGGGACATGCAGTACAACATATTAAAAAACGGTCCCTCTAACTAACTTCCATAAACTACACTCACTTAAACATCCAATCATACTAACTTCCTAACAATACAAAAATAATAGCAGCATTCACATTTTGCTCTGGCTTGGCGGTCAAGCACAGAGTTGTACAATCTTTCAGTTGCAAATGAGACATCGTTCTTTATTCACAAATGACGCAAAACGAATGTCCTTTATTGTAGATCAAGGGGTTCGGGGGCCTGGTGAAAACCGAAAATAGGGGATCTCATCCTGTATACCGGGGTATGAGAGTGGTAGGCTCTCCTTCGCCATTTTCTCATGCGGATAGTCTGCACGATGCTGCAGAATATCGCCAATGCTAAAAGGGATTCAATTACATATGAAAGGGAGTACCACGTTATAAACCTATCACACTATGATGGTGTGTTGTTTCTTGTCACTGGGCTCTGGGTGCGATGGGGAAGTGAATCATTGACGGCCGGGGGGGTTGGGGTCGGGGGGTTCGCGTTCGCGCATAACCGAATACAAATTATAATGGTAACGAAAAACACGTATGATGTCTTCATTGTTCTCTTCTTTCTTCTCTTCTCTTCCTTTTCGTCTCTTCTCTCTTCCTGGAGCTTCTGGAATTCTGTGGATCAAGCATAGTTTCTCTTACTATCTTGTTTAATATCTTGTACGTTAGCATGTCTGTCTTTTGGTGCCAATTTCTTTTAGTGCCAATTTCCCTTTATAATTGGTCACCGAATATTTGGACTAGACATCTAAGAAAATGCTACCGTACTGCGAGCCATCTCGCAGCCTGTGTGATTTACCATCCCAGTGTTTGAGGATGTAAATAGCATATGGAAGCAACCTAAGGGTTGCCAAAACCAAACAAAAGAATTTTGAACGTAAAGAGCCAAAATGGGGTGTGTATGGGCCGCTGCGGGTAAGATTTGGATGGAATCCCCGGGTAGGACGGTGATCAATGCCGTATGTGCTCTACCCGAGCGTAGCTGACCAGAGGGGGGTCCTCAGGCAGGGTGGGGACCAATGCCATTGCTCCACTGCCTGAGCAACCAGCAAGAACGGGGAAGAATGTGGTCGTTGTGGGTGGCTGCCTCTCTAATTAGGAGAGCAACTATGAGTCTGGTTCTGTCGACAGACTAGTTCCTCTGAACTATTGTCTGGGACAAACTTGAACCTTTAACAATTTTCTGTCGACAGACTAGTTCCTCTGAACTATTGTCTGGGACAAACTTGTACTTTTAACAGCCGGGGGACGTTAAAGGAGTGGTGATGTGGGGCCGTGAAAACTTTCGAGTTTACACACAACACTTAACGATAAAGTTAAGGAACAAACATTCAACAAACATGGTGCAGGTTCCATCAGAAAGGTCACCATTTCTCCCAAGCGGTTCCTTTTAAAACATCATCTGGACACCTCAGTTATCAGTTGCGATCAGGGTCGCAAAGGGCTTCTTGTTTTGGCAGTCAGACTCCATGTCATCATCTTCTCCCGGATGCCATACTCTTGAATGGATGAGGGTTGCTAAAGCTGGATGGTGTGACTTCGGGTCCATCTCGTCGTTTGGGACGAGCCTGTACGAATTGTCACAGTGCCAAATAGTCGTGTCTAATTCTGTGGAGATGGAGTCGGAGTCGTCATCATAGGGCGGTGGTCTTTGGTGAGGTTTGTTAAGGAATGTGATCAGGAAGGGATCACTCGAATCGTGTTCAGATTCACTGGGTGTGGGGCGTGTTGCGTGGGGATAGTAGGGAGGCGTGCTGTGGCTATCGTCTGTGTCACAGTCGCTGCTGCTGCTGTCTGTGGGCGTCCCGGGGCGGAGTCTAGAGTTCGGGAGTGGAGTCGAGGTCGAGTCCGTGGATGGGGTGGACGTGTTGGGGGAGGGTAGGTATACGTTGGCTGTGGGCGGGGCGTGGTCTGCTGCGTCGAGCATGACGTGGTGTGTGTTGTTAGACTGCGAGCCATATGACTTGAGCTGCTTAATATGAAACCACGCGGTCTTCCCGTTGGGGTACTTAATCTTATAAACGGAGGGGCTTACTTTGTCCGCAACGGAGTACGGACCCGAATACATAGGTGACAGGAACGTGCTGGGGTTGTAAATGGAGAGCATGACCTGCTGTCCTCCATCAAACTCCGTCGTATGCACTGTCTTGACGAAACGGGCCTTGCTCTGTTTCTTCCTGGTGCCTAATTTTACTGCGGCTGCTAGCTGAGCTGTTTTTTCATTCTCTACTAATTATTTCACTGCGTTCTCGTGTGTGAGGGCTGTCACTTCGGAGCTGGTCAAGTCAAGTCCTAATACAAATTCTGTGCCTTTCATGGGGCGTCCGGTCATGAGTGTGTGTGGGGTATATCCTGTGGATGTCGAAACAGTGTTGCGCAAAAACATTAGTGCAAAAGTGAGGTCTGAATCCCAAGTGGTGCTGTTTTGTTGGACCATTTTCCTGAGGGTTGCTTTTAGGGTCCGATTAATTCGCTCCACGATACCACTTGACTGGGTGGATGTGGAATTTTTGGGTAATGCCAAATATCGTGAGGACGTTCTTCATGACACGTCCCGTAAAATGGGAACCTTGGTCGTATTCAATGCTGCGGGGGAGTCCCCATCTCGTAAAGATGTGGTGGGTTAAAATCTTAGCTGTAGTCTTTGCCGTGTTTGTTCTAGATGGGAATGCTTCTACCCATTTCGTAAACGTGTCTATAACAACTAACACATACTTGTGACCATTCCTGCAAGGGGGCAATGGTCCTATAAAATCAATCTGGTGGTTAGTCCAGGGGCCATTAACGGGGTGGGTGTGGCTAAGCTGAGCTTTCCGCGCTTATCTGTCCGGATTGTTTTGGGCACAGATAAGGCAATTTTCAGCTTAGTGCGTGGCGTCTTCCTTTAAATTCAGCCACCAACAGAGCTGCCTGAGGTGGGCTGTAGTGGGGTCAATTCCCTGATGCCCATGACTATCATGTAACAAACAAATGAGCTGATTCCTGTCCTGTTCAGGAACCACATAAAGGGTGTCTTTTAGGACCACCCCGTCATGTGTGGTCAGTGCATTTTTAAACCTATTGTATGGGGCTGGAAATTTTCCTTTTAAAATCTCCCTGAGATTACCATCTTGCTTCTGGGCCTGCACTAAATCTTCGATATTTGTCTGTGAGACCTGAACTGCATTCACTGGTGCGCTTTCGGGGGAGTTCCAAAAATATCCATGCCTGGATCCTGCTTTAGCCAGTGTGTCGGCTTTTACATTTCCAGGTGGGGAGGAACGGTGGTGACTTCGTACTTTCATAATACCAAATATCCTGTCCTGTGCTTTGTCCAAAATGTGCTGGAGCAATGGGGCTGAAGGGAGGGGTTTTCCGTCCGCGGAAACAAATCCTCTTGCTTTCCACAGGAGTAGGAATTCTGTGAGGCTGTTACAGACGTAGAGGGTGTCCAAATATATGTCTGCTGGGCTGGGGAAGGAATCTGGGTGATCTACAATGTATGCAATGGCTGCTAGTTCTGCCGCCTGCACGCCTAAGTGTCCCGGCAGTTTTAACGAGATTCTTCTAGGGCACGTCCCTGCGTGTCCTCAACATAGATGCCGCATCCTGTAATGCGCTTCCCGTTTAATATAGTGGAAGAACCATCCACATATATTCTCAAGGGTGCGCACGTGTCTCTGTGCTGGGGGCTCTGGGGTGAACTACCGATCTTTTTGGGGGGTGTTTTCACTGTAAAGGGGCCTGTGTTGTGGTGCAGTGAGATGATTTCACGTTCGTGGGGGGTGCCTGGGTACTGAACGTTATCTGCTAGGAAAGTGTGGGTCTTGGTCCCGCCGTTGCAAAAGAAGGGTCCATCTGGCTGCTTTGATCTGGCTTACTGTACCGTCCTTAAGTCGTCTGTCTAGCAAAAGCTGGGTGGGGGTGTGTTCCGTGAGGATTGTGATGGGGTTTAGTCCGGTGATATGTGAAAAGTATTGAACTGCCCAGAAAACTGCGAGCAAGTGCCTTTCACAGGCTGAAAATCCCTGCTCCACAGGATCTCAAACTCTGGAGGCGTAAGCCACGGGTCTTAACTGTTCGTGCCGTTCCTGGAGGAGCACGGCCGAAAGGGTACGATCTGTGCTAGCTATCTCTATAGCAGAGGGGGAAAATGGGTCTGGAACCTGTAGTGCGGGGGCTGCAATGGGTGCGCGCTTTAAAACATCTACAGCATCCGTATGCTGCGGAAGCCATTCCCAAGGGGCTCCTTTTTTTAGGAGTTCCAAGAGGGGTGCTGCTTTGGTGGCAAAACTGTCAATATGATTTCGGCAGTAGCCAACTAGTCCTAAAAACAACCGGAGGGTGGAAACATTCTGGCTAAGGGGCAATTTGACAATCGAGTCAATTCTTTTATGCTCGATCTCGCGTTTACCATGCGTGATAATCGTTCCCAAATATACCACTTTGTTTTCCAAAATTTGGGCCTTCTTGGGGTTCACTTTACATCCAATTCGCTGTAGGAGTTCCAGGAGTTCGGACAGAAGCGCGATGTGCTCTGCCTTTGTGTCTGTCTGCAGTAATAGGTCGTCTACATAATGGACCAGACATTCGGGGCGAGAACATTTTGATAAACCATTGGCCAGCTGTCAGTGGAAAATGGAGGGGGAGTTGTGGAATCCTTGTGGAAGGCATGTCCACGTGTACTGCTGACCTTTAAAAGTGATGGCAAATTTGTACTGGCACGCTTTTGCCAATGGAATGGACCAGAATCTGTTACTGATGTCCAAAACCGGAAAATATCGTGAGTTGAGTCCCTGTTTGACCATGGTCTCGGGACTTGTGGCTACCGTGGGGGCTGCTGCGGGGGTGACTTTGCTTGGCAGGTTTGGGTTCGGGGAGGGGTTCATAGGGTGGGTCAAATTGTTATACCAGGCCCCGGTGGCGAGCGTATCTATAAACCGGCGGAGATCAGACTATTTTAGGTTGTACCGTGGGACGAGACGGCTGCCCCCTGTCCCCTCTGTTGTTTGTTTTGGCAATTGAGCCGCTGGCCATGGCGTTGAGGGAATCTAGAAACTGGAGGGAGTGGGTCCGGGGAGGGGAGGAACATCGGGTCTCGTTGTATGCTGATGACGTGCTTTTGTACATCGCAGACCCATTGGAGGGGATGGTGGAGGTCATGCGGATCCTTAGGAAGTTTGGGGACTTCTCAGGCTACAAGCTTAATGTGGGGAAGTGTGAGCTCTTTGTGGTGCAATCGATGGACCAGGAAAGGGGGCTGGAGGAGCTGCTGCTTAAGAGGGTGGAGAGGAGTTTCCTATATTTGGGTATTCAGGTGGCCAGGAGTTGGGGGGCCCTGCATAAGCTTAATTTGGCGCGGTTGATAGACCAGATGGGGGAAGACTTTAGGAGATGGGACGGGTTGCCACGCTCGCTGGCGGGCAGGGTGCAGTCCGTTAAGATGACAGTCCTCCCTAGGTTCCTGTTTGTGTTCCAGTGCCTGCCCGTCCTCATCCCCAAGGCCTTTTTAAGCGAGTAAGCAGGAGCATTATGGGATTTGTATGGGCAAGTAAGACCCTGAGGGTCAAGAGGCTGTTTCTGGAGCGTAGTCGGGACAGGGGTGGGCTGGCGCTACCGAACCTGTGTAGTTATTACTAGGCAGCCAGTGTGGCAATGATTCGGAAATGGGTAATGGAGGGAGAGGGGTTGGCGTGGAAAAGATTAGAGGCGGCGTCATGCGTGGGCACTAGCTTGGGAGCACTGGTGACGGCACCTTTGCCGCTACCACCGACATGGTACACCACGAGCCCGGTGGTGGCGGCGACACTGAGGATCTGGGGGCAGTGGAGACGGCACAGGGGTGAGTTGGGGGCCTCAATTTGGTCCCTAATACGGAATAATCATAGGTTTGCACCGGGATGGATGGCGGATTCCTAAGCTGGCATTGGGCCGGGATTAAAAGGACGGGGGACCTATTGATCGATGGGGCTTTTGCTAGCCTCGGGGCGCTGGAGGAGAAATTTGGGTTACCCCCCGGAAACGCTTTTAGGTACATGCAGGTGAGGGCGTTTGTGAGAAGGCAGGCAAGGGAATTTCCACTGCTTCCCGCACGGAGGATTCAGGACAGGGTGACCTCGGGTGAGTGGGTGGGAGAGGGCAACGTCTCGGCGATCTATCAGGAGTTGCAGGAGGCGGAGGACGCCTCTGTGGAGGAGCTGAAGGGCAAGTGGGAGGAGGAGCTGGGCGAGGAACTGGATGAGGGCTTGTGGGCGGAGGCCCGGGGCAAGGTTAACTCCTCCTCGTCTTGCGCCAGACTTAGCCTGATCCAGTTCAAAGTGGTTTACAGGGCACATATGACAGGGGCAAGGATGTGCAAGTTTTTTGGGGTGGGGGACAGATGCGTGAGGTGCTCGGGGAGCCCAGCAAATTCTGGGCCTTCCCAGCACTAGAGGGGTTCTGGAGGGGCTTCGCAAAGGCTATGTCCAAAGTCTTGGACACTCGGGTAAAACCGAGCTGGGGGATAGCAATATTCAGGGTATCAGATGAGCCGCGAGTACAGGAGCCGAAAGAGGCTGGAGTTCTGGCCTTTGCGTCCTTGGTAGCCCGGAGGAGGATCCTACTAATGTGGAGGGATGTGAAACCCCCAAGCGTGGAGGCTTGGATTAATGACATGGCTGGGTTCGTCAAGTTGGAGAGGATAAAGTTTGCCTTGCGAGGGTCTGTGCAGGGGTTCTCCAGGCGGTGGCACCCGTTCCTAGACTTCCTCGCAGAACGTTAGGTGGAGGTCAAGAGCAGCAGCAGCCCAGGGGGGGGGGGGGGGGGTTTATTATTGTAACGGGCGTTTGCCCCATTTTTGTTCTTAGTTTGTTAGATAGTTTAATGTTTCGTGGTTTAAGTTGTTGGAGGGTATGGCGTAAGGCCCCCCTTTTAATTTTTCTTATGTATATTTTCTTACCTTTTTGGAGTGTTTTGTAAAAAATTATTGAAAACCTTGAATGAACATTTTTTTGAAAAAAACATTCTTTGCCATTACCATCATTGAATTCACCTGCTGTCAACATCCTGGGGGTCACCTTTTATCACATACATAACTG
This sequence comes from Scyliorhinus torazame, assembly GCF_047496885.1. Taxonomy (NCBI): domain Eukaryota; kingdom Metazoa; phylum Chordata; class Chondrichthyes; order Carcharhiniformes; family Scyliorhinidae; genus Scyliorhinus; species Scyliorhinus torazame. The sequence goes on along the minus strand of NC_092714.1, from coordinate 172,660,177 downwards.
GACCAGCCAGATAAATACCGTGGTTGCAAGAGCAGGACAGAGACTGGGTATTCTGTAACCAAGCGACTAACTCCTTTCCTGTTTCCCAAAGCATTTCCGCAAGTCCAGTGTGATTAAATACTCTTTGCTGCTTCGTTGAGTGCAATTCCAAATACACAAAGTCTTGAGACCAGCCAGATCCACTTGATGGAGACCTTATCTACCACGTTAAACATTCACTCCCACCATTGATGCCGTGTGACTGCAGTGTGTACCATCTACAAGATGCACTTCAACTCTGCAAGGTTGCTGTTACGACACCCTGGGCTAGTGCGCAGCTAATTCCAGCCCACTTGACCCAGAGTGAATTCACAAATAATTCTTAGAAAAATACCCAAAGTCTTTAGCCCCTGGCTGCCCAATAATTACAGTCCCCAGGTTTGTAAGTTTAAACACAATTACAGCTTATTTGTAGCAAGAATTATAATGAAATATGCAGCAAATACAACTATTATCTAATTCCTAATTCCCCGTCTGAACTTGCCCCCCCCACCCTCGATATAAACACACATGCAAGACAGACAAACACAAAGGGGAGGAGAGTGGTGAAAATCATAAGTAAAAGGAAAAAATGTGTTTGTTTTCAAAAGGTTGATTCTAGCAGCTTTCTCCTCTTCACTACTTTGCTTTCAGTTTGATGTTTTTACTGTAGATTCATTCAGGTCTCCAGATTTAGAAATACAGCACTCTCTGCCTTTCTGGAGAAAACAGGGAAGAGAGAGAGAGAACAAGCAGGTCCTTTTCTTTGTGAGCCTGGGGCTCAACTGTTCCCTGAGGTCTCTGAGAACCACCCCACTGGGATTAGATCCAATACCACCTGCTACCAGGCAGAGTACGGCCTTTTGGCCAATTCATTGGCCAACAGTCAATCAATCGAACTGAGTTCCACCCTATTTCTCTGGTGCCAAAAAGTCTGAGGTCTCCTGTTCAAACTAGTATAGTGTTATTTCCTGTAATTTCTGAATTCCTCACTCTCTCTGCTGATTGACTTAAAGATACATGTCCAGCAATCATCCACGGATCAAGAATTATAACAGCAGAATAAAAGAAAGGGGAAATAAGGGAATAAACAGGAAGGACCCTTACATTACCTCCCTTTCTTATTATTGATAAAGTTCAGATGACTGGAGGTTTTATCAAAATTCAAATGATTATGAAGAATGAGGGAGCATGTTTCTCAGATGTCTGAAATTAGAGTTATTTAAAATAAAACCAACAAAAGCTGCATCAGGAATGGAACATACACTATCTGCCATGTGATGCTGCTGTTTGTGCAACAGGATCTGCCCTCAATTTACAGAGTTACCACACTGGAAAAAATTCCATTCTCAGGCAAGAATTTTGGGAGAGGCTGAGGCGCAAACCTTCGATGAAGTTCGTAAACACAAAAGACAATTCAGTAAATGAGTTTAATCATATTGTGAAATATGTACTTTTTAAGGTCTACAAACTTTTATGGTTTTAAAAGTTCAGTCAATAAGGAAAAAGGGCAAGGAATTGCTTTTTAAAAAGCATTTTGACTGACTCGATTGGTTCAATGGATTGCAGTGGTGAAATATTTGTAAGATTTTCTCATCATAAATGCTTACAAAGCTGACAGACCCAGATGTGCTCCTAGAAGATGCCCTGGGGACACCCCTGGAAAGTTCTCACGTCGAAGACTGCATGGGAATTGCCTGGAATGTTTCAATTTCCATTGGGCCCTCTGCCTGGAACCCTCTGGAACTTATTTAAATTGGAGATGTCAAATCTTCCAACACTCTTAACAAATAATTACCCAGTAAAAGCTAGAAGGATTAAAACCACTTAACTACCCACCTGACTCCTCCAACTGGCTCCACACCTTGACTATCCCAGACTATCTCTTTCCCCCCCCAACCCCCCACCCCCTCCAGCCCCATACCCCACCCGACTGCTCTCCCACCTCCTGACTACCCACCCCACTCTGGGAATGTTCTGCTTACCTCCCCCATCAGTCCACCACCTTTCACATATCACGCACCCTTGACTGCCCCCTGCCGACTACCCCAGCTCCCAACTTTTTTTAGCAATCTTTGTTGGTGTCACTAGGAGGCTTACATTAAGACTGCATTGAAGTACTGTGAAAATTCGCTAGTTGCCACACTATGGCGCCTGTTCAGGTACACAGAGAGAATTCAGGATGTCCAATTCACCCAACAAGCACGTCTTTCGGGTCTTGTGGGAGAACCCGGAGGAAACCGACGCAGACACGGGAGAACGTGCAGACTCCGCACAGACAGTGACCCAAGCCAGGAATCAAACCCGGGTCCCTGGCGCTCTGAAGCAACAGTACTAACCACTGTGCTATCCCCGATTACCCACCTACTGTCCGATGACTCCCTCCACATCGTGACTACCCCCTTTATGCCCCAACACCACTCCACATTCCGACACCCCCATGAGTATTCCCTGCTGAACCTTTGACTTCTCCTGATCGTCCGACTGTACCCCATTCCTTGACTACACCCCTGACCACTCGAACTGTACCCTAACTACCTGTCTCCTTCTCAACCCAACATAGGTACTTATCTTAAAACATACCTTCTCTACAGTCAAAGTGGCTGGGATCTTTAAACTGGATTACAGTAGCTGGTTCTTCAAAAAAGGAGGGTAACTTCACTTTCCCCGATGCTGCTACCTTGCACAGCAAGGATTCCTGGAGTTTCTACATTTCCCACCAGCCTCGGGTTAGAAGTCGGGCAAGAAATGTGCAGCTCCAGTCTTGGGGAAGCAAAAAGGAGCGGAATGACAATCCAAAGCTGATGCTAATGTAATAAGTAGTGGCTTTTGTGCCTGCAGGTACATCTTTAATCGGTGTATAGGTTTAAGAACAGTCTAGGATGCAATTTTTTCAAACAGTCTTTTGCTTTCCAATTTGATTGTCGTATGGGGAGATTATAGGCTTGTATTGACGGAATCTAGAAGAATGAGAGGGGATCTCATTGAAACTTATAAAATTCTGACAGAATTGGACAGATTAATTGCTGGGATGTTGTTTCCTCTAGCTGGGGGTCTCGAGCAAGAGGTCAGTCTCAGGATACGGGAGTGGCCATTTAGGACTGAGGTGAGAAGAAATTTCTTCACTCCGGGTGGAGAACTTGTGGAATTCCCCTCCACAGAGGGTTGTGCAGGTCAAGTCACTGAATATATTTAAGAAAGAAATAGATAAAAGGCATTAAACGGTACGGGGAGGAAGCGGGGAGTATGACGTTGAGATAGTGGATCAGCCATAATCATTTTGAATGGCGGAGTGGGTTGAAGAGGCTGGAAGGCATAGTCCTTCTTCCATTTTCTATGTTTCTACATCTACTAATTTAGAAATTAATCAGCTAAGATTCCTGCTTTTGTCCACTCTACATGCCCCCTTTGGGAAAAATCAGGCTTGGTTTTTGCCTCCCTGAATCAACTGTCTAAGCTGTTTGGAGTGGATCCAAAGTGCCGACAAGGAGGCACCAAGCTCCTCAAGGTTGTTCCTTCAGGGAAGAAAGTTTGAGAACTGGTCAAGAGACAAAAGCTTATTTTTTGTCTGTGATAATTTGGAAATTTGCAATAAGGTGGTTTCAATAAAAGTTAAACTTAATATTGATGTCATGGTTTTCTATATCTTTAAAGTATCCATCTGCACCATCAAAATTGAGACTAAGTTCCAGCCTTTTCAACCCGCTCCGCCATTCAAAATGATAATCTTTATCCGTATCTCCACTCATTTAATTGTTTACTACAAATATTTGTTGAATATTGTTTCAGCTAAAACCAGAGTATTTTATCCAGATCAGGGCACTGCTCTTTAAGGGAGGCCTTCGAGAAGGTGCAGGAAAAATTCACGAGAATTGTCCTGGGGATGAAGGTCTACAGTAAGGTGGGTATATTGGAGAAGCTGGGCTTATTCTCCTTCAAAGTAGAGAAGGTTGAGTGGAGATTTGATTTGATCAAGGTCTACAAAATAATGAGGTGGGAGAAGAAGAGATAGAAAACAACTTCCCAATGGCGAATGGATCTAGAACCAGAGGACACAGATTTCAGGTAGTTGGCAGGCAAATAAGGCAAAAGTAATATGAGATAATCTCTTGTATACACAAGTGGTTATATTCTGGAATGCTCTGCTGAAGAGTGCAGTGGAGGCAGATTCATTCATGGCTTTCACAAGGGAATTAGATTAGGGGGGAAAATGCAGAGCTGTGGGGAAAGGAGTACAGTGGGACTATCTGGATTCATCTTGCAAGATTTGATGGGCCGGACAGCGTCCTCCTATGCAAGAAACATTCTATGACTTTCAGTCATCAATTAATATTCTATAAATGATTAAAACTTGCTTTGCAGTTTGAGCTTTCAGTGCATCAGCTACCTTCTGCCTCTTACTGAGCACAAAAGTATTACATTAGGTTGAATAGAATAATTCCCATGAGTGACATTTGCTTCTGCCCAGGAATCTCAAAAAAATCACACTTTGAGCTAAGGAATAACGCATCTTCAGCTGAATATTAAATAGTTTTAATTTCAACCCTGGGAAAAGAACATGCTTCTGAAGTGATACTAACATTGAACTGTGTTTGACTGCACTTTGTCCTTGAATCATGGAGAATAATCTGCTAGTTAGAGGTTAAAAACAAAAAAAAATGTTTCAGTGTACAGTAAGAGATATCAGATCAGATGTTGAGAAGTTAATGTTTAACTTCAATAAAAACAAAGAGTTTGAAGAATACAGAGCAACAAGTCCTTCAGTAGCCAGAAAAGATGAGTTAATGTTTTGGGTATGAACTCTTCATCTTGGCTGGAGGGTGGTTGAGCCCTTTAATCAAATTTAGGAAAATGAAGTAGAAGAAGAGATACTGGATAGGCTGTGCCAAAAGAAGCCTTTGTTCAAAATGAGAATTGGAAACTGGCTGCTATTTAAAGATCTCAACACAATAATGAAAAAGCTTTAAAAGAGCAACAAAGTATGAAAGTAAGTTGGTGAGATCAATGGGGAATGAAAGGAATAATTAATGGCACCAGAAATCTCAATTTAAAACATACAATTTAGGAGTACAGAGCAAACTCCAAAGCAGAAGATGTCCCCCAATGTCTTGAGCTGTAATTCTACAGTAGTTACCTCAGTTTTTTTGATTTTTTAATGTTAGATATTTTCTTGGACACATTGTTCAATTCCATAAGTAAACATGTGTCATCTACTATCAGTAGTGCAACTTTTTTTCTGGTTATTATTTTGTTCAATAATAGTATGACCCATAGTTTGAAACAGAATCTTTACCCCATATACTACTCGCTTTGATATATCATGTAGTCCCATATGAATTCACCTCCCTTTACAGTAGCCGACTGAAAAGAACATATTATTAGGAGGAAAAGCTTCAGACAACTGATGGTTTATTTACACAATTGTGTGGTATGGTAGGCAGAGCATCTTTAATGGCAGCAACCTGTTAGTAGAAAGTGCCACTTGCGAAACCACTGCACAGTTGTAACATGAAATATCTTTCCTAATCTGTTCTTCAAATTTTTGAGAGATTTTGCCTGGGATTTTGGAGAGCCTTGTGTTGCCCTTTATAGTGCCAATTAATGCCACCCATTCACTGCCCTTTTCTCCTGAAGAGTGGATTGATGTGGTTGTTTGAGACTTGGCATTCTTGCATTTATCCTGATGAGTACAAGACTGGAAGCTTCATCAACATGGACCTCTTTAAAAGCAAGGAAATGATGGAGAACCTGTATAAAACACTGATTTGCCCTCAACTGGACTATTTAGTTTAATTTTGGGCACCACAGTTTCAGAGGAATGTGGAAGTATTGGAGAGGGATTAGAAAAGATTTACAGGAGTGACTCCAGGCTTGAGGAACTAGCGTTGTGTGGATAGATTAAGGAAAAAAAGGATGACATGAGAGGTGCTCAAAATCAGGGTCTGGAAGCGGGAGAGAAATTTCCCTTGCCATAGAATCGAGATCCAGAGGATACTGATTAAATGTGATTGCCAAAAATGGCAACATGAAGAGCCGTGACCTGCAAGACTATGGATCTAGTGCGGGAAGGCAGGATTAGGCTGGGTAGTTCTTTATGGGCCAACGTAGACATGATGCCCTGAAGGACCTCCTTCTGTGTCATAAATTTTCAATAATATTTATGACATAAGATAAAACCATTTTACACAGCGAGTGATTAGGATCTGGAATGCAGAAGTGAGAATGTGGTGCGGGCAGATTCAATCATGGCTTTCAAAGGAAAATAAATAATTATCAGCAGAGAAAAATAAAATACAGGGAAAAGACGGAAGGAGTGAGACAAGCTGAGTTGATCTTACAGAGAGCCAACATTGACACAATGGGGCATATAGCCTCCTTCTGTGTTTGACTGCCTATAGTTTGTGATGTAAAAATGTTTACGCCTAAAGTATTTGGTTCAGTACACTGCCGTGGTGGATGTTTGACTTGTTTGACGGTAAGTCTTGTGGGTTGGTGTCTGATAGGATATTTAAAGTAATATATTGCACTATAGAAGTGAGTACAACAAGAATAATACTCTGCTGAATGTCCTGACAAAAACATGGTCTGTTTAATATCCAATTGAGATTGAAATGTTCTGAACATACCTTTAAAAGAGGACCTAATTCTCTAAATATTGTTCATTCATTATGCAGCCCTGATTTATTTTTATATGTACACTTAATTGTACCAGAGTTTGGAAATATAGGGCGGGATCCAATGGCCACACTGCGCCCAAAAAGCAGCTCCACAGCGCAGTGTGGCTGTTGAAAGCCAAGTGACCCAGCTCCCGGGATCTACCCGGCTCGCCACGCCTCGTGAGATTCAACGCGATCCCGCAAGATGTTGCCATGTGAATCCCGCCCACGATGGGCAGGATCACTTTTTGGCAACTCTGCATATTCGAGTGAGACAAAAAGCCTCACTCTAATGTACAGATTTCCGAGGCACCTGAGGCTTTGGGATTCAACCCCTTTGTCTCAGATACCTTGGCTGAGCACCGTTCAGCACTGGTCTTCACAAACGGGGACCAGACAGAACAGTACCTGGCGGATCGGAGGCCATAGCTGCATGGCCTTTGGTCAGGGTGGTGCATCGGAACTTCTGGCGCCACCCGGATTCCCTGGGCACTGCCCAGGTGTCAGGTTGGCAATGAACATAAGAACATAAGAACTAGAAGCAGGAGTAGGCCATCTGGCCCCTCGAGTCTGCTCCATCATTCAATGAGATCATGGCTGACCTTTTGTGGACTCAGCTCCACTTTCCGGCCCGAACACCGTAACCCTTAATCCCTTTATTCTTCAAAAAACTATCTATCTTTATCTTAAAAACATTTAATGAAGGAGCCTCTACTGCTTCTCTGGGCAAGGAATTCCATAGATTCACAATCCTTTGGGTGAAGAAGTTCCTCTTACACTCAGTCCTAAATCTACTTCCCCTTATTTTGAGGCTATGCCCCCTAGTTCTGCTTTCACCCGCCAGTGGAAACAACCTGCCCGCATCTATCCTATCTATTCCCTTCATAATCTTATATGTTTCTATAAGATCCCCCCTCATCCTTCTAAATTCCAACAAGTACAGTCCCAGTCTACTCAACCTCTCCTCGTAATCCAACCCCTTCAGCTCTGGGATTAACCTAGTGAATCTTCTCTCACACCCTCTAGTGCCAGTACGTCCTTTCTCAAGTAAGGAGACCAAAACTGAACACAATACTCCAGGTGTGGCCTCACTAACACCTTATACAATTGCAGCATAACCTCCCTAGTCTTAAACTCCATCCCTCTAGCAATGAAGGACAAAATTCCATTTGCCTTCTTAATCACCTGTTGCACCTGTAAACCAACTTTTTGCGACTCGTGCACTAGCACACCCAGGTCTTTCTGCACAGCAGCATGTTTTAATATTTTATCATTTAAATAATAATCCCTTTTGCTGTTATTCCTACCAAAATGGATAACCTCACATTTGTCAACATTGTATTCCATCTGCCAGACCCAGCCCATTCACTAAGCCTATCCAAATCCCTCTGCAGACTTCCAGTATCCTCTGCACTTTTTGCTTTACCACTTATCTTAATGCCGTCTGCAAACTTGGACACATTGCACTTGGTCCCCAACTCCAAATCATCAATGCCAAGGTGCCAAGCTGACAATTGCTTTGCGCATGCGTTCGGGCCGGGGTTGCCCAGCGTGGATGTCCGGTGGGGGCCTCCCATAGTGCAGTCAGGCTGGGGGAAAGGTTGGGGATTGTTTTGGGGGCCTCGGAGATCGGGATGCCGTTTAAAAATGGTGCCCAGCCCTCTCGCTACAATGGGGCATTCTGCCGAGCGTAGCTCCCCACTGTACAAAACCGGGCTATATGCGGCCTCTGCTGTGCGTTCCCCGTTCAGGCCCCTTGTTCACCGCGAGTCACGTTGAATAGCTATCTGTTTCTCGGCACTGTGAGCGCCTGGAAACACGCGGCTAAACACGCTTGCAAGGGGACTTTGTTCCTTTCGGGAAAAATTGTGCCCATGGTATTTTTAATGATAGTTCTGGAATCAGGGTTCACAATCTCAAAATAAGAGGTAGGCCATTTAGGATTGAGATGATGAGGAATTTCTTTATAACCCTCGAGTTAATCTTTTGAATTCTCTACCCTAGAGGTATTGTGGAGGGTCAGACATTGATTATGTCCAAGTCAAAGGCTGATAGATTTCTAGTTCTTGAGGTGACATGGGTCACAATAGGTACCACTGCTGCCACAGTGCTAGAGACCCTGGTTTGATTCCGACCTTGGGTGACTGTGTGGAGTTTACACATTTTTCACCTTCGGGTGCTCCGGTTTCCTCCCAAAGTCCAAAGGTGTGCAGGTTAGGTGGATCAGCCATGCTAAATTGTCTCAAGGTGGGGTTATGGGGATTGGGTGGGAAATTGTGCCTAGGCTCTTGGGTTGGTGCAGATATGACAGGCCGAATAGCCTCCTTCTGCACTGTAGGGGTTCTATGATCCTATGTCAAGGGTTTTGTGTAGTGCGGGAAAATTATGTTGAGGTAAGTGATCAGCCATAAGCTAATTAAATGGTGGAGCAGGCTTGAAGGGCCAAATGGTCTACTCCCGTTCTTATTTCCTCTGCTCCTAAAATATGAATACACAGTGGAGTTTCCATACAGGTTTTACAATAAATTCAAACTGTTTCCTAATACTCTTTATGAGAAATGATGATTCAATTTATTGGCCCTAAAGATGGATTTACCTACTCTAGCTTATGATTTCTTATCAAAATCACATATGACAATATCCTCTGTGGTTCTGACAAAGAAAAACATGTTGTGCCCTTCATAACCTGTCTAGAGCCTTTGACAAGGTTGATCATACCATTCTCCTGTTGCAATCCCCGTAGAGACCAGTAAGTTAAAAATATTATATATTCTTCCAGGTGATAGCTGAAAGGATAACACAACCAAGATTTCACATTTTCAGACTTCAAGAAGCAGACTAAAAGCATAATTGACAAAGATCTATTCTTGTTGTTGTTATGGACAGGCAAGTTGGTGGGATCAGTTTTCCCTCTTTACATCACCTTTTGGGTGGTCACAACAAGATATATATTTTTAAAGGGAGTGTTTTAAACCCCTTTATTAGTGTTGTGACTCTAAAGAATGGACACAAAACAGGTTTACTAGTAAGTTTAAATCAGAAGAAAAGATAAATGTTTATTCGCAACACCCCAAAATGCAAACATAATGAAAACGCTCATTCCTTCAAAACATAGACACATAAGAAAAGATAAATTCTGGAGGAGAAGGATGAAGGATTTTATGTTGTGATTGCTATTGCCTAGATATTCCCCGACATTTACTTCTCTTACTGCTCTGGTTCATTACCCATTATGAGCTCTAGCAGTGATTTTGTTCTTGTTTGATATTTTACATACTGGGTAAGTGAAGACCTGCTCATAACCACGTTCCCTTTTCCCCCTTTCGCTACCTCTAGCTTGTTTATTTGGGGGTGGGGGAGGGGTGGTTGAAATCACCCATATCTGTTGTTCATTTCAAAAATTTACTTGCATAATTCCTCTTCCCTTCTACTAATGGGTGGTCAATAGGATATTCCTATTAGCACGATGAGTCCCCTTACCCTTTCTCAATCCACATAATTTCTGTTTCTGTCTTAATGTTTGCTATGACCCTTTATTCTGTTGCTGTTAAATAGCTCCAATTGGGAAAGCTACCTCCCCTCCCCTTTTTGCTCCATTACCTTTTCTGCATATTATTTCCTGCAATATGTCATGGCAATCATTTTCATTATGAGGCCATGTTTCAGTTATCCATATTACTTTTCGCTCCTTACTATGAATTGTTGCCTCCACTTCTGTCCAATGAGCATGGGCTGGAGGTGGACAAAATAATTTGTAAAATCCCTCATCTTGATGAGCGTGCAATATCACCAAAAATATAACCTAACATTATACCGTTAAGGACCACATGCAACGTAAGTTAGAATTTGTACATGAACATACATAAAGAAAAGACATGAATTCATGCTAGAGCTGTGCCTTGGGGGCTGAGCTGAGATCTTAGAGAAAGTCACCCAGGTTTTTCAATCTAGAATTTCAATGGTTTGGGACAATCATTTTTTTTAGCAATTCATTATGACACAGTCATATGATTAGGTATGCATAGATTCCATATCTTAAAATAACATAAATGACTTTTATAAGCGTCCATTTGCAATTCCATGTTTAAACTAAATATTGACTCACCCAAAAAATATTTTTTGGAAAGGCCTAATGACTGTATTTATCCATTGCACAAATTGGAGTTCAATTATGTTGCAGACAATTCGTAGAATGCCCTTGTTGAAAATTGCACAAAGGGACTGATATTTGCCTCAGCACTTGGAGTCTGGTAGGACAAAAGTTGCTGATAACCTAAACATCTGGCTATTTTCCATTGACTCCTCTACATTTCCCCCACCCTAATGGTTGATTAGGGTTGCCTACTTCAGCTTGACTATTCCACGAGACATCAATAGAAGTGATGTCACGAAATCCTAGCAGCATGTTGGCGAATGGGGAGCCCCTACTGACAAGCTGGGGAGTGAGGCAAAGTCCAAAGCTTTGGACACTGGCGGGAAGTGAAGGTTTTCTTTGGACATAAATGAACAAAAGAACTACAATATTTAGAATGAGCTTATTCAGGCAATAATAAACCCCAAATTTTAGTTTATTTTGTCAGACTATGTGGAAAGAATGATTCACTCCCAGAGTGGTTGCATGAAAAAATAGGAATTTGGTATTTTAAAACAAAACTTTATTATGAATCCAATATTAAACTCTTTAGGCTCTCAATCCAGTTTAAAATCAGCATGGCTAAAGGCCTTTATTCGGAAAGTGGACACAATCATCTCGGACTTTGTATGGGCGGGGAGAAGATGTCGACGGTGGGGAGGACCCTGCTACAGAGGCAGCAAGGGCGGTTGGCGTTACCGAACTTTCTTCATTATTATTGGGCAGTGAATGTGGACAAGGTGCGACGGTGGTTCGCAAGAATGATCCCTGGAGTGAAGAGCTTGTCGTATGAGGAACGGTTGAGGACTCTGGGTCTGTACTCGTTGGAGTTTAGAAGGATGAGGAGAACTTATTGAAACTTACAGGATACTGCGAGGCCTGGATGGAGTGGACGTGGAGAGGATGTTTCCACTTGAAGGAAAAACTAGAACTAGAGGACACCATCTCCGACTAAAGGGATGATCCTTTAAAACAGAGATGAGGAAGAATTTCTTCAGCCAGAGGGTGGTGAATCTGTGGAACTCTTTGCCGCAGAAGGCTGTGGAGGCCAAACCACGTCTTTAAAACAGAGATAGATAGGTTTTTGATCAATAATGGGATCAGGGGTTATGGGGAGAAGGCAGGAAAATGGGGATGAGAAAAATACCAGCCATGATTGAATGGCGGTGCAGACTCAATGGGCCGAGTGGCCTAATTCTGCTCCTATGTTTTATAGTCTTATGGTGGGAAGGAGAGTGGGTTAGTATGGAGAAGGAATCTTGTAAGGGGTCTAGTTTGAGGGCTATGGTGACGGCAATGCTGCCAATGGCTCCGAATAGGTATTCAGGGAGCCCAGTGGTGCAGTCCACGGTGAAGATATGGAATTAGCTGAGGAGGCATTTCAGGATGGACGGGATGTTGGTGCTAACGCTGCTGTGCGAGAATCATGGGTTTGAGCCGGGGGGGGGCGCGGGGGCGGGGAGGTGGATGGTGTAAACAGGAGGTGGAGGGAAGTGGGGCTGGTCAAGGTGAGGGATTTGTATTTGGAGGAAGGGTTCACCAGTCTGGAGGAGCTAAGGGAGAGGGTAGAGCTGCCGAGGTCTAGTGAGTTCAGGTATCTGCAGGTTAGGGAATTTGCGCGAAAAATCTGGAGGAAGTTCCATAGGTTGCCAGGATACACCCTGCTGGAGCGACTGCTTCCAGATGTGGAAGGGGAGGGAAGAATTGGGGATATATATACAAGTGGCTGGGGGAGCAGGGAGGTGAGCCGGTGGTGAAGATCAAGGAGAAATGGAAAGCAGAGTTGGGAGGGAAGATCAATTGGGGAGTATGGAGTGAGGCACTGCGAAGGGTAAAGGGGACCTTCTCTTGTGCAAGGATGAGCCTGATACAGTTTAAGGTGGTGCACAGGATGCATATGCCTCGGGCAAGAATGAGTGGGTTCTTTCAGGGGGTACCAGATGAGTGTGAGAGGTGTGGGCGGGGGCCAGCAAATCACGCGCTCATGTTTTGGGGTTGCGAAAAATTTGGAAGATTCTGGGCAGCAGTGTTCGCAGCCTTAGCCATGGTAGTGGAGGAGGAGGTGGACCTGGACCCTTTGGTGGTGATATTTGGGGTTTCAGAGAAGTCGGAGCTCATGGAGAGGGGGAAGGCCGATGCCGTTGCCTTAGCCTCTCAGATTGCACGGTGGCGAATTTTGCTGGAGTGGCGGTCGACATCGCCATCTGGGCTAGCGGCATGGTTGGGTAACCTATACGATTTCCTGCGGTTGGAGAAGATAAAGTATGAGTTAAGGGGCTCAACAGGGGGGGTTTCAGAAAAGGTGGGGGATGTTTGTGATCGTGTTTGAGGAGCTGTTCATCGCTGGGTGTGCGGAGGGGAGGGGGGAAAAGGGGAAAAATCTGTACAGACTGTATAGTTGATTGTTGAGAAGTATGTATCTCGGGGTATTTATTTTCTGTTACCTGCTTTGATAAATGTATGTAACAAAATACATTTAAAGAAAAAAAAATCAGCATGGCAAAGAGTAATACTTGTTTTGGTGAACAGATTCTGGTTCTTGGTCGAACCCCTTCAGACTCTGGCTGAATATCTTCAAGTAGCTTCTTCCTTGTCTTCAGACAAGACTGCTCTGCTTTAACTATTATTACTCTTTTTTTTTAAACCGATTCTACTGTGTGAGAAAACTGCCTTATCTTGTGATCAAAAGCAGGGTTGCCAGATCAAACATCAACTCTTCTCCAGAGCTTTCTCAAAAGATCCCTCTCTGCATCCTTTAGCCCCAGCACTGACATCTCCCCAAGCTGAAAAATAAATTAACTCCGAGGGACTTCTCCAGTTCATTAGCCCAGACTTAAAAACACTTTCCTCTGGTCAATTTCACCGTCTTTCTTCTAAAAGCGCCAAGGCCCTGCACAAAGCAAGATTCTTATTTTTTGTAAACATGACTGCTACAGTCAAACACATTCTAACCCCAGGGTTTAACCCTTAATTGTCCGATATTGATAATCCTAATATGCTAAAACCTCCATTCGTCACACCAGGACTATGACCTATGTCTGCTTCCCGAAGATGCGCTGATTTCCCCCGCCCACTTACACCGCACTCACCTCACAGGCAGCTGATGAGAAGCTGTAGGCTTATCTCCCACAGAGCAAACCAGCACCAAAGATACAATGGTCACTATTCCGTTACTCATGTTACTCTTCTCTACAATTACACGTGAGAGTTTGGCCTTTAACATCAGCGGGAGAAAACAGGCAATGATGTTTATGACTGCAGTACAGGTGCACGGCCCACATCAGTATCAGTTTTTAATGTGCCGCTGGCAAAAATGGCACCAGACCACAATTTAACAAAGAATGAGGAGCTTCTGTGTACGAATTATTGCGCATGCCAATTTATTTGCGTAAAAGAAAATTTTAATATCTTCTGAATTAATTCAGTGGCCACTCCCAGTCATTTGTGGAGAGTTGGCAACCCTAGTGTGGATATCAAAAGAGTAAGCTCAAATCTGATGACCTCCGCAGTCAAATAGCCTCCAGTCTTTTAGGCTCACAGATGGGTATCTGGGTGAGGTATTTCAGATCTACTTGCACCAATACACTATTATCTGGGGGCATGTAAGACAGCAGGGAAGGAAATTCAGTGTAGGTTTAGCATCTGCTCCAAAAGATCAGATGCTATAGGGGAGGCAATGGCATAGTGGTATTGTCACTGGACCAGTGATCCAGAGACCCAGAGTTATGCTCTGCGGACATGGGTTCAAATCCCACAAGGGCAGATGGTGGAATTTGAATTCAATAAAAAATCTGGAATTAAAAGTCTAATGATGATCATGAAACCATTGGCGATTGTTGTAAATCTGGTTCACTAATGTCCTTTAGGGAAGGAAATCTGACATCCTAACCTGGTCTGGCCTACGTGTGACTCCAGACCCACAGCAATGTGGCTGACTCTTAAATGCATTCCGGGAAAGGGAAAAAAAGATGGGAGCTTTGACAACTGAAGTTGGTAGAAATTCTAAGCCTAGATATTACCTGCTCAGTGGGCTAGACAGCTGGTTTGTGATGCAGAACAAGGCCGGGTTCAATTCCTGTACCAGCTGAGAATTCTGAATTCTCCCTCTGTCTACCCGAACAGGTGCCGGAATGTGGTTTTTCACAGTAACTTCATTGCAGTAAGCCTACTTGTGACAATAAAGGTTATTTCTATTTATACATGGTTTGTGGCCTGACAAATAGTAAAGGACAAATATTTTCTTGTGCGCATCATGTAATATAATCATTCAAGTCATACTAACTGATTATGCTATTTTTGTGGGATGGCGTGTTAGTTACAATGGGAGGTGTTCTTCTGTTTTGGCAAGGAAAGGGGAGAAGATTTTTCGAAAATTATCTTTAGACACAATGGTGATAATGCGAAACACACTATCACAGAGTCGTTGAAGCAGATAGCTTTGCAGCATTTAAGGGCAGATCGAAGACAAACATGGGGAAGGGAATATAGAGATGATGGAAATGGTGGAAAGTGTTAATTACTTTGCTGTGTTGTGGGGAAGGCTTAATTTAAACAGGCCTGATTTTCCCTCTTACCACCTAATGACTACTGTCCAGTGGCCTTGACATCGATCATTATGAAGTGCTTCGAGAGGTTGGTCATGAGACACTCCAGCTCTATACTTCCAGACTGCTTTGATCCACTGCAATTCGCATACAGCTACAACTGGTCCACAGCAGACGCCATCTCCCTGGCCTGACATTTATCCCTGGAACATCTCGATAACAAGGACTCCTACGTTAGACTCCTATTCATTGACTACAGCTCTGCTTCAACACCATAATCCCAGCCAAGCTCATATCAAAGCTCCAAAACCTAGGGCTTGGCTCCTCCCTCTGCAACTGGATCTTCGACTTCCTGACCCATAGATCACAATCAGTAAGGATAAACCAACAGCACCTCCTCCAGGACAGTCCTCAATACCGCAAGGCTGTGTACCTTTTAAAAATAAATTTAGAGTATCCAATTATTTTTTTCCAATTAAGGGCAATTTAGAGGGCCAATCGACCTACCCTGCACATCTTTGAGTTGAGGGGCTGAAACCCAGGCAGGCATGGTGAGAATGTGCAATCTCCACACAGAGAGTGACCCAGGGCTGGGATCGAACCTGGGTCCTCATGGCTGTAGGCAACAGAGCTAGCCACCGTGTCATCTTTTAAGGCTGCAAACTTAGCCCCCTACTACACTCCCTGTACACAACACGACAGTGTAGCAGAGTTTGGCTCCAACTCCATCTACAACGTTGCTGATGACACGACTGTAGTAGGTTGTATCTCGAACAACGATGAGTCAGAGTACAGGAGGGAGATAGAGAACCTAGTAAAGTGGTATAACGACAACAATCTCTCCCTCAGTGTCAGCAAAATGAAGGAGCCGGTCATTAACTTCAGGAAGCAAAGTAGCGTACACACCCCTGTCTGCATCCATGGTGCCGAGGTGGAGATGGTTGACAGCTTCAATGCCTATGAGCACATCACCAAAAATCTGTCCTGGTCCACCCACGTTGACGCTACGACCAAGAAAGCACAACAGCACCTATTCTTTCTCAGGAAACTAAGGAAATTCAGCATGTCCACATTGACTCTTACCAATTTTTACAGATGCACCATTGAAAGCATCCTATCTGGCTGCATCGCAGCCTGGTATGGGAATTGCTCGGCCCAGGACCGTAAGAAACTATAGAGAGTTGTGAACACAGCCCAGTCCATCAAGCGAACCTGCCTCCCATCCATTGACTCTATCTATACCTCCCGCTACTTTGTGAAAGAGGGCAGCATAACCAAAGACCCCTCCCACCCTGGGTATTCACTCTTTCAACTTCTTCCATCGGGCAGAAGATGCAAAAGTCTGAGAACACGCACTAACAGATTCAAAAACAGCTTCTCCCCCGCTGTTACCAGACACCTAAATGAACCTGGTCTCTTCAAACATCTTCTCTACGGAGTTGTGCTTCACCCAATGCTTGTGTCTATGTATTTACATTGTGTGTTTATATGTGCCTATGTTTTTTTCATGTATGGAATGATGTGTCTGGACTATGCAGCCCTCCGTATGCACAGGATCTGCTCAGACAAGGAGGAGCGTAACAGACGCTGAAAGATGCCCTTGTACGAACGGGATATGGCGCTCGACTCATCAATCGACAGTTCCAACACGCTACAGCAAAAAACCACACCAACCTCCTCGGAAGACAAACACGGGATACAACCGACGAGAGTACCCTTCGTCGTCCAGTACTTCCCCGGAGCGGAGAAACTACGACATCTTCTTTGCAGCCTTCAGCACGTCATCGATGAAGACGAACATCTTGCCAAGATCAACCCCACTACTAGCCTTCGAACAACCGCGCAACCTCAAACAAACCATTGTTTGCGGCAAACTACCCAGCCTTCAGAATAGCGACCACGACACCACACAACTCTGCCATGGCAATCTCTGCAAGACATGCCAGATGATCGACATGGGTACCACCATTACACATGAGAACACCACTTATTGGCACTTATTCATGCGACTCGCCCAATGTTGTCTTCCTCATTGCTGCAGGAAAGGATGTCCCAAAGCGTGGTACATTGGAGAGATCATGCAGACACTGCGACAACGGATGAATGGGCATCGCGTGGCAATCGCCAGGCAGGAATGTTCCCTTCCAGTCGGAGAACACTTCAGCAGTCAAGGGCATTCTGGTCTTCGGGTAAGCGTTCTCCAAGGCAGCCTTCAGGGCGCGCAACAACACAGAATCGTCGAGCAGAAACCTATAGCCGAGTTCCGCACACATGAGTACGGCCTCAACCGGGACCTGGGATTCATGTCGCATTACATTCACCCCCCCACCATCTGGTCTGGGCTTGCAAAATCCTACCAACTGTCCTGGCTTGAGATAATTCACACCCCTTTAACCTGTGATTATCCCTCTCTCCAGTTGCTCCGTCTGGACCTGTAAAGACTTAATTACCTGCACAGACTCGCATTCAAAGTATCATCTTGCATCTTTGACTTTGTCGATATGTTTGTTTCTGGAACCCACCTCTTCATTCACCTGAGGAAGGAGCAGTGCTCCAAAAGCCAGTGATTCGAAACACACCTGTTGGACTTTAACCTGGTGTAAGACTTCTTATTGAATAAATTCAGTGATGTAGCATTCACTGACCTCTGAGGAAGAGAGTTCTACAGACTAACAATCTTCTGAGAGAAAAAAATGCATCCTCATCTCCATCTTGAATTGGAGTTTATTCTTAAACACTGCCCCTGGTTCTCGTCATCTCCCGCCCCACCCACAAGGAGATATCCTCCGATATTCACACTATCTTGTATGTTTCAGTAGGATCACCTCTCTTTGTCCTAAATTCCAATGGGTATAGGCCCAACCTGTTTAACCTTTCTTCAATAGAATCATCATCCCTGAATTCAATTTAAATACCTAACTATCTCCTGTTTCGTAAATAGCTTTTATCCTGTAGGCCTTCTTTTTATCTCCTTATCTACCTGTCTCATTAGCTTCAGGGATCTGTGGACATGCATTCCAAAGTCCTTCTGTTCTTCTATACATCTCCGTGTCCTTCCATTTATTGCATTGTGCATTACCTTTGTTTGGCTGCCACAAATGCATTTAAAAAAAAAAAAAAAAAAAAAAATTATTTTGTGAGATATGGGCATTGCTGGCTGTGCCAGCATTTATTGCCCATCCCAAATTGCTCTTGAGGGGACTTTTTAAGAATCAAGCACATTGCTGTGGATCTGGACTCACATGTAGACCAGGTAGGCATTGCAGATTTCCTTCTCTAAAGGGCATAGTCAACCAGATGGGTTTTAGTGACACTCGACAATGGTTTCATGGTCATCATTAGACTTTTAATTCCTGACTTATATTCAATTTAAATTTTCCTAACTACAGTGGTGGGATTTGAACCCGGTCTCCAAAGCATTTGCCCGGGTCTCTGGAGTACTAGTCCAGTGATAGTACCACAACGCCACTGACTCCCCTCTGGACTGAATTTAATTTGCCTCTTTTCTGCCCAGCCAAACGTCCATTGGTATCTTCCTGCAGTTTGCTGCCATCTTTCTCACTATCAATCGCATGATATCAACCTCATGCCAATTTTTGTATCACATGCAAACTTTGTACTCATGTACCTTAAATTCTGTGTAAATCATTGGTATGTACCATAATAAACAAGGGACCTCGTACTTCCTGCTGAATCCCACTGGAAACTACCTTTCGTCTCAAAACCAACTAACCCTTTTGTTCCTGTAACTGAGCCAATTTTGGATCCAATTTGCCACTTTCCCTTAGATTCCATGGACTCTTAATTTTCTGACCAGTCTGTCATGTGAACAGCTTTGCTAAAATCCGTATAGAATATATCAAAGGCACTACCCTCAATAACCCTCCTTGTTATCTCCTTAAAAAATTCAACCACTTTTAAAATTTAAAGTACCCAATTCTTTTTTTTCCCAATTAAGGAGCAATTTAGCCTGGTGGGGCTCACTCATGCCTGACACTGTGTCGCCCCTCATCCCCTCTGGGGGACTCCCGGAATCTGGCACATCATAATTGAAGGTTCTTTTATGTTTCTGCCTCCGTAGAGAGTTCAAGCAGTGTCCTATTGGGCCCTCCTCCACCAACACCCCGACTCCCTCCACCCACCTTTCCCCTCTCTCTCGGCCCCCCCCCCCCCCCCCCCACCCCTCCTTTCCCTTCTGCTGGCACAGAGGCGAGGGTATCTGGTCTACCCAGTGCAAAGTTTAGTGTTATACCATTTGTTTTTTGTATAAGTGTGTTGTGAACTGTTTTAATAATCAGAGTATCTCCCCCCACCCCCTCCCCGTACATTGGTACTGAGGGGAGGGTAACCTGTTTCTCCAACACAAAATTAGTGTTTGTACCGTTTGGCCTTGTATATATTTTTTACTGGTTTAATAAAAAGATATGGCTAATTCAGCCACTCTGCACATCTTTGGGTTGTACGCTGTCAGTGACCCGGGGCCGAGATCGAACCCAGGTCCTCCGCAAAAATTCAACCAAATTGATCATTAACAAATTCATACCAACTGCCGTTGATTAATCCATGCCTTTGTAAATATGATTTATACTGTCCCTCAGAATTTTTACCCAGTTATCATTCTAATTATTCCTACATTTTCTGGAGTTATCCTCTTTTTATTTATTTATGAAATATCTTTGCATTTTTCCTGATTTTATTTGCCAATATTTTTGTCATGCCCTTTCTTGGCTTTCCTAATTTCCTTTTTAATTTTATGCTGCAGTTTTATATTCCTCTCAGCTTCCTCCAGTGCTGAGTTCTCTGTAACTGATATATGGGCCCATAACTTCCTGCTTGTGGTGGGAAGTCACGTGCCGTCGATTTTGAAAGAGAAAGCTGCACACTTACCTGGGCTCCGATGATGCGTCCAGCCTTCCTTTCTTTTCGGCAGCCTGAGGCCTCCAGAGCCCCATTCTGCACAGGCTCTAGCATGGCGCAGGAGATGTGCAGCCCTGCGCCCTTATGACGTGCCAGCTTGGAACGCCCACTTGAGAGCAAGCATTTAAATAGCAGATATATATTGAAAACAACAGGCAACTATTTTAACATGTGTTTTAAAGATATGTAGACATTTTTTTAAACTGTTTTTTTTCCTCTTTTAATCAGGCATTAGATTAAGTGGATTAGCTTTGCAGAATTGTCCCTTGGTGTCCAATTGTTAGGTGGGGTATGGGGATAGGGCGGTAGTTAATACTTTTAAAGTCATTTTTAATTTTATTTTTTCTGAATAAAGCTGATTATTTATAGGTGACCTATGTTTGGTTATTTGTCTTAAATCTGCGAAACTATTTAAATCAGCACTATATTATTGTATAATTGTACATGTGGCATGCTTGAAAATGTTCATATGTTTGAATTTAGATTATGGTCTTAAGATTTTAAAAGCACCCCAGGACTTGTTGCTGTCACTGTCTTTGTAACATCTGATTTATTTTTTAAATTAGTGTTTATAGAACCACTGCAGGGCAGAAGAAAGCCATTCGACCCACAGCATACAAGACGATCAGAGGATTAGATAGGGTGGACAGTGAGAGCCTTTTTCCTCAGATGGTGATGGCTAGCACGAGGGGACATAGCTTTAAATTGAGGGGAGATAGATATAGGACAGATGTCAGAGGTAGGTTCTTTACTCAGAGAGTAGTAGGGGCGTGGAATGCCCTGCCTGCAACAGTAGTGGACTCGCCAACATTAAGGGTATTTAAATGGTCATTGGATAAACATATGAATGATAAGGGAATAGTGTAGCTGGGCTTTAGATTGGTTTCACAGGTCGGCGCAACATCGAGGGCCGAAGGGCCTGTACTGCGCTGTAATGTTCTATGTTCTAATTCTAAAGTGTGCACTGACACTCCGAAAGGGCACCCTACCTCAACCCATGCCCCACCTAACAATTGGACACCAAGGGACAATTCTGCAAAGCTAATCCACTTAATCTGCACAGCTTTGACTGTGGGAGGAAACCCTAACCTGGAGGAAACAATGGCACAATGGTTAGCATTGCTGCCTCACAGCATCAGAGACCTGGGTTCAATTCCAACCTTGGGTGACTGCCTGAGTGGAGCTTGCACTTTCTCCCGTGTCTGCGTGGGTCTCCTCTGAGTGCTCTGGTTTCCTTCCACAGTCCAAAGATGTGCAGTTTAGGTGGACAGGCTAAGCTAAGTTGCCCCTTAGTGTCCAGAGATGTACAGGTTAGGTTTTGGGGATAGGGCAGGAGAGTGGACCCAGGTAGGGTACTCTTTCAGAGGGTCAGTGCAAACCTGATGGGCTGAATGACCTTCATTTGCACTATAGGAGTTCTACGGTTCGAGGAAACCGCTGACAAGGGAAGAATGTACAAACACCACACAGTCACCCAAGATCTGAATTGAACACCTGTCTCTGGTGTTGTGAGGCAGCAGTGTTAACCAGTGTGCCACCGTGTTACCTGTGTTAAATATGTTTCTGTCTTGTTTACTTCAATTACCTTATTTATAACTATCTCAATGAAATGTTGTGTTCTGATGTTTCAGTAAGACATTTGTAGAAGCTTGTAAAGTTTAATGTAAAACATGTATTAACAAAAATAATTATAAAATACAAAACTTTGAAATCAGTTAACATTTAACTTCATCAGCTGAACAATTACATAAAACTGCTTAGGCTTTTACGAGTTTCTTGCAATAAAAAATATATTTTCTCACTTAAACACCACTGTCCCCTCTATTTGTAAAGGAAAGGGGGGGGAGGGAAGTGTTTCGATAATTGTTAATTGACAAGCTCAACATCTAAAAGCAGCAGCTGCTGAAGTGCAGTGTCCTTGCACATATCTCCTATGACATAATTTTGGGATGTCCTTTGGCAGTACGCTCTTAAGGCTGGGTGATTGTTTCACTGCAATACCTGTCAGGCAGATAGTTCACATTAACTCACAGGAAGCTTGTATTTTTCAACTAAGGCATTAAACTTTGTTAAAGCATTTGAAATGATCACTGAGGTATCTAAGGATGAACATTACATTAGGGAGACTTGTAAACAACTCAGCTTAAAATACATTGCAAAATCCAAATACACTTTACCCTTGAATCAGCTGTGAGGACAGACTTGCTAACATTAGTGTCCTTGAAGGAGTCAATAGCACTAGAATCGAGACCATGATCATCCAAAACCAACTCCGCTGGACCGCCCATATGGTTAGGATGTTAGAGTCCCGACTGCCAAAGCAAATCTTCACCCAGCTCAAGGAAGGATCCTGAACAAGAGGAGGACAAAGGAAGTTCTTCAAAGACACCTTGCAGGTTTACCTTAAGAAATGGAACATGGAAATCAATGCCTGGGAGACCTTTGCTCAGAAGAGACCTACTTGGCGGAACCTCCTGATTGTAGGGTTGCAATTTTTCAAGAACACCCGACGGCAAGAAGAGACTCGGAAAATTAGCCTGAGAAAGGAATACCTGTGACATGGCATCCAATACTGATGCCACTTTCTAGAAACTCATGCCAAGTGAGTGATTGAAGATGCGACTCTCGGATCAGGCTCATCAGCCACGCAAGGACCCACAGAACCCATGACCAGTAACGAGGAGTATCTTAGGTGGGCAATCATACCCGTTCGCGAGTTCCTTTAATGCAATTAACCTCCTCTTCACAAACCAAAGTTTAAAACAAATAATTTTTCACACCTGTGACTTCAAACTCACTTTAAAAATAAAGTATCTTTTTAATGGAATTAACAGCCTTATGACAAGTCAAAGTTTAAAAAGAATATATCTTCCTTTTATTTTTTTGCATTTTAAACATATTTATAAACGCTAAGCACTAATAATATAAACTTTATCGTACCAGGAAAATGTCTCCCGATGCCTCCTGCCTCAGCTAGACTGAAGAATATCTGTGTAAATAAAAAGGTGTAAAAACTCACCAAATATCTGGGTAAGTGGCCCAAGTTCGCACTGTAGCTGGACTTTTCCTTCAGCACTCTGCAACTAGTGGCGTTCCATAGGGATCAGTACTGGGACCTCTGCTCTTTGTAATATGTATAAATGACTTGGAAGAAAACGTAGCTGGTCTGATTAGCAAGTTTGTGGATGATACTAAGATTGCAGGAGTTGCGGATCGTGATGAAGATTGTCAGAGAATACAACAGGATATAGATAGGCTGCAAATTGGGCGGCGAAATTACAGATGGAATTTAACCCGGACATATGCGTGGTGATGCATTTTGGTAGATCCAATTCAGGTGGGAGCTATAAAATAAATGGCAGAACCATCAGAAGCATAGAGACACAAGAGAGATCATGGGGTACAGGTCCACAGATCCTCAAAAGTGGCAGCACAGGTGGAAATGGTGGTAAAGAAAGCATGTGGCATGCTTGCCTTCATTGGACGGGGTAACGAGTATACAAGCTCGAAAATGAAGTTACATTTATATAGAACATTGGTTAGGCCACATTTGGAATACTGTGTCCAATTCTGGTCACCGCACTACCAGAAGGGGGTGGATGCTTTGGAGAGAGTACAGAAAAGGTTTACCAGGATGTTGCCTGGTATGGAGGGTATTAGCTATGAGGGGAGATTGAATAAACTTGGGATTGTTCTCCCTAGAGAGACGGAGGCTGAGGGGCGACCTGATAGAAGTTTATAAAATTATTAGAGGTATAGATAGGGTGAACAGTTGGAAGCTTTTTTCCCAGGGTGGAAATTACAATTACAAGGGGGCACAAGTTCAAGGTGAGGGGGGAAAGGATCAGTGGAGATGTGCGGAGGATGTTTTTTTTACACAAGAGGGTGGTGGTATCCTGGAATGCACTGCCAAGTGAGGTGGTTGAGGCAGATACAAGACCTTTGAGACTTATCTGGACAGGCACATGAACAGACGTGGTATAGAAGGACACAGGTGGGTGGTCTAGATAGGACACCTGATCGGCGTATGCTTGGGAAGGCCGAAGGCCCTGCTCCTGTGCTGTGTTGTTCTTTGTTTTGGTTCACTCCTCACTATTCCATACTCCTAGCATTGTGGTAGCCCTTTTTGTTCCTCAGTTCAACCTTCCCGGTTTCATTTGAGGCTCCTTCTTGCATCCCTCCTGACATCTGCAAATATTTATTTGCCAATACTTCCCGGGGCAAACCGGTGATTATTACAGAATGGGGACCAGACCGATGCTCCCTCTGCTCCCACAACCGCCACCTACACAGGGCTGGTAGAGTACAGTGCCGGCGGGAACGGCAGAGGCACAGTTACCAACGCCCCCAGACTGGTATCCTTGCATGAAGCCGCCTCCATACGCTCCCATGCCGACCCCTCCAACCACCACCCACTTCCTGATCATGGCTATATTCGCCACCCAGTATTACTAACTAAAATTTGTCAGCACCAGCCAGCCCTCTCCCGACTCCGCTCAAGTATTACTTTCCTTACTCGCGGGGACTTGCCTGCCCAAACAAAGCCAGTGATCACTTTGTTGACCCGTTTTTAAAAAAGAGGACTGCGGAATAAAGATGGGGAGACACTGAAATACAAACAGGAATCTCGGGAGGACCGTCATCTTCACTGTTTGCACCCTCCCAGCCAGTGACGATGGAAGCGTGTCCCATCTCCGAAAATCATCCTTCATTTGGTCTACTAGTCGGGCCAGATTTAATTTATGCAGCTGGTCCCATTCCTGCGCCACTTGAATGCCTAGGTACCTAAAGCTTCCCCCAACTAATCTAAACAGCAGCTCCCCAATCGCCTCTCCTGTCCCCTCGCCTGGACCGCAAACATCTCACTTTTCCCCATATTTAGCTTATACCCCGAAAACCGGCCAAATTCCCCTAGAATTCCCTTGATTTCCTCCATCCCCCCCATTGGGTCCGATACATACAGAAGCAGGTCGTCTGCATAGAGCGAGACTCTGTGCCGCTCCCCCCTCCCCCCAGCCCCTTGAGGTTCTCAGAGCAAATGCCAACGGCTCTACAGCTAGCGCGAACAACAGTGGGGAGAGGGGGCATCCCTGTCTCGTCCCCCGGTGCAGTCTAAAATAGTCCGTACGCTTGCCACACGAGCCTGATATAGCAACCGTACCCAGTCAATAAAGCCCCGCCCAAATCCGAACCGTCCCAGTACCTCCCACAGATAATCCCATTGACAGAAATCTTTGGATCCTCACTGTCTTCAGGTGATGTCCAGGAGGACTGGAGAATAGCCAATGTTGTTCCTTTGTTTAAGAAGGGTAGCGAGGATAATCCAGGGAATTACAGGCCGGTGAGCCTTACGTCAGTGGTAGGGAAGTTACTGGAGAGAATTCTTCGAGACAGGATCTACTCCCATTTGGAAGCAAATGGACGTATTAGTGAGAGGCAGCATGGTTTTGTGAAGGGGAGGTCGTGTCTCACTAACTTGATAGAGTTTTTCGAGGAGGTCACAAAGATGATTGATGCAGGTAGGGCAGTGGATGTTGTCTATATGGACTTCAGTAAGGCCTTTGATAAGGTCCCTCATGATAGACTGGTACAAAAGGTGAAGTCACACGGAATCAGGGGTGAGCTGGCAAGGTGGATACAGAACTGGCTAGGTCATAGAAGGCAGAGAGTAGCAATGGAAGGGTGCTTTTCTAATTGGAGGGCTGTGACTAGTGGTGTTCCGCAGGGATCAGTGCTGGGACCTTTGCTGTTCGTAGTATATATAAATGATTTGGAGGAAAATGTAACTGGTCTGATTAGTAAGTTTGCAGACGACACAAAGGTTGGTGGAATTGCGGATAGCGATGAGGACTGTCTGTGGATACAGCAGGATTTAGATCGTTTGGAGACTTGGGCGGAGAGATGGCAGATGGAGTTTAATCCGGATAAATGTGAGGTAATGCATTTTGGAAGGTCTAATGCAGGTAGGGAATATACAGTGAATGGTAGAACCCTCCAGAGTATTGAAAGTCAGAGAGATCTAGGTCACTGAAAGGGGCAACACAGGTGGAGAAGGTAGTCAAGAAGGCATACGGCATGCTTGCCTTCATTGGCCGGGGCATTGAGTATAAGAATTTTCAAGCCATGTTGCAGCTGTATAGAACCTGAGTTAGGCCACACTTGGAGTATAGTGTTCAATTCTGGTCGCCACACTACCAGAAGGATGTGGAGGCTTTAGAGAGGGTGCAGAAGAGATTTGCCAGGATGTTGCCTGGTATTAGCTATGAGGAGCGGTTGAATAAACTCGGTTTGTTCTCACTGGAACAATGAAGGTTGAGGGGCGACCTGATAGAGGTCTACAAAATTATGAGGGGCAAGGACAGAGTGGATAGTCAGAGGCTTTCCCCCAGGGTAGAGGGGTCAATTACTAGGGGGCATAGGTTTAAGGTGCAGGAGGCAAGGTTTAGAGTAGATGTACGAGGTAAGTTTTTTACACAGAGGGTAGTGGGTGTCTGGAACTCGCTACCGGAGGAGGTGGTGGAAGCAGGGACGATAGTGACATTTAAGTGGCATCTTGACAAATACATGAATAGGATGGGAATAGAGGGATATGGACCCAGGAAGTGAAGAAGATTGTAGTTTAGTCGGGCAGCATAGTCGGCATGGGCTTGGAGGGCCGAAGGGCCTGTTCCTGTGCTGTACTTTCTTTGTTCTTTGTACCCGAAGGGAACCCTGAGGAAGTGGTAGAGGCGGCCATCTGCCTCGAAGGCAGTGTATTGGCGGTCCTCCGGGCGGATAGGGAGCTGGTGGTATGTGGACTTCAAGTCAACCGTGGAAAAGGCTCGATACTGCACAATCTGATTGACCATGTCAGATATGCGGGGGAGGGGGTACGCATCGAACTGCGTGTGCCGGTTGATCGTCTGACCGTAGTCGATG
Organism: Scyliorhinus torazame; assembly: GCF_047496885.1. Classification (NCBI taxonomy): domain Eukaryota; kingdom Metazoa; phylum Chordata; class Chondrichthyes; order Carcharhiniformes; family Scyliorhinidae; genus Scyliorhinus; species Scyliorhinus torazame. The sequence goes on along the minus strand of NC_092714.1, from coordinate 172,632,992 downwards.
ACCATCCGGTGCTTCTCCCCAGTCTTGACGACCACCACTTGGGCTCTCCAGGGGCTGGTACTGGCCTCAATGATCCCCTCTCGTAGGAGTCGCTGGACCTCCGACGTGATAAAGGCCCTGTCCCAGGCACTGTATCATCTGCTCCTCGTGGTGACAGGCTTACAGTCCGGTGTGAAGTTAGCGAAGAGCGAGGGTGGGGCGGCCTTAAGGGTCGCGAGGCTACAGACGGTGAGGGAGGGCAGGGGTCCACCGAACTTTAAGGTGAGGCTTTGGAGGTGGCACTGAAAGTCAAGCCCCAGTAATAGGGCAGCGCAGAAATGGGGGAGGACGTAGAGCTTAAAGTTAGTGTACTCTACACCTTGTACCAAAAGGGTGGCGACACAGTACCCCCGGGTTTCTACGGAATGTGATCCGGAAGCCAGGGAGATTTTCTGGGCCGCGGGTAAAATTTGGAGGGAGCAGCGCCTTATCGTATCTGGGTGGATAAAGCGAAGATGGCGGCGCCCACGGGTCGCACATGGCGGGTGGTGCGGCAGATGGGGGCGGTCCCGACAGACAACAGGCATCGCTGCTGGGCCTAGGAACTTTAGGGACAGGTTGGGCCTGGCAGACTGGCGAAGTGGCCCTTCCTCCCACACCCATTGCAAATCGCGCTCCGTGCAGGGCAGCATTGTCTGGGGTGCTTACCCTGGCCGCAAAAAGTAGCATTTCGGGCTTCCGGCGATGGCGAGCTGCTGCACGGCACAGGCTTGCGCCGCACTCGAGTCGGGTGATGGCGGCATCCACGAGGTCCACGAGGGTGCCGCGCGGTCGGAGGTGTAGGCCTCCATATTCTGGAAAGCCACTTCCAGCGAGTTTGAGAGCTGCACTGTCTCTGGGAGGCCGAGTGTACCCCCTTCTAGCAAGCGCTGGCGGATGTAATTGGATTTAACGCCTGCGACATAGGCGTCCCTGATCAGCAGCTCCATGTGTTGGACAGCCGATACCGCCTGGCAAGCACAGTTCCGGCCGAGTACCTGCAAGGCACGCAGGAATTTGGCTTTTGATTCTCCGGGGCGTTGTCGCCTCGTGGCAAGGAGGTGCCTGGCGTACACCTCGTTTACTGCCTTTACGTACTGTCCCTTCAGCAGCATTATCGCCTCCGTATACGAGGGGGCGTCTCTGATAAGAAGGAAAACTTGTGGGCTCACCCATGCGTTGAGTATTTGAAGCTTTTGGAGGTCGGTGACGTCGTCGGTGGAGGATCCGAGGTAAGCTTCGAAGCAGCTTAGCCAGTGCTCGAATGTCGCAGTGGCGTCGGCTGCTTGTGGGTCCAGCTCCAGGCGATCAGGCTTAAGTGATGAATTAATCTTAAAAGGTTAGCTTGTTAAATTGATATGCCATCAATTAACACAAGACGAGTAGTGAACAAAACTGTGGCTTTAATAAGCTAAACGGAAAGCCTCCTGGCCACTGATCCTGAACTGGGGCAGGGCCGGAGGTCAGCCACCTTTATACTGAGCCCGAGGGGGGGGCGGAGCCATCAGGCAGTGGTTTACCACAATACATGTAGTACAGTAACAGTTACCACAATACATATAATACACTAACAGTGGTTTACCACACATACGAAGCCCGCTATAACTTTATTAACCTGCTTAAAAAAGGAACGCGGAATGAAGATGGGAGACATTGAAATACCAACAGGAATTTCGGGAGGACCGTCGTTTTCACTGTTTGGACTCTGCCAGCTAGAGACAACGGGAGCATATCCCATCTCCAGAAATCATCCTTCATCTGATCCACCAACCGGGCCAAATTCAAACTTGGATACCTAGGTATCTGAAACTGTCCCCTACCACTCTAAACAGCTGTTCCCCCAGTCGTCTCTCCTGACCCCTCACCTGGACCACAAACATCTCGCTCTTCCCCATATTAAGCTTATACCCCGAAAACCGTCCGAATTCCCCTAAAATTCCCATGATTTCTTTCATCCCCTCAATCGGATCCGAAACATACAGAAGCAGATCGTCCGCATACAGTGAGACTCTGTGCTCCCCCCCCCCCCCCCCCGGATTGAGGCCCTCCGCCCAATTGCCAGCGGCTCTATAGCCTGCGCAAACAGCAGTGGGTAGAGGGGGCATCCCTGTCTCGTCCCCCGGTTCAGTCTAAAATAGTCCGAAGTCGTCCTATTCGTCCGCACATTGCCACAGGAGCCTGGTACAGCAACCTGACCCAGTCAATAAAGCCCCTCCCAAATCCAAACTGCCTCAGAACCTCCCGTAAATAATCCCATTCAACCCGGTCAAAAGCTTTCTCCGCATCCATCGCGATCACTACCTCCACCTCCCTACTTTCCGGGGGCAAGGTGATCACGTCTAACAGCCTTCCTACATTGGCCACCATGCCCTTAACGAACCCCGTCTGATCCTCAATCCTGGAGGACGAAATTTTGGCCAGCAGTTTGGCGTCTACGTTCAACAGAGAAATCGGCCTGTAAGACCCGTATAGCTCCGGGTTCTTGTCCCGTTTCAGGATAAGCTAAATCATGGCCTGTGACATCGCCTGGGGCAGAACCTCCCTTTCCCTTGCCTCATTAAACACCATCATCAGTACCGGTCCCAATATCATAGAATTTACAGTGCAGGAGGAGGCCATTCAGCCCATCGAGTCTGCACCGGCTCTTGGAAAGAACACCCTACCCAAGGTCAACACCGCCACCCTATCCCCATAACCCAGTAACCCCACCCAACACTAAGGGCAATTTTGGACACTAAGGGCAATTTATCATGGCCAATCCACCTAATCTGCACATCTTTGGACTGTGGGAGGAAACCGGAGCACCCGGAGGAAACCCACGCGCACACGGGGAGGATGTACAGACTCCGCACAGACAGTGACCCAAGCCGGAATCGAACCTGGGACCCTGGAGCTGTGAAGCAATTGTGCTATCCACAAGGCTACCGTGCTGCCCCTTATATCCAGGGAGAACCTTTTATAGAACTCTGCTGGGTACCCGTCCGGTCCCGGGGCCTTACCCGACTGCATGGCCTTCAAGCCCTCCACTATCTCTTCCAACCCGATCAGGGCCCCCAGCCCTTCTACCGGCTCCTCGTCCACCTTCGGGAAAGTCAGCCCCTCCAGCCCCACAGGGGGTTCCGACCTGGACAACCTGCTGTAAAAATCCCGAAACGCCTTACTCCCCCCAGCCGAGTCCCCAACTAAGTTCCCATTCCCGTCAATAACTTTCCCTCTTTCTGAGCTGCTGTGCAAGCATCCTGCTGGCCTTCTCCCTATGCTCATATATCGCCCCCCTCGCCTTTCTGAGCTGTTCCACTGCCCTCCCTGTGGTTAACAAGCCAAACTCCGCCTGTAGCCTCCGCCATTCCCTTAAAAGCCCTATCTCTGGTGTCTCCGCATACGTCCTGTCGACTTGCAGAATCTCTTTTACCAGTCGGTCCGTCTCTGCCCTGTCCGTCCTGTCCCTGTGAGCCCGGGCCGAGATCAGCTCTCCTCTCACCACTCCTTCAGCGCTTCCCATTCCACCGCTGCTGAGACTTCCCCCGTATCATTTACCTGCAGGTAATTTTGTATGCGTTTCATCAGCCTCTCGCACACCGCTTCGTCAGCCAATAGCCCTACATCCGACCTCCATTGCGGGCGCTGATTGCTATCTGTACTAACCGGCAGGTCAACCCAGTGTGGAGCATGGTCCGAGATCGTAACCACCGAGTACCCCGTGTCCACCACCCCTGCCAGCAAGGCCCTACCCAAAACAAAGAAATCGATCCAATGACCAATCCAGGCAGGGATCAATAACTGTGTTAAAGTCCCCTCCCATGATCCGTTTGTGCGAGTCCAGGTCTGGTATCTTCCCCAACATCCTCTTTATAAGTTATGCGTCATCCCAATTTGGCGCATATACTATTAACCAGCACTACCTTCATCCTCTCCAGCTTACCACTAACCATAATATATCGACCCCCCACATCCGAAACTATTCTACCCACCTCAAATATCACCCGCTTATTAATCAAGATCGCAACCCCTCTAGGCTTTGTATCCAGCCCCGATTGGAAAACCTGACTGACCCAGCCTTTCCTCAATCTAACCTGGTCCACTACTCTAAGGTGCGTCTCCTGCAGCGATACCACGTCTGCCCTAAGTCCCCTCGGGCGCGCAAACCTACGTGCCCTCTTAACCGGCCCATTTAACCCTCGAACATTCCAGGTGATCAGCCTAGTTGGGGGGCAAAGTGCCCCCCCCCCCCCTCTCCGCCGATTAGCCATCCCTTTTTTTGGGGCCCGCCTCCAGCCCATGCGCCGCACCTCCACCGGCCTGCCCCCCGGCAGCCCCGTCCATCGACCACCTCACTGTCTCTCCACCGAAGTCCCTCCCTCGTCAGCAGAACCACTCCCCCCCCCCCCCCCTCCCACCCCAGCAACACTACTCTGAAACCTAACCCATATAATAAACTAAACATATGCACCCCCCCCACTGAGCTTCCGTGAGCTAGCTCACCCAGCTAGCTTGGTGGCCCCTGGCGCCAAAAAGTCTCCCACCTATTGTTCCCTCACTTCAATCCCCCCGCGCTCATACAAACAAATTCCCTCATCTAACAATCCCCACACAGTCACCCAGCTGCAAAAAAAAACACAGCACCCACTGAAACTCAAACCAGCACATCTCCATCCCACAAAAGTGCACAGCAACGAAAAATGCCAACATCCACCAAAAAGAAAAACGAAAAACATTTTTCACCCCCCTTCTTAAACAGAACTCAAAAACAGAGAAGAAAAAATAAGAGGAGAAAAAACAAATTTAAAAAAGAAAGGGGCCCAATATAAGCCAACAAGTTGCATCAAAGTTCAAGAGTTCTCAGCCCCCACCAGTCCTTTTCTTTTTGCAAAGTCCAGCGCATCTTCGGGCGACACAAAATAATGATGCTGGTCCACGTATGTGACCCAAAGACGAGCCGGCGACAGCAGTCCAAACTTCACCTGTTTCTTGAAGAAGATCGACTTAACTTGGTTGAAGCCTGCCCTTTTCCTAGCCACCTTCACACTCGGGGCATGGTACACCCGCAGGATACTGTTGTCCCACTTACAGCTCCGCGTTCGCTTGGCCCACTGAAGAATACGTTCCTTGTCCAGGAACCTGTGGGATCTCACCACCATTGCCCTCGGAGAGTCCCCCGCTCGCGCATACCTCGCAAGCGCTCTTATACGCCCTGTCCATCTCCAAGGGTTGGGAGAATCTCCCCCCCCCCCCCCCCCAAGCAACTTTTCGAACATACCCGCTACGTATGCCCCAGCATCCGCTCCCTCAGCCCCCTCCGGGAGCCTGACAATTCTTAAGTTCTGCCGGCGGGACCTATTCTCTAGGTCCTCCACCTTCTCTAGAAACCTTTTCTGCTGGTCCCTCAACATCCCCACCTCCAGCTCCACCGCAGTATGATGCTCCTCCTGCTCAGCCAGCGCCTTCTCAACCTTCTGGATCGCCCGATCCTGGGCGTCCAATCTGTGCTTCAGCCGATCAATCGACTCTTTAATCGGGTCCAGACAGTCCCGTTTCTGCTTGGCAAAGCCGTCCTGGATGACCTGCATCAACTGCTCTGTTGACCGCTGCGCCGACACCCCAGAGTTCCGGTCCTCGGCCATGCTCACTCCTGCTGCAGCTTCAGCACAGCTCTTGCCTTTCTTCCTATTTCTGCCTTTTCGTGCACTTCTGGTTCTTTTCTCCATACGCCGATACGTGGAAACGGTGCCCAATTGCCTCAGCCTTCAAATTCACCGTTTAAAACCGGAAAAAAGTCCGGGGGAAAGGTCCAAATGTCCGACCAGAGCGGGAGCTACCAAATGTGCGACTTACTCCTTCATAGCCTGCATTTAATATATATATTAACTTCCCACTCTACATAATGTTTTTTGCATTTAAAGCTCAAGTGAGGGTGTTTAGCAAGGCTCACTAGAAATTTGTTAACTGAATTGGATTTTGTAGAAGTTGATGGATGAAAATAATGGAATATAAATTCCACAGAATATGAGAAAGCCAGCCAAAGGCAGTTACATCCCTTGTGGGTTGAAGGGAATGGATCATGTACGCAACACCAATCCGAGGAACAGAATGTTTTTAGGAGAATGAAGAGAGCTGGAAGGCAGTGCCGAGATAGGTAAAGATACACTGGCAGTTGAGGTTATGCTCGTGAATTTTCTCTTTGTGAAACTTTATTTCTTGGTTACCAGTGCATTCTCTATTTTGCACTCTGAATTTTGAAAAACATTATTGAGGCTGATTCACACCACCGTTATTATAAACTCTGTTCATGTATACTCAATTGATTATTTTGAAAGGCAGCAACTGCTAATTATCTTCATTTGATTTAAATTGATCCTCGGATATCTTTCTTTTGATCATTGCATTCCTATGGACTGTTAGCTGAAACAGGAAAATTCAGCAAAATTGAGGCACTTCCTTGCTGTCATCAGATGGCGAATTATCCCATCACAAATATATCCGAATTAGCACAAAACCCAACGACCCATTTTTTTCATTGCTAACTGATTGCCAACATGTGGGGAGACCTAACAGGGTCACAATTGATTCATCTTTCGGAAAGCTATAGTCATTACTACAAGGATGCTATTATTTAATTAGTCAGATCCCACAACCAACAAATAGATCACATTTCAGCTCTGCAGGCCTGCCACACCCATCTGGGATAGGCGATGGACAATTATGATGGACTACATGATGACGGAGGAGGCTCCACAAATATCCCCAACCTGAATGATGGGGGAGCTGACCATATTATTGCAAAAGACGATGCTGTAGAATTTGCAATCCCCTTTAACCTGAGGTGCTGAGTTGATGGTCCATCTCGGCCTCCTTGTGGGGCCTCCAATTTTGCAGATATCAGTCTTCAGCCAATTTGATTCACCTCGTGATATCAGGAACTGGCTGAAGACACTGGATACAATAAAGGCTAAGGGCCCTGACAGTATTCTGGCAATAGTACTGAAGGCTTGTGCTCCAGAACGAGCTGCGACCCTGGCCAAGCTGTTCCAGTACAAAGTGCAAAATTGCCCAGGTATGTTCTGTCTAGAATAAGTTGGACAAATCCAACCCAGCTAATTATCATCCCATTGGTCTACCCTTGATCATTCTCAAATTAATGGAAGAGGTCGTCAGCAGTGCTATCAAGCAGCACTTGCTCAGTAATAATCTGCTCACTCATACACAGTTGCGGTTCTGCCAGAGCCACTCATGGTCGGCCCTCCAAGCCTGCGCCGACCATGGTACCTGCCTAAACTAAAACCGTCTGCACTTACGGAGCCCGTATCCTTCCATTTCCACACTATTCATATATTTGTCCAGATGTCCCTTAAATGCCGCTATCGTACCTGCTCCCACCACCTTCCCAGGCAGCGGGTTCCATATATTTACCACCTTTTTTTAACAAGTTATCTCGCACATATGTCCTAAACTTTTCCCCACGCACTTTCAACCTATATCCCCTCGTACTTGACTCTCCTACCCTAGGAAAGAGCATCTGACTATCCACTCTGTCCATGCCATTCATAATCTTGTAGACCTCTATCAGGTCGCCATTCAACCTCTGTCATTCCAGTGAGAACAGACCGAGGTTATCTAACCTCTCCTCGTAGCTAATGCCCTTCACATCGGTAACATTCTAATAAACTGCTTCTGTACCCTCTCCAAAGCATCCACATTCTTCTGGTAGTGTGGCGACCAGAATTGTACACAATATTCCAAATGAGGCCTAACTGAGCTCCTGTACAGTTGCAGCATGACTTGCCAATTTTTGTATTCAATGCCCCGACCAATGAAGACCAGCATGCCGTATGCCTTCTTGACCACCTTATCCACATGCGTTGTCACTTTCAGTGATCGGTGGACATGCACGCCCAGATCTCGCTGCCTATCAGTACTCGCAAGAGTTTTACCATTTATTGTGTAATTCCTACATGCATTGGACCTTCCAAAGTGCATTATCTCACTCTTGTCTGGATTAAACTCCATCTGCCATTTCTCCGCCCAAGACTCCAACCAGTTTATATCCTTCTGACAATCCTCTTCACTGTCTGCAACTCCACCAATTTTCGTGTTGTCTGCAAACTTACTAATCAGACCAGCTACATTTTCTTCCAAATCATTTCTATACACAATTAACAACAAAGGCCCCAGAACTGATCCCTGTGGAACGTCGCTAGTCACAGCCTTCCATTCAGAAAAGCACCCTTCTACTGCTATCCCTTGTCTTCTGTGCCCAAGCCAGTTCTGTATCCAACTTGCCAGCTCTCCTCTGATCCCATGTGACTTCACCTTTTGTACCAGTCTACCATGAGGTACCTTGTCAAAGGCTTTACTGAAGTCCATGTACACAACATCTACTGTCTTTCCCTCATCTATCATCTTTGTCACTTCCTTGAAAAACCCGATCAAATTAGTGAGGCACGACCTCCCTTTCACAAAACCATGCTGTCCATCACTAATACGTCCATTTGTTCCCAAATGTGACTAAATCCTATCTCTTCAGAATCTCCAACTGACGGAAAACTCACCGGCTTATAATTTCCTGGATTATCCCTGCTGCCCTTCTAAAACAATGGAACAACATTGGCTACTCTCCAGTCCTCTGGAACTTCACCTGGAGCCAATGAGGATACAGAAATTACTGTCAAGGCTCCAGCAATTTCTTCCCATGCCTCCCTCAATATTCTGGTGTAGATCCCATCAGTTCCTGTGGACTTATCTACTTTAATGCTTTTTAAGATGCCCAACACCTTCTCCTTATTAATATCAACATGACTCAGAATATCTACACACTACTCTATACTCCTCATCCACCAAGTCCTTCTCTTTGGTGAATACTGAGGCAAAGTATTCATTAAGTATCTCTCCCATTTCTCCTGGTTCCATACATAGATTCCCTCCAATATCCTTGAATGGACCAACCCTTTCTCTGGCTACCCTCTTGCTCTTTACATATGTATAAAATGCCTTGGGATTTTCCTTAATCCTGTTTGCCAATGAGATTTCATGATCCCTTTTAGCCTCCCTAACTCCTACCTCCTTTCTACTTACTTTATATTCTTCAAGGACTTCATTTGTCTTAAGCCTTTTAGACCTCAAGCAACCTCGCCCAGTCAACACTCTCCAGATCCTGCCTAATGCTGTTGTAATTAGCCTTCCCCCAGTCTAACACCTTCACCTGAGGACCACTCTAATCCTTTTCTATGAGCTTACAGAATTAAAATTTACAGAATTATGATCACTGTTCCCAAAATGGTCTCCTACTGAAACTTTGATCACCTGGCCTGGCTCATTTCCCAGCATCAGGTCTAATATGGCCCCATCCCAAGTAGGGCTATTTACACATTCATTCAAGAAACCCTCCTCGACGTTCCTTACAAATTCTGCTCCGTCCATGCCTCTAGCAGTAAGTGTGTCCCAGTCAATATAGGGAAAGTTAAAATCATCCACCGCAACAACCCTATTGTTTATGTATCTGTCTGCTTATCTGCTCCTCTATTTCCCGCTGGCTGTTAGGAGGAGGTCTGTAGTAAACCCCAAACATTGTGACAGCACCCTTCCTATTCCTGAGCTCTACCCAGATTTCCTTGCTGCCTGAACCCTCCAAGATGTCCTCCCTCAGCACAGCTGTGATATTTTCCTCAACCGATAATGCAACTCCCCTACCCCTTTTGCAGCCCCTTCGATTCTGCCTGAAGCATCTAAATTCTGGCTGGTTTAGCACACTGGGTCAAAGAGCTGGCTTTTAAAGCAGACCAAGGCAGGCCAGCAGCACGGTTCAATTCCCGTACCAGCCTCCCGAACAGGTGCCGGAATGTGGCGACTAGGGGCTTTTCACAGTAACTTCATTTGAAGCCTGCTTGTGACAATAAGTGATTTTAATTTAATTTCATGTTTAGTTGCCAATCCAATCTCTCTTTCAATCAAGTTTCCGTAATAGCAACAACATCATAATTCCACGTACTAATCCAAGCTCTAAGTTCATCTGTCTTACCTGAAATACTCCTCACATTGAAACTAATGCACTTCAGCCCACCAACTCCGTAGTGTTGACCAACCATCCCTGCCTGCTCTTCCTCTTAATCTTACTGGCCTTAATCTGTAGCTCTCCCTCAGTTTTTTCTCCTGCTGACCTACTGCCCTGGTTCCCACCTCCCTGCCGTATTAGGCAGTTCAATCTGTTTCTCTGCGTTCCACTTTTCTCCTTACTAGCTTTTGTTTCTGTCCCCTCTTTACTACCCTCTGACTTCCTGCATTGGTTCCCATCCCCCTGCTCAAAACCTGTCCACCATCTACAGGGCACAAGTCAGGATTGTGATGGAATGCTCTTCACTTGCCTGGATGACTGCAGCTCCAATAATACTCGAGCTCAACACCGTCCAGGATAAAGTAGCCTCGCTTTGATTGGTACTCCATCCATTAGAATAAACCTTCACTCCCTCCACCAGTGAGGTAGAATGTCCACTGTCTGTATCTTCTAGAAGACTCACTGCAGCAACTCGCCAAAGCTCGCCTTCCAAACCCACAATCTGTACATCTGGAAAGAAAAGGACAGGAGACACATGGGAAGAGCAGCACCTGCAAGTCCCCCTCCAAGCCACCCGCCATCCTGATATGGAAATATATTGCCGTTCCTTCACTGTCATTGGGTCAAATTCCTGGAAATCCATTCCTAACAGCACTGTGGGTACATCTACACCACATAGACTACAACAGGAGGTTTTGTGGCAGCATCCCTACCTCTGGACCAGAAGCTCTGTGTTGAAGTCCAACGCCGGGACTTGTTGGCCATGGAAGGAGTGTTTATAGCATGGTTCAACGGGCTGATAATCAGCTCGGGAATCCTTCCACTATTTCTCAAAGAGAAAAAAAGTGTGTGTTATGATACGCTAAAACAAAAAATGGACTGCTGTTCACCACAGCATTCTAATGTGCAGTGGAAGATGGGCAATAAATGCTGGTCTAGCCAGCCACACCCACATGCCATGAATGAATGAATTAAAAAAGATCATTGCATATATATGCTTTTCAAATGAATGTCGTGAAATGTGGCAGTACTCTTTGACTGGATTATTGAGACTACAATTCACAGAAGAATGATCAACTTGAAGGATATTAAGCAACCAGATTTGGAAAGTTTATTATAAAAACAGAAAATACTTTTCATCAGGTCAAATAGCATCTGTGGAGAGACAAAGAGCCTTAACGTTTCAGTGTTTCATCTTCTAATGAAAGGTCATTGACCTGAAATGTTAACTCTGTTTCTCTCTCCACATATACCAGTAGACCTGCTGAGTGTTTTGGGCATTTCCTGTTTTTATTTCAGATTTCCAGTTCCATTGTGTTTTGCTTTTGGAAAATTTATTTTTGGTTAAAATGTTCTTGGACAAGTTTCCACTCTCCAAGGGTAAATATGAAGGCACCAAATGACGTATAAACAAAAGCACTATGAGACAGGTTAAACAGTTTGTTAAAACACTGGCTACAATAGATTGTCCAAGAAACTGATCAAAAGACAGAATGGTGGAAAAGTATTTTTGTCTCGTCTGATAAGAAGTCATCAGCAGTGTGTACTTCATATCACAGCTGTGTATCTATGATCATTCTCGTGAAGTCAGTTTTTCCAATGTTTGGTTCAGTAGTCTAAAATTCATGTTGATATTGGACCTCAAGTGCTGATTTTTATCATTTGTGTTTACATTCATTTCAAACAATGGGACAACTCATAACTTTGAAAAACATCTGTGCTTTATTTCATTTAATTGCTTTAGTACTGCGGAGCAGGTCTCTGTGTTAAAATTGCTCAATCAGATTTCATCCACTTCCCCGGCCATTGTCTCAGGCTACACTAGACTTTTTGCAATCTGTGACGTATTCAATCCCAAACTCAGTTTCTGACTACATACTTTCTATCACAAAAAAACTGCCTACTTCCATCCCGGCAACATTGCTCGTCTTCAACTCTACCTCAGCCCATCGATCATTGAAACCCCTATTCTCACCTGAAGACTGGACTATTCCAATCCTCTTGTGACCTTCCTCCTGCCCCCATTAGCATCATCCACAAAACTATTGTTCTGCTCACTTAGCATCCCTGTCATTACTGGCGTATGGACTCCCCAATTCCCAGACACCCTCTCATTTAGAATTCTCATCCAATTGTTTAAATTCAGAGCTGCAGAAGAATTATTTGACACCTTCACACTCTTGTGTGTTTTAAGTTGATCTAATGCCTTTCATGACCTCAGTGTCTCTAAACACTTCACTGCCAGTGAAGAATTAGTGAGATACAATAAAATAGTTACTGTTGTGATGTAGGAAATCACAATCAGTGGGAAAGAAACCAGGAGTTGTAAGAAAGGACTGATGGGGAGGGCCTTTAGCATGACCAGCCAAACTAAGTTTTGGCATTTGTTTGATGAGTCTGTTTGATGTTTGATGTCTGCCAAATTACTTTGACAGTCTGCTCAGAGAACCATCCAACAGGACCCAGCATCGCCTTTTTCGCATAGGGCTTCTAGAACGTTAAGCGCCACTGCCACTGCCTCACTTGTGGTTGAAGGTGATTCTCTGCCTCAGCATGTAGTGACACTTGGTGTTTGAATGCTGAGGATCTATGCATAGCTTCATGCAGCCACACACAAAGGTGGTCTTCAGAATGAGGGCAATATTGGCCATGTTTCTTCTCCCTTTATCTAAAGGTGTGTACATCGGGTCCCTGCAACCGCGTCCATTTTCGACCTCCAGTTGAAGCGAAAAATGGCTCCGGTGATAGCCACAGCACAGGAGTGAGGAATGGGCCAGACCAATGCCACGTACAGCAGTACCGAGAGTGCCTCATTCCTGATGACCAGGTTCCTACCTGCAGTGAAGGGGTAACGTTGCTCCCACATACTCAGTTTTTGTTTTACTATAGCTACTCACTCTTTTCCGTTCCTAACACATGCCCTGATCTTTCCAAACCATGCCCCAGCACCCTCGGGCCTCTGACCTGACAGTGACGGGGACAAGGGATCAGTCAGCCCAGTTCCCAAACAACAGGAATTTGCTCTTGCCACAATTTACCTTGGCACCCAAGGCCAGTTGGAATTGGTCATAGATGTTTATCAGCCTGTGCACTGACAGCAGATCCGAGCAGAGGGTGGTGACGTCGTCCATGCAATTGGAGTCTTTGCCCTGAGTGCCTCCACTACCTGGGACTGTCACACTTCATATCCGAATCATTCCTGATGGATTCAGTAAAGGGTTCTATGCAGTACATGAACAGGACAGGAGAGAGAGAGGGTAACCCTGCCTGACTCCAGAAAAAGTTAGACAGATTAAAACCTAGTCTAACATTTCACAACTGATACCCACCCCAGTGAACCCCACCCCCTTACTTGGCTACTGAACTACCCTTTTAAAATCTGTTACAATTCTAGTTGATGTTATAACTAGATGGGAAGATCCTAGAATGGAACTCTGGCTCAAAAGGCTGTAACTTTTACATTTTCTTTGTCAAACGTGGAGGAACAGAGTCACAGGAACACTAATTAGTTTTAACAACAAGGAAAAACATTTATTAAACATGAAAAAATTGGATTATAGTACAATACTCTTTTACACCCTCCTTAGCTTAACAAATCTGCACCAATTTAAAGATTAACATCGAATACAAAGTACAGCTTAAGCTCCCATTAACACAAAAAGTCCCTTTTAAGCACATGAGATGACTGGTCAAATACACACAGTCCATTCTGAACCCAAGCTAGTGTCTGTGGATTTCCCTTCGGAATCTCCACAGATTATTTGTCACATGAGAGTTTCCAAAACCCATTCCTAAAACACACTTTAAATTATTCTCTCAGAATAATGGTTTCCCTTGGTGGTTTGCATTTTAAACTCCAGTCCATGTTTTACAAATGACACTTTTAAATAATGCTTATGCTCCACTAACAGAGAATCCAGTCCATGATTTTACACCAACTCCTTTAGGATTTCATTTTCTTGATGGCTGTGCAAACTGTACACAATTGCTTTAACTATCAATTCCCAGACTGTATTAACATGACATCAAATATGTGTGCAATGAAACTTCACTAGATTGATTCCTGGGGTGAGACAGTTGTCCTCTGAAATAAAATATTGCATTTACATAAAGCCTTCCACACCCAGCATAAGTCCCAAGGCACTCAAGTACTTTTGAAGTGTCGTCACTGTTGTAATATAGGAAGTGTGCCTGTTAATTTGTACAGAGCCAGCTCCCACAAACAACACTGTCATACTCCGTTTCTGTGATGTTGATTGAGAGATAAATATTGGCCAGAGCAAGAGAAGGTTGAGAGGAGATTTGATAGACATGTTCAAATTCATGAGTGTGTTACAGAGCGTAGATGAAGAGAAATTGTTTGCATTGTCTGAAGCATAGATTTAAGGTGACTGGGAAAGAGTCAAAGATTACATAATTCAAAACTTTTTTATACAGAAAATAGTGAGGATCTGGAATGTACTGCCTGAGATGATGGTGGATTCAATCATGTATTTCAAAATAGAATTGGATAAATGCCTTAAACGAGAATTTGCAAGGTCTCGGGAAAGGGTAGACTAGATTAATTGATTTTGCAGAGAACTGGTGCAGACTCAACAAGTTGAATGGCCACTTCCTGTATGAGAGATTGATTACAATGTACCTATGGCCTCTAGTTTAGAAACATTTGAAGTGATCTCATTGAGCTGTATGAAATTCAGAGAAAACGTCATGAGGTACATACTGAGATGCTTTGACAAAGGGTCATCTGGACTCGAAACGTTAGCTCTTTTCTCTCCCTACAGATGCTGCCAGGCCTGCTGAGATTTCCTAGCATTTTCAATTTGGTCTGAGATGCTGTTTCCCTTGACTGGGGAATTAGGAGTCAGAGACCCAATGACTTAGATGACTGAATTTAGTGTAATCAGGGTAAAAGTCAGCCATTTAGTACTGATATGGAAAATTTCTTCACTGACATTTGAGAGTCTCTGTGTTATGATTCCAGTTGTTATTACTACTGGACAGTCAGATCCCCAAACAGAACCTTGGCTAGATGGATTGAAACTTTTCTGTTTTTGTTTAGAGATGTGGATGAACATAGCCTCAGGACTGGTGATTAACTTTTAACCAAAGAATAAAACATTTATTAAACTGGAAAGGATTAACTATAATACAATACTACCATATCCCACCTATATCATTACAGATGTACACAGTTACACAAGTTACCAAAATAGATCTTATACTCTAATATTCTCAGTATGTACACAGTCCATGAAAACCAATATGCCAACAGATACATCACACTCTGAAACCAAGTGGTAGACGCCACCCACTATAATCTCTGTGGATCTCATCAAATCGCCCCAGATGCCTGTCACATTGCAAACTGGTTTCATTGGAAATCTGACTTCCACACAAGTGTTTCTAAACCCCACTCTCAAAGAAATATGCCTTAGAATCTTCTTCCAAACAACACTTTCTCTTTGCCTTAACTAAGGATCCACTTCCAGGATTTCAATCTTTCCTTTCAGTATTTCTCTGCCTTGGTTTGCCACGTGCATTCAAGCTCCCACACAATCTCTCAGATACCCAGCCATGCCAACAGGACACTACTGCTTCACCGGCTGTATGAAGATGTCACCAAACTTGGATGTCTGGCATCTCACTTTAAATCTAGTTCTTGCCATTGTCACTTTAACTCTGAGCACTTCATCTGCTTTTTACTTTAACTTTATCAACATGACCTTATTCAACTTCTTGTTTTTCTTTAACTTAACTGTCTTCCTGAGATGCACTTTTTTGTCCCAACTCCCTGGTTTCTGGACTTCTTTTCATTCCTTTGTGAAGTCTGCTCCCTGCAGCCTCTTTGTCCGGTACACCACCTCCTGTGTCCAGCTTAAAACTAAATTCAAAAGTTATTTCTCATCTATGGTTGCTAAGCAACAACCTAATTTTCCTTGAACCCTGTTTATTTTCATGTCATAAATATTTATATTAGAATGCAGGCACAGAAACAGGGGTAGATCATTACATAGAATTTACAGTGCAGAAGGAGACCATTCGACCCATCGAGTCTGCACCGGCTCTTGGAAAGAGCACCCTACCCAAGGTCCACACCTCCACCCTATCCCCATAACCCAGTAACCCCACCCAACACTAAGGGCAATTTTGGACACTAAGGGCAATTTATTAAGGGCATTCTGTCCCTCGAGCTTGCTCTGCCATTCAATGAGGTCATGGCTGATCTGATCTGTGGCCTAACTCCATATACCTGCCTTTGGCCCATATCCCTTAATACATTTGCTTAATAAACATTTATCTGTCTCAGATTTAAAATCAACAACTGATCGAGCATCAGTTGCAATTTGTGGAAGAGAGTTCCAAACCTTTACCATCCTTTGTGTGTAGACATGCTCCCTAACATCTCCAGAATGGTGAGGCCCACAGACTATACCCCACAGTTTAGACTATGCCCCACGGTTTAAAGTGACCAAGACCCACAGACATGCAGACCCCGTTGTTTAACATGAAGCTAACTGAGGTTTTAACCATTATACAGAAACACAAAATTAAGCTTACTTAAAACTCTGCCCTATTTCTAATACCCACAAATATAGATTAACTATAACTACTTCTCCGTTTCCTGACATCTGAAATTTCCTACCTTGGAGGGCGAAGAATGCAAAGAAGAACAAAGAAATGTACAGCACAGGAACAGGCCCTTCGGCCCTCCAAACCCGTGCCAACCACGCTGCCCGACTAAACTACAATCTTCTACACTTCCTGGGTCCGTATCCCTCTATTCCCATCCTATTTATGTATTTGTCAAGATGCCCCTTAAATGTCACTATCGTCCCTGCTTCCACCACCTCCTCCGGTAGCGAGTTCCAGGCACCCACTACCCTCTGTAAAAAAACTTGCCTTGTACATCTACTCTAAACCTTGCCCCTCTCACCTGAAATCTATGCCCCCTAGTAATTGACCCCTCTACCCTGGGGAAAAGCCTCTGACTATCCACTCTGTCTATGCCCCTCATAATTTTGTAGACCTCTATCAGGTCGCCTCTCAACCTCCGTCGTTCCAGTGAGAACAAACCGAGTTTATTCAACCGCTCCTCATAGCTAATGCCCTCCATACCAGGCAACATTCTGGTAAATCTCTTCTGCACCCTCTCTAAAGCCTCCACATCCTTCTGGTAGTGTGGTGACCAGAATTGAACACTATACTCCAAGTGTGGCCTAACTAAGGTTCTATACAGCTGCAACATGACTTGCCAATTCTTATACTCAATGCCCCGGCCAATGAAGGCAAGCATGCCTTATGCCTTCTTGACTACCTTCTCCACCTGTGTTGCTCCTTTCAGTGACCTGTGGACCTGTACACCTAGATCTCTCTGACTTTCAATACTCTTGAGGGTTCTACCATTCACTGTATATTCCCTACCTGCATTAGACCTTCCAAAATGCATTACCCAGTCGTTGAGGATATTAAAGACTGAAATCAATCTATTTTTGAGTAGATCATAGAAGTTACAATGCAGAAGAAGGCCCTTCGGCCATCGGGTCTGCACCAGCCCTTGGAAAGAACACCCTACTTAAGCTGACGCCTCCACTCCATCCCTGTAGCCCAGTAACCCCACCTAACCTTTTGGGCACTAAGGGCAATTTAGCATGGCCAATCCACCTAACCTGCACACCTTTGGACTGTGAGAGGAAACCGGAGGACCCCAAGAATCCCACGCAGCCGTGGGGAGCAAGTGTAAACTCCACACAGTCACCTGAGGCTGGAATTGAACCCGGGACTCTGGAGCTGTGAGGCAGCAGTGCTAGCCACTGTGCCACCGTGCTGCCCTAAGTACGAAGGGACTTTTTAAAAATATAAATTTAGAGTACCCAATTCTTTTTTTTTTCCAATTAAGAGGCAATTTTGCATGGCCAGTCCACCTACCCCGCACATCTTTTTGGGTTGTGGGGACGAGAACCACGCAGACAAGGGGAGAATGTGCAAACTCCACCTCGGATAGTGACCCGGGGCCGGGATCGAACCCGGGTCCTCGGCACCGTGAGGCAAGATCAGTCTGACCTGAATGACGTAGTCAGGTGTTGTATCTGCCCAATTCAGATGCTTTCAACCAGTTTATTTACTTAACTGTTTTACCTAGGTGTCCTTTTATACCGAGAACAAAGTAAACACAGGTATAAATTCAAACACTCTTCATTCAACACCATTACCTGTACATTACCCACAAAATATTCCCTAGAGGTACCCAAGATTAGTTTATACTACCCAAAGAAATGAAAAATGGCTTGTTTGAACTTTGGGTCTGATACTCAAGTCCCTCTGGTTTGACGTCACAAAGGTGTGTCTCACATGCTGTTCCTTCCTTCTCTGGTCAGTCGTCTTGATTGCCTCTGCATGGAATTTTCACTGCTGGTGTGCCTTTGGTCCCTGTTTTTATCCCCCCTCCCCTTGTGCCCTTTTGCCATTTCCTTTGGCTTTCTGCCAATGATGCATCGGGTGGGGGGTTTCAGCACCCAATGGTCCGGTTGATGACCATTTGACAGGACACCTGAGCCCTCCCCTGGTGGTGTGGGCTTCACAACCTGTTCCCATATAAGGCAACAGCAGAAACGCTGGGTGACTGAAAGTCTGGCTCGATCTCGGCTACTGATTTGATTTGATTTGATTTATTGTCACGTATACTGTGGTACAGTGCAAAGTATTGTTACTGACAATAGCCCCGAGCATATCAATGGTGTGCGATGATCTCCTGATGGGTGATTGACGGGGCAGGTCTAGACATGTTCCGGCAACTTGTCTGTTGGTGTATTTGACTTTGATCAAGTCTGAATTCCAACAGCCTGCCTGAGGTTTGATTGTAGTATGATTTTAAAATATCCAATTCTTTAAATTTGGATATTTAATTTAATCGGCCTTTAAGCTATGCCCTGGTAGGTAACCACGCGGGTTACTCCTGCTCCTATTTCTTGTATTAATATATTGAAGAGCTTTTATCAGGTCACTCCATAAACTTTTTATCTCTGGTGGAGAAAAGTCCTAACTTGTCAAATCTCTCTTCATAACCATCACCCTTTACCTCTGATAAGATTCTAGTGAATCTACACTACACCATCCCATTTGCTTTATATTGTTTCTGTATTGAGGTGCCCAAAGCTGTACATGATCCACCAATTACAATCTAACTGCAGACTTACTGTATCTTGTGGCTGTCAAGTTGAGGTTGGTGGATCCTTGGGAATCCTTTCAGGGGTGTATAAAATGTGAATGTTGCTGCAAGGGCGTGGTATTTAATAATAATAATTTTATTTCCCTCCTTTATTCAAATAGCACAGCTGAGAACTTGTGCACCAGGAAGATCAATGTCAGGCCTGGTGGATTCGCACAGTTAGTTATTGCAGGGTTTTTCAAAGAGGGTCTCGACCCTCAGAAGGGTCGTGGAGTTCAGAGTCACAAAAAATGTTTACGGCAAGGAGCAGAATGAAAGAGGGCAGACAAAGAACACAAAGTTTAGGCAAGAAATGAGAGAATAGATTAGGAGTGAAATTGATGTGGCGATTGATCTTATAGGAGAGCTGAAGGCAGGGAATGCCGGTTACAGAGGAACGCAGATGTACCTTATGGTAATTCTCAGCAAAATCACGTTGCCAATAATCCCGATTACAGAAATGGTACAGGGGAGCATAGCAGTAATGCATTTGACGGTGCGGCTGTTGCTGGTTGGAAAGGAGCAGGTGGGAGAGTTGCTACCATAGTCAGTGGTCGCATTAAAATTGCTCGTGTTTGAGTTAAAATCATCCGATACATCGGGATGGCCAATGCCCCATTGAGATGATCAATCCAGCTGGGACCAAACTTGTGGCCGGGTGAAATAAATCCAGGTGATGGGAAGGTGAATTGACTGCCCACCAGTTGTATTTGCAAGTGGCAGATATTCTTCAATAGTCACCTGTGATATTCCAAAGCAAAGACATAAAGAGATTCAACACACAGTCATGTAAACATGCACCAGCTCCATTCTTTTAAAAACCTTGTTCAGAGCACAACAAGTATAATGGTACCAGCACTGATGCATTTCATTCAAATGGCTGTTTTGTATGACTTCAATGTGGTGTGGTTGGATATTTTTCTTATCCACCAACTTATTACACAAGATATTGGGGCAGCATGGTAGCATTGTGGAGAGCACAATTGCTTCACAACTCCAGGGTCCCAGGTTCGATTCCGGCTTGGGTCACTGTCTGTGCGGAGTCTGCACATCCTCCCCATGTGCGTGGGTTTCCTCCAGGTGCTCCGGTTTCCTCCCACAGTCCAAAGATGTGCAGGTTAGGTGGATTGGCCATGATAAATTGCCCTTAGTGTCCAAAATTGCCCTTAGTGTTGGGTGGGGTTACTGGGTTATGGGGATAGGGTGGCGGTGTTGACCTTGGGTAGAGTGCTCTTTCCAAGAGCCGGTGCAGACTCGATGGGCCGAATGGCCTCCGTCTGCATTGTAAATTCTATGATTCTATATTGAAATAACAACTGCATGCAACACTCGCAAATATCTGACAATGGTAAGGCACCAGAAAAGAATATCCTGCATCCTGAGAGCATTTATAGTGTTTATATGTATTTTATCATTTTTAAATTGGAATGTTTGATTACGTTAAGTCTCATTTCTCAGTGTTCACTGCTGTTTGCCCTTTCCTGTTGGTCAGTCAGTGCCCAGCAGGGCGTGTGTGCAAGAAATGCATTGTCATGTCAATTTACTGTTTCTATAAACTGACATATGCCCATAATACTTTTGACGATGAAATTGGGAGCGGGAGATTTATGATTTTCAACATTTTACTGGTGGTTGGGGAGGGTGGTCTCTTCACAGAGAGAAAAAAATGTTTATGCAGAGCCCAATTTATGGTTTTAAAAATTGTAAAGATTTCTTGGGGAAAATACAATCTGTGTATTTGTTTTCTTTTAAAGTTTGCACCCAGTGATTCAGGACCTAATGGATTAAAGGTAAATGAACATGGTGTGGGTCCCAAAGATCGGCCAGTCGGCAAAAGTGTGTCCCGGGGAAAAAAGTTTGAAAAACACTGAGTTATTGGTGTAGCGATCTCTGGGCGGATATTGGGCCAAGACAGGTCTGGAAGTGGAAAAATAACCAGATTAGCAGCTGATTGAGAATCCTGAGAGAGGAGACGGGATGACCCAGACAAAGTCCCTATTAATGGATTTACAGGGCAGGGGGTAGGTAGGAAGGAACCAATACTTCAGCTTTGTCCAGCAATCTGGAATGATGATCAAGGCGAGCTTCATCCACTGAATGCGGCAGCTGGTTCTGTGACTCGATACCAACTAAAACTATGGTCCCAGTTACTGGAATTGGCAAAATGAGGAAATATCACACACTAAGTATTTTATCAGTGATGTTCCAATGCATGCAGGCCTTTAGACAGCAGAGGGAGAGGAATTAAAATCCTGAAATACTCAGCAGCTATGAGGTAGAGGAAAATGGTGCCAGTTTCTGATAGGGAGTAGTCATGCATTAACTATTCAACAGGCGTGTTTCTGGAAGTTCTGCCGAATAGAATATAGAAGTTTTTAAATCACCAACCACATCAATGTTCACTATCTGCTCATTTTGGAAAAATGGCATATAGATTCCACTAATAGGACATTGCCCAGCTTTACATTCATAAATATAAATGAACAAGGAATTTATAACATCATAATTTAGATAGGAGAGCCATGGTTACTAATCCATTTGAAATTAATTCTTCAACCAAAATTGCTTCAGAACCAATACGTGGATACATTCACAAATTATGTTTGCCTCATTACCTATCTACTTCTGGCATGGTAGCACAGTGGTTAGAACTGTTGCTTCACAGCGCCAGGGTCCCAGATTTGATTCCAGGCTTGGGCCACTGTCTGTGCGGAATCTGCACATTCTCCCGTGTCTGCATGGGTTTCCTCCGGATGCTCCGGTTTCCTCCCACAAGTCCCGAAAGACGTGCTGTTAGGTAATTTGGACATTCTGAAATGTCCCTCTGTGTACACGAACAGGTGCCGGAATGTGGCGACTAGGGGCTTTTCACAGTAACTTCATTGCGGTGTTAATGTAAGCCTACTTGTGACAATAAAGATTATTATTATTACTTGCATTGTCACCTTTAATGATCTTTGTATCTGCACATCACATTTATCTGATCTTCTGCTTCATCCATAATCTTACAATTATTTATTTTTCCTATTATTTTATTTCTTCGTTTCACATTTTGGCATTGCATTTTTGCTTGTTTCATCCATGTTATCTTGCTGTCTTTCACAATAACAATTGCACTTTCCCATAATTCTCCTTGTCAACAGCACATTTCAGTTTTGTTCTTTCAGTTCTAGGGTTTTGTCCGCAACGCACAGCTTGATGCCTTTCATTGCATTTTTCTTTCTCCAATCTTTTGCTTCTCATTTCCACTCAGTCGCTTTCCAATTGAAATCTGTTGCCTGGTGCTTTATATTATGTTTTTAGTCTATAGAATCCTGACTGCAGAAGGATACCATTTGACCCATCGGGTCTGCATTGACTCTCTGAAAGAGCACTCCATCTAGGTCCACTCCCCCGCCCTAGCCCTTAACCCTGCACATTGATCAGACCAATTCACCTAACCTTCACATCTTTGGACTGTGGGAGGAAACCAGACCTCCCGGAGGAAACCCACGCAGACATGGAGAACGGGCTCACGCCCAAAGTCACCAAAGTCGGGGATCAAGCCTGGGTCCACGATGCAGTGAGGCAGCAGTGCTACCAACTTTGCCACCTTGCCACCCACTGCAGTTATTGCAGCTAACGATGGTAGTGAAGAATGGAAACTGGTTTAACTACTTACCATGGTTTATTCTTTATCTATGTTATAGATAAATTGCATGATATTTTATTCCTCCAAAGAATATACTTTGCTGTATATTTTCTATTCCAGAAAGCTGTAGACACTGAGTAATTGAATAGATCACCAACTGGCATAGACATATTCTTGAACTATAGGGGCAACAAAGGTTATGCGGAATAAGCATGACAATGGAGTTGAGACCAAGATCAAATCCGCCATAATTCTAATGGTAGGAGGGCCATATAGAATTTACAGTTGAAGGAAGCTATCGGGTCTACACCGGCCCTTGGAAAGAGCACTCTACTTAAGTCCACGCCTCCACCCGATCCCCGTATCCCAGTAACCCTACCTATCCTTTTTGGACAGTAAGGGCAATTTATCATGGTCAATCCACCTAACCTGCACATCTTTGGACTGTGGGAGGAAACCGGAGCACCCAGAGGAAACCCACGCAGACAGGGGAGAACGTGCAGACTCCGCACAGACAGTGTCCCAAGCCGGGAATCGAACCTGGGACCCTGGAGCGGTGAAGCAACTGTGCTAACCACTGTGCTACCGTGCTGCCCACATATGACCTATTCTTGATCTTGTGTTGGAGGGAAGATTATTGATAGAGCAGCTGAAAGATAGTTGGGCTTAAGGCATTCTCATGAGAAACACCTGCAGCGATGATCTGGGACTGAGGTGGTCGGTTTCCAACAACCGCAGCCAACTACTTTTGTGTAGGGTATGACTTCAACCAGTGGTGAATTTCCTCCCCTGTTCCCATTGACTTCAATTTTACTTGTGCTTCTTGATGCCATCCCTGCTCAAATGTAGCCTTTATGTCAAGGGCAGTCATAGTAACCTCGCCTCTGGACCAAGGCTGTGATGAGTCCTTGGCAGAACCAAAACTGAATATATCATTGAATTTTACTGTTCTATCCTTCCAACTAATAGCGTACAATTCAGAAAACTCAAATCAATCAGCAAGTTGATGACAAAGGTTAACGTTCAAGGATGGGACACGTAATCCAAATACTTAATGTCTTAACTAACGCGGTCTATCTTTCCAGAAATTTATTATTTGTGAATCTAGCATGATGCTTTTGTTTTCTCTTTTACTAGTTGGCCTTTACAGTACTGATAAAAATTATTTGTGGATATTCTCCCTTTCCAAACAATTATAGGAAAGGCTCGACAAACAAAACTTCAAGAGTCTTGCATTATGAAGCCTAACTTACTCTAAGTTTAAGGATATTTATTTCTACTACACAGAATTAGAACAAGCAAACTGAATATACAATGACTTTAAAAATGCTCGTTGATTTTTGTTGACTCGTGCCCAATTATCCTATGACTGCGTCCATGTGTTTTAGTGTGTGTGTAAATGCAGTTGCAGCCTGCAAATTGCTGTTCTCAACTAACTTGTTCTGGGTGGCTGGTTGTTTGTTTAACTTGTAGTAGGAAGTTGCATGTAGGTGTTCGGAAACCTCTAATTGTCGGGGCTCATCTAGTATGTTTTTTGTGAAACATTCTAAATACTGTCAGACATGGTTTTATCCCCTCAGATACTTGAAATAATAATGGAAGAGTTAGGTTTTTTTGTTCACATAACTAAATGTCTGCCTGCTTGGGCTAATCATTCCACTTCTGGCATTAATATGGCTACCTTAATAAACTGTAATATTGGATCAGTGAAAATCATCTTGAAAATATTTCAATTTGATACAATATTAATTCATTGTTTTATTTTTTTCTTAGTGTGGGGAATCTTTCAATGAAGATGATGTGATTGTACTGAATGGGAGTAAAGAGGAAATGGCAGATCTTCAAAGGAAAATGGAGGAAAGAAAACTCAAAGCCAAACTGTTGAAGGTAAGAAATGAAATCATAAAAACTGGATAAAAAGGGCCACCATTGTCCATGGAGTTTCAGCCAAGTTTGCTTACCTCTGACCATCCAACGAGCCTTGTCTGTCCTCATGACAATTTGGGGGATTCCTGGTGCAGTATTAACCTTTTAAACACAACCATTTTTTTTTCGATTACATTACATCAGTATAGGATAGGAATAGCCACAGCAGGATTTAAAGACAATCGTATGAATTTTAATGTCAATCCCAAAAAGCAAGGGGGGCCAATGGAGCAGAAAACAGCAGTGCAGGATTCTGTAGGGGTCAGCATGCATGTGTGGAGAGTTAAATCAGAGAGAATGGTTAGGAGGGCTTGCTCTGTTCAGTGCTTTAGCTTCATCCAGACTTGATGTTAAACTGAAGTCTTTGACAAGCTACTATTGGAGATTTTGAAGTATTTTATCAAATGGTAGGGCTGGCGTGAGGGGCTGAATGGTCTATTCCTGTTTCCAATTTGTATGTTCATATAAGTATAGAATTAGACAAAGGGTAGAAAATTGGGTTAACAATTGGTTAGAAAGCAGAGCAATTCCTTACTTGGAAGTGAGAAGCAGCCAAAGGATTGTGTTATGCACTTCTCCTGTTCACTAAATATCAACTTCTTGGATATTGGTCAGAGACATTGGTATTCAAATGTGCTGGCAACACTAAAATAGGGAAAGAGGTTGGTGTGGGGACGGACGCTGGAGAGAAATTAATCTTGTTGATGTAATGGATGTGGAAAAAGAGGCTCTGCTTGTGATTGAGCAGGACACCAAAATTCCACGCTTCCAGACGTAACCAAAGGTGGTACCTCGGAAAGAT
This sequence comes from Scyliorhinus torazame, assembly GCF_047496885.1. Classification (NCBI taxonomy): domain Eukaryota; kingdom Metazoa; phylum Chordata; class Chondrichthyes; order Carcharhiniformes; family Scyliorhinidae; genus Scyliorhinus; species Scyliorhinus torazame. Next base: position 172,607,362 of record NC_092714.1, on the reverse strand, counting down.
AGTAGAAGAAAGAGCGGAGCCACGTAGTATTGGTGGCAACCAAAGAGGATTACTTTGATTTTGCTATCATTAACCTCTCCTATCCAGTGTTATCTGCCTTCTTATGGCATTCTTCATCTGCTGGAAATTTCTACAAATTGAACTGCCACCATCTGATGGGAAATTGAAACAGGAAATGCTGAAATTCCTCAGTAGGTTTGGCAGCATCTGTGGAAAGAGAAACCATGTTAACATTTCAGGCTACTTCAGGTCCTACATTCGGCAGAAAAATACTTTGTGAACTGTGGAAGTATTTTCTGCCAAGTTCTGACTGGAAGTGAAGGTTTAATGATGACACAATGGTTAGCACTGCTGACTCACAGTGCCAGAGACCCGGGTTCATTCCAACCTTGGATGGCTGTCTGTGTGGAGTTTGCACATTCTCACCGTGTCTGGTGGGTTTCCTCTGGGTGCTCTGCTTTTCTCCCAAGGTGGTCTTTGATTATGCTGCCCGCTTTACCAAGGCAGCGGGAGGTGTCGACGGGGTCAATGGAATGGGAGGCGGTTTTGCGTGATGGATTGAGCTGTGTTCACGACTCTCTGTAGTTTCTTACAGTCTTGAGCTGAGCAGTTGCCATACTAGGCTGCGATGCAGCCAGATACGATGCTTTCTATGGTGTGTCTGTAAAAATTGGTAAGAGTCAATGTGGGCATGCCGAATTTTCTTAGTTTCCCGAGGAAGCATTGGTGGTATTGTGCTTTCTTGGTCGTAGCGTAGTCATGAATGGACCAGGACAGATTGTTGGTGATGTGCACACGTAGGAATTTGAAGCTGTCAACCTTCTCCACTTCAGCACCATTAATGCAGACTGGGGGATGTACGATATTTCGCTTCCTGAAGTCGATGACCAGCTCCTTCATTTTGCTGACATTGTGGGAGAGATTGTTGTCGTTACACAACTCCACTAAGTTCTCGACCTCCCTCCTGTATTCTGACTCATTGTATTTGAGATCCGACCCCTCTGGTCGTGTCGTCAGCAAACCGTAGATGGAGTTGGAGACATATTTTGCACAAGTCGTATGTGTGTATAGTGAGTATGGTAGGGGGCTAAGTATGCAGCCTTGCAGGGCCCCGGTATTGAGGACTGTCGTGGAGGAGGTGTTGTTGTTATATTGATTGTGGTGTATGGCTCAGGCACCAATTGCAGAGGGAGGAGCAAAGTCCTAGGTTTCAGAGTTTGCATTTGAGGTTGGCTGGAATTATGGGGCGGGATTCTCCCCTACCCTGCGGGGCTGGCCGTCCCGGCGCCGAGGAGTGGCGTGAACCACTCCGGCGTCGGGACGTCCAGAAGGTGCGGAATCCTCCGCACCTTCAGGGGCTAGGCCGGCGCCGGCGGGGTTGGCGCCGCATCAACCGGCGCCGAAGGGCCTCCGCCGGCGAATTGGCGCATGCGCGCCAGCATGTGCTGGCGTCATCCCAGCGCATGCGGAGGGGGGTTCTTCTCAGCGCCGGCCATGGCGGAGGTTGACAGCAGCCGACGCGGAGGGAAAGAGTGGCCCCACGGCACAGGCCCGCCCGCGGATCGGTGGGCCCTGATCGCAGGCCAGGCCACCGTGGGGGCACCTCCTGGGGCCAGATCTCCCCCGCCTCCCGAGGACTCTGCTGGCCACCCGTAGAGCCAAGTTCCGCCGGTACGAACCTGGTTTAATTTACACCGGCGGGACCGGCCGAAAGCGGGACTGCCAAGGTGCCAGGTTGGCACTGTCAAAGGGCGGGGATGGTAGGGAAATTAGTGGAGCTTAGGTTGAAAGGGACATATCCATATCTACCGACACAGCCTCCGAAGTCAGATCGGCCTTCTTGAAAGTGAACCCTCGGAAAGCAGCAGGTCCTGACGGAGTTCATGGTCGTACACTCAGATCTTGCAAGGACCAACTGGCGGGCATGTTCGTGGACATCTTCAGTCTCTCACTACTCCATTTCAACATTCCCACCTGCTTCAAGAAGACCACCATCATACCGATGCCAAAGAGGAACCAGGCAACGTGCCGCAACGACTACCATCTGGTGGCCTTGACATCTATCATGAATGAAGTGCTTAACAAGGTTGGTCATGAGACACACAGCTCCATACTCCAGAATAAAGTGAAAGTGTTCTCTGCCAGTATGCCAAATTCCAAGATCTGTGAGATGAAGATGAAATGGAACGCCCACCAATGGAGGGAATCCCGATGGTCGGGATAAAAACAGGTTTCACACCGGTCGTAAAACTCATTGCGAGTCTCCCAGCTCGCCCTGCCTTTATTCACTCTAGCTTGTTTGTATGTCTGGAAGCCCAAAAACCTTGAACTGCATTGCTTACATTCAATTTGACAGACTATTTATTGCCTTTTACAAGCTTTCATTTTGGCAGGTCTTGACACTTTCAAAGGGAGGGTTGAAATTGTTTTTATTTCTATAGCTCTGCAGGGATCCATTAACATTAGCTGTTTATCTCACCCCAGTTTTATTTAAGAAGGTGTTTCTCCATTCCCAAGAACACCCAGCTACTGAGAACAAAGAGACAGCCTCTTTAACCAAAAAATAGGCTGTTTAAAGAGTTTAGGGGTTCAGGTGGGGACATTTTCATTTTATTATCAAAGAACTGTATTTGAGATATCGACAGACTGTTTAAAGGGTTTAAAGGCTCCATATGGGAAGAACAGATGAAAGGCCCCCGACCTGAACCCTCAGCACAAACCTCTCTGACCTCCCATGAAAGTCCTCCCTCGGCGCCCTGATGGCATTTGTCGGGAGCGTACTCACTCCCTTGCCACCCCTCGGACTGTAAGCCGCCAGGTCCCTGTTTCTCAGGACTTGCACCAATTTGCGCCAGCGGGACTCCATGCTGGGAATAGACCGGAGCATTCCAGGTGTCAGGTTAATTGGGCACCTTGCTTGAAAGTTCCATTCAAAACAGGTCTGATGAGGTATTTGCATGTTCCCGCTGGGTCTGTGCAGGAAATTCATTGGGATGTTGTGAAACACGTCCGGACTAGTGGTGCAGATTGGGAGACTCGCAATGGATTTCACAACCAGTGTGAAACCTGTTTTTGGCTCAGCGCCTGATTTACCAGGCCATTGGGATTCCCTCTGCTGGTGTGCGGCCCCAGGGAATCCGGGCCTTTGATTCTGGGTAAACCCATTTTTCTGAACCTAATGGTTGACCGTTTAGTTCTCTGAATTATGTTTGTGTTACATATAGAATTGCCTGGCAATGACCTTGGAACTCTGTTCTGATCAAATTTGCAGGTTTGTGTTGCATTAAAGGGGAAGAAAAGTGTCAGACAATTTTGTGGTCCAAAGTAAGCGCATACAGTATATTTGATGATGTATCGACGATATTTGATTTAGATAAAATATGCTTTTTTCTTTTCCATTCGTGATCAGGAAGATCCCCGTGTCCTGAGCCTAATGTGGAGATGAGTGGGGGGGGGAAGAAATGAGGTGCATTAACTTCATATCAACCTGGATATAGATCTGCAATGATCTGAAAAGATAGATCAATTAGACTGGGACTATATAAACTAGAATAAATTAGAAAGAGATCCAATTTGGGCAGCACAGTAGCACTGTGGTAGCACAATTGCTTCACAGCTCCAGGGTCCCAGGTTCGATTTCGGCTTGGGTCACTGTCTGTGCGGAGTCTGCACATCCTCCCCATATGTGCGTGGGTTTCCTCCGGGTGCTCCGGTTTCCTCCCACAGCCCAAAGATGTGCAAGTTAGGTGGATTGGCATGATAAATTGCCCTTAGTGTCCAAAATTGTCCTTAGTGTTGGGTGGGGTTACTGGGTTATGGGGATAGGGTGGAGGTGTTGACCTTGGGTAGGGTGCTCTTTCCAAGAGTCGGTGCAGACTTGATGGGCCGAATGGCCTCCTTCTGCACTGTAAATTCTATGATAATCTATGAAAAAATGTCATTAAAGCATATAAAATCTTAAAGGGCTTTTAAAGTGGGCACCTGAGCAGTGGGAGAGAACACATCTTGAGTGAGACACAATCCGACTAAGAATATTTGGGAATTTGGATCAAAGTGGAAGAAAAGAGATGCTCTTTTGCTTTTTGTTTTCAAATTTCACTCTTGTTATGGGCCAGGGTTTAGAAAACTCCAAAATATATCATGGAGTTCAGCTGACCGACAACTGTTTATTGAATTTGGCTAAGATGAGCACAATAGCCTGCCTTTCAGGTGTTATTCAACAGTTCTTAGGCGCTTTTAATCAAAAAACAAGCTTTATTCTACAAATTTTGTTAACATTTGTATCAACACACACAGTAAGAATTTTTATCAACTACAAACATAAAGACCCCACACAGCTACAGTAATCTGTGTATAACCCTGAATGAATTCCCCCTTAACTGTTCCAATTCAATAACAAAATCCAAGTAAAACTAGAAACCTCTTTTCAAACGCGTAGCCCGGCATGCAGGGCATTCTTAACTGACATAAGACCTGTTAATGATATGTTCCCCTTTTGAAACAGTAGGTTTGAATTCCTTCGAGAAAGCAATTATCTTTTTTAAGTTACCAAGTAGTCTGGAAGCAGCTTTTAAAATGAAGATAAACACTTCTTTCAACCTGTGCAGTTCAAAAACAATCCAAACTCGAAGTGAAAGTAAGAGCCACAGCCCAGCTCCACAATGACATCACTGAAGCCATGTGAAAAGACAAAAACATTTCTGCAAGAGACTATCCAGTTAGGATACCAGACGAGAAACCATAAGCAATTTGCAATTTGTAAAACTGTGAGGAAAGGATGCTTCATCCCAGAAGTGATGATTTTGACCAATAGGCAAACTTAAATTTAAACACAGAATTAACCACATTAACATCAAAGGAATAGCTTTACAATTAACAGTTAAACAGTTCTTAAAAGAAGTAAAAACGTTAACTTATAGCCTAGACCTTCACTATATATATTCCAACCAAGCAACCAAATACAGTTCAAATACCACTTATTTGTACACCGACTGATCCATCCCCCGACTGCACTTCGGAAAATCGTACCACAAGACGATGCTCCTTCACCCGGCATACAAGCAGAAACTTAAGCAGGAGAATCCAGTTAAGAAGGTCATGCAGTGCTGGTCCGAGGCAACGCAAGAGCTCCTACACGAGTCAGTGGACTGGCCCATATTCAAGAACTCAGCAGCCAACCTAGACGGATATGCGCCACCATCACAGAATCGATCAATAGGTTTGTCGAAGATTGCGTGCCAAAGAAGATGGGTTATGCGTTCACCAACCAGAAACCATAGTTTAACCAGGAGATCCACTCCCTACTGAAGTCCAGGTCTGAGGCATTCAAGGCAGGCGACCCTGACCTATACATGAAATCTAGGTACGACCTCCGCAAAACCATGAGGGATGCCAAGAGACAATACCAGACTAAGGCAGAGTCACAGACTAATGAATAGACTCTCTCGGTTGTGGCAAGGCTTAAATAATGTAATGGGCTACAAAGCGAAACCAAGTAGAATCTCCAGCAACAGAGCGCCCCTCGCCGATGAACTCGATGCATTCTTTGCTCATTTCAAGCAGGAACACAACAAACCCTTGTCAACTGCCCCAACAGCCTCAGATCATAGAATTTACAGTGCAGAAGAAGGCCACTCAGCCCATCGAGTCTGTACCGGCTCTTGGAAAGAGCATCCTACCCAAGGTCAACACCGCCACCCTATCCTCATAACCCAGTGACCCCACCCAACACTAAGGGCAATTTTGGACACTAAGGGCAATTTATCATGGCCAATGCACCTAACCTGCACATCTTTGGACTGTGGGAGAAAACTGGAGCACCCGGAGGAAACCCACGCACACACGGGGAGGATGTGCAGGCTCCGCACAGACAGTGACCCAAGCCGGAATCGAACCTGGGATCCTGGAGCTGTGAAGCAATTGTGCTACCCACAATGCTACCGTGGTGCCCCACCCATACCAGATACACCCATACCTACCGTCACAGCCTCAGAAATCAGATCAGCTTTCTTGAAAGTGAATCCATGGAAAGCGACGGGTCCCTGGTCGTGCACTCAGATCCTACGCGGACCAACTGGTGGGTATGTTCACAAACATCTTTAACCACTCCCTACCCCGTTCCGAGGCTCCCACCTGCTTCAAGAAGATCACCGTCATACCGGTAGAAGAAACAGGCAACTGTCATGTGAGAGTACCTTTAAGAAATGGGTGTTTAAGAAATGTACCTTTAAGAAATGGGTGTTTATCAGTGATGTCAGAGTGTGGGTGGAGCTGGGCTGTCTATCAGCTTTTTACTTTCGTTTTAGGCTGTTTGCTGCAGGGTGTGTTTTAGTTTCGTTTTCAGAGCTGGGCAGCTGCAGTCACAGCCATTAATCTAAAAACTGTAAATCGATCCTTTGGTGATTTAAAACTAATAACTGCTCTTAGTAGTGAGTTTAACCTGATGTGCTTCTGTTAAAAGTTCTTTTTTAAGTCTTTTGGATGTTAAAAGGGCAGCTTAAAGGATTACTTAGTGTTGTATTCTTTGGGGGTTGTATTTGAATTGATGGTTGCTAAGATGTTCACTATGTTTTAAAAAAGGTTAACTTGAGTTCATAGAATAAACATTGTTTTGCTTTTAAAAATACTCTTCCATTTCTGCTGTACCACTCTACTGCATTGGTTTCGTGAACTTAAAAGACAGTGAGGGGTGATCATATTGTAGTTGCTTTCCGGCATGGTATTCTAGTTTAAGTAGGGAGTGTGTTGTGGACAATGACTCTTTCAGAGGCTCTGAGGTTTTTGGGCATGGAGACGGTCACACGCAGTATCTTACGGACAGAGACTAAAAGCAGACTTAGATTTGGCAAAAACATTGCAGTTCACAATACCTGACAAAATATGCGAAAAGATGGGGCAATTATGGCAGTGGCTAAGCATTTAAAGTTGCCTGAGATATAGTTTGACTCATTGGAAGTGGCCACAGGACATGTGGGTATTACTGATTCAAACAAAGCTGGTAGGGAGGGCTAGTGAAATGTTTGCATCACTACCGGAGGAGGTATCTGGGACGTATGAGGAGGTGAAAAAATACATCTTGTTGCGTATGAACTAGTGCCTGAAGCTTACAGACAAAGGTTTAGAAATTTAAGGAAAGAATTTGGCCAATTATACATGGAGTTTGAAAGGATCAAACAGAGTAATTTTGATAGGTGGATAAGGGCTTTGAAAATAGACCAAACGTATGAAGCTCTCCGAGAAATTATACTTTTGGAGGAGTTTTAAAGTTCAATTCCTGATGTAGTGAGCACTCTTGTGGAAGAACAGAGGGTTAAAACTGCGAGATTAGCAGCAGAAATGACAGATGATTATGAATTAGTTCATAAATCAAAGATTGGTTTCCGACATCAGTTTCAGCCTGTGAGGGACAGAAACTGGGGCCATGAGAAATACTCAAGTGGTAAAGGTAAAGGTGATCTGATGGTAGATAATAAGGAGAGTGTACCTCAGACTAAAAAATAAATCCAGGAGGGTGGAAGAGACATGAAAAGTTTCAAATGTTTTCACTGTAATAAACTAGGCCATGTAAAGTCACAGCGTTGGCAGTTGAAGAAAAGCACTGGGAAGGCTGATGTGGTAAAACAGAATAAGACAGTAGGGTTTGTTAAAGTGGTAAAGGAAAGCCTAAGTGAAGCGAAGGACGGACAAAAGATTGTACAGCCTGATCAATGGGTGATTGATACTAAGGTGCCAGACCTCTTTAAAGAATTTACTTTTGTGGGTAAAGTTTACTCATGTGTATCAGGAGGAGCAGGTAAAGCAGTCACAATTTTAAGAGATACAGGAGCTAGTCAATCTTTAATGGTAAGTGATGAGGAGTTATGTAGTTTGGGAAGAATGTTGCCAGAAAAGGTGGTAATATGTGGAATTCAGGGTGAGAGGAGTAGTGTTCCATTGTATAAGGTAAGGTTGGAAAGTACAGTGAAGAGTGGTGAAGTGGTAGTAGGAGTAACAGAGAAGCTATCTTGTCCAGGAATGCAGTTTATTATGGGTAATAATATAGCTGGATCGCAGGTGTGAGTGATGCCTACTGTGGTTGATAAACAAGTGGAAAATCAGACAACTGAAGTGTTGAAGGACGAGTATCCTGGGATCTTTCCGGATTGTGTAGTAACAAGGTTGCAAAGTCACAGGTTAAGACGAGGATAAATCGAAGAGTGAACATGAAGTTGAAGTGCAATTATCAGAAACGATTTTTGATCAGATGGTTGAAAAAGAACAAGGATAGGAGGATGAGGTGGGTATTTTTAGTTCAGGAAAATTGGCGGAGTTACAACAGAAAGATATAGAAATAAAACGCATATATCGGAAAGCATGTACAGAAGAGGAATCTGAGTGTATACCAGAGTGTTATTACCGTAAAAGTGATGTCTTGATGAGAAAATGGAGACCTTTACATATGCAGGCGGATGAAAAATGGGCAGAAGTTCATCCAAGTAGTACTGCCGGTAGGGTATAGAAAGGAGGTGTTGCGAGTTGCACATGAGGTACCAGTGGGAGGTCATTTGGGAATAAGGAAAACTCAAGCTAAAATCCAGAAACATTTTTATTGGCCTGGACTACATAAAGATGTAGTTAAATTTTGTCAATCATGTCACACATGTCAAGCGATAGGGAAACCTCAAGCAGTGATAAAACCAGCGCCCTTAATACCCATTCCAGCATTTGAGGAACCTTTTACAAAGGCCCTAATCCTGCCGAGCAGGATTCTCCGGCGTGCGATTAGGGAAGCCCCCTTCCCCATGTGTAACTCTGGCTGCTCCGATACCCCGAAGATTGCCACTATTGGGCATGGCTTCACCCTCATCCCCACAACCTTGGACATTGCCTCGGAGAAGGCTGTCCAGAACCCAGCAAGCTTGGGGCAAGCCCAAAACATGTGGGTGTGGGGCCCCTCTGGCACTGCTCACATTTGTCCTCCACCTCCGGGAAGAACCTACTCATTCGGGTTCTGGTCAGGTGCGCTCTGTGCACCACTGTGAGCTGCATTAGGCTTAGCCTTGAGCAGGAGGTGGTGGAGTTCACCCTGCTCACTGCTTCGCTCCAGAGTCCCCATCCTACCTCTGTCCCCAGTTCGTCCTCCCATTTTTGTCTGATTGCGTCCAGTGGAGTCCGGGCTCTGTCCAGTAGCTGTCCGTATATTTTCCCACATAGCCCCCCCCTTCTCGTTGCTTGTGCCTATCAGGTCGTTTAGTAGTGTGCTTTCTGGGGCCCCAGGGTACCCCACTGTCTCTTTGCGGAGGAAGTGTTTTATTTGGAGGTGTCTCATTTCCTGTCCTTTTGCTAGCCTCCACTTCCTCGTCAGTTCGTCTAGTGTCGACAGTCTGTGCCCTACATAGAAGTCCCCGACCGTCAATGTGCCCCCGTCCCGCCTCCATCTTTTGAAGGTGGTATCTAGCATGGCTGGGGGGAATCTGTGATTGCCGCAGATGGGGGCCATGGGGGACATTTTAGTTATCCCGAAGTGCTGTCTGAGCTGGGTCCATGTTCTCAGCGTGGCCGCTACCACTGGGCTTGTTGTGTATCTTGTTGGGGGGGATGGGAGTGCTGCTGTAGCCAGGGCCGAGAGTGTCATTCCTTTACAGGATGCCTCCTCCATTTGTACCCAATCTGTGTCAGGTTCTTGTACCCATCCCCTCACACTTTCTGCCGTTGCTGCCCAGTGGTAGTATTGTAGGTTTGGTAAGGCCAAGCCCCCTTTGATTTTCCTCCTTTGTAGTGCCTGTTTTGGGATTCTCGGGTTCTTACCCCCCCCCCCCCCCCCCCCACACACACACACACATAAACGCCATGATTAGACTGTCTACGTTTTGGAAAAGGCCTTGGGGATGAAGATCGGAATGGATCTAAACAGGAAGAGGAACCTTGGCAGTATGTTCATCTTGATCGTCTGCACTCTTCCCGCCAGGGAGAGTGGGAGTGAGCCCCATGTTTGAAGGTCTCTTCTTACTTCCTCCACCAGGCTGGTCAGGTTCCACTTGTGGATCTGTGTCCAGTCTCTGGCTATCTGGATCCCCAGGTAGCGGAATCTGTTCTGGGCTGTTTTGAACGGGAGCCCCTCCAGCTCTCTCCCTCCCCCGTTTGGGTTCACTGGGAATGCCTCGCTTTTGCCCAGGTTAAGTTTGTAGCCCGAGAAGGTTCCAAACTCTTTCAGCATTTGCAGTATTGCCTTCAGTCCCTCCTATGGCTTCAAGACATAGAGGAGCAGGTCATCAGCATAGAGTGAAACTCTGTGCTCTCTGTCTCCTCTCCAGACTCCCTTCCAGCTTTTCGCCAGGGGTTCGATGGCTAGTGCGAACAAGAGTGGGGACAGTGGGCAGCCCTGTCATGTTCCTCTCTGCAGCTGGAAGTATTTAGAGCTAGTGGTGTTAGTTCGGACGCTCGCTTTGGGAGCATTGTACAAGAGCCTCACCCAGGCTCCTAGCCCAAACCGCTCCAGTACCTCGAGGGGGCATTTCCATTCGACTCTGTCGAAGGCCTTTTCTGCATTCAGGGAGACAATTACCGCTGGTGTTCTCTCCCCAGAGGGGGTCATTATTACGTTCAGCAGCCTGATGTTCGCTGTGAGCTGCCTACCCTTGACAAAGCCAGTTTGGTCCTCTGCGACCACCTCTGGTACACAGCCCTCCAGCTTTTTGGCCAGGACCTTTGCGAGTATTTTCGCATCCACATTCAGCAGTGAAATGGGTCTGTATGATCCGCATTCCGTCAGGTCTTTATCTTTCTTGGGTATCAGGGAAATTGTGGCCTGCGCTAGCATTGGGGGCAAGGTGCCCCTTGCCAGTGAGTCCGCGAACATGTCCTTAGGTGTGGGGCCAGGACTGGTGCAAATGTTTTGTAGAAGTCCGCCAGGTACCCATCGGGTCCCGGTGCCTTCCACGCCTGCATGGAGCTGATGCTCTCCATGATTTCTCCCAGGTTTATTGGTGCTTCCAGCTCCGCCCGTCTGTCTTCCCCCACAGCTGGCAGTTCCAGTCCGTCTAGGAACAGTTTCATCCCCGCGTCCCCGTTGGGGGGCTCGGAGGTGTACAGTCCCCGGTAGAAGGTCTCAAATGCCCGATTGACCTCCTTTGGTTCTGTTACCAATCTGCCTCTGCTATTCTTTATCTGCGCTATTTCCCTTGTGTCTGCCTGCTTTCTCAGCTGGTGAGCCAATAGGCGTCCAGCCTTGTCTCTGTGTTCGTAGAAGGTCCCCCGTGTCTGACGGAATTGCTTTCCTATTGGATAGCAGGTTAAAGTCCATTTGCAGCTTTTTCCTCTCCGCCAGCAGCCCTACCGTCGGGGCCTCGGAGTATTTTCTGTCGACTTCCAGGATGGAGTCCACCAGTTGTTGCCTGGCCACCCTCTCTTCCCAATCTCTGCTTTCCTTGTAGGCTATGATCTCTCCTCTAATCACGGCCTTCAGTGCCTCCCAGAATGTGGAGGGTGAGACCTTCCCGTTTTGGTTGTTACTCACGTAGTCGCCTATGGCCCGCGATGTTTTCTGACAGAAGGCCTTGTCGGCCAGGAGGTCCGTGTCCAGCCTCCATGTGGGGCGCTGGGCACGGCCTGTCTCCAACCTCACATCCATATAGTGTGGAGCGTGGTGAGAGATAACGATCGCAGAGTACTCCGTTCCCGTGATCCCTGGAAGCACCGATTTCCCCACTGCAAAGAAGTCGATACGGGTGTATAGCTTGTGTACTTGTGAGAAGTATGAAAATTCCTTCTCTCCCGGGTGCAGGAACCTCCATGGGTCCACCACCCCCATCTGCTCCATAAATGCTCCTAGTTCCCTAGCCATGCTAGTCTTTTTCCTTGCTCTGGGGTTTGATCGGTCGGTCAGTGGGTCCTGTACACAGTTGAAGTCGCCCCCCATGATCAGTCGGTGTGTGTCAAGGTCGGAGATTTCTGCCATGGTCTTCTTTATGAATTCTGTGTCGTCCCAGTTGGGAGCGTTCACATTTACCAGTACGACCAGTGCCCCTTCCAGGATACCGCTGACCATGACGTACCGTCCCCCTGGGTCCGTAACTGTCTTGGTTTCCGTAAACCTCGTCCTCTTACTAATTAATATTGCTACTCCCCTAGCCCTCGTCCCGTAGCATGGGTGGTATGTCTGTCCGACCCAGCCCTTCCTTACCAGCCGTCGGTCCTTCTCCCTCAGGTGCGTCTGTTGTAGGTAGATTATGTCTGCTTTCAGGCTTCTTAGGTGGGTGAAGACTCTGGATCTTTTGACCGGGCCATTGAGTCCCCGTACGTTCCAGGTAACAATCCTGGTGGGGGGTTTTTGACCCCCCGGTCCTGCAGGTTCACCCATACTTACCTGGTGGATGCGCCCCTGCCCTCCGGGGTTTCCCTTTGTTAGGGGGCCGTACAAAATGGCCGTGGTCACCGCTCTCACCATGAGGTCGGTCCCCAGGGCTCCGGGGTTTCCTTTTGTCCAGGGGGCACCCGCCATGGCCGTCAGCTGTGTGTACGCCACGTGGCTGCGCCCCTGCACTCCAGGGTCTCACTTCGTCCTGAAGCCCTCCTGAGTGGCTGTTTGTGGCACCGTCTTGGTTCCTCGCCCTGCTCCATGCCTGCCAAGGCCTGTGGTCGTGCTGCTTATCTACCTCACCCTTCCCTTTGCTTCTCTTTTGTTCTGCGCTCTTCCCCCGACTCCTCTCTCTTCCCCCCCCCCCCTTAGTCCCTGTTCCTCTGTTCCCACCCCCCTCCCCCTGTGTTCTTCCCCCCCCCCTTCTGCCCTGCCCCCCCCTTCTCTTTGTGCCAGGTGCCCCCTCTCCCCTGAGAAGCGCGCCACAGCCCTCCTTTCTTCCTGGCCTCCCGTGTTAGCCCTCCTCGCGAGCACGGTGGCTCCCCCTCCCAGCATTTGCTCTGTTCTGGTCCTATTTTACCTTCCTTTTGCTAGCCCTTGTCTCGCCCTCCTGTCCGCCTTTTTCACCCTCATTCACCTTGCTTCGCTCCCCCCCCCCCATTGCATTGAGAGGTGGAACTCTGGAACGAGTCAGCACAGTCCCGCACAGTGCACCAAACACGTGTGTACAGTTTGTGATCTTATTGTCTCTGCTTGCGGTCTGCCTGCTGCTCTTTGTTCCGATTCTTCCTTTCTTTTCCATCCCCGTCGCTTTCATGATGGCCGTTGTGGCTGTCCCTCCCCCAGTTTGTTTGCTCTAACGAACTGCTCCGCTGCCGCTGGGGTGTTAGAAAACAGCTCCTTCCCCTCAAATGTTACCCAGAGTTTGGCTGGGAATAACATCCCAAATTTCTCATTACTTTTGTAGAGTGGTGATTTGGCCCTGTTGAATTCAGCCCTTCTTTTGGCCAGGTCCGCCCCAATATCCTGGTATACCCTTATGGTCTTCCCTTCCCACGTGCTCGCTTTCGTCTGCCGGGCCCACTTTAGGATTTTTTCCCTGTCTTGGAATCTGTGCAGCTTCACGATAATTGCTCTGGGCTGCTCCCTGGCTTTAGGCCTTTGTCGGACCGACCTGTGCGCGCTGTCGATTTCTGGGGGGTTTGGAAACTTCTCCCTTCCCACTAGCTTGCCCAGCATTTGGGTGACGTAGCCTGTTGGATCTCTGCCCTCCATCCCCTCTGGCAGGCCCACTATTTTAACATTCTACCCTCTGGACCTATTTTCCTGGTCCTCCACTTTGCCTCTTAGGCTCCCCTGGGTCATTACCAGCCTTTTCACCTCGGTTTCCTGAGTTACCATCCTGTCGCTCTGGTCCGAGGCGGCCCTCTCCATCTCCTGAATAGTTTTCTCCTGCACCTCCACCTTCCTTTCCAGGCCGTTGATGGTTCGCTGCATTTTTTCTGTTGTTAACGCCAGCATCGCCTTCATCATTGTGTGGAGCTCCGTCCTGAGTGCCTCCCTCATGGCGTTTATCTCCGTTTTTATCTCCTCCTTTATGGCGTTTATTTCCGTTTTCAGCACGCTTCTCCATTCGTCCCCCTGTGCGGGGGAGGGAGTGGGGGATGGTCGCCACGTCCTGTTCCTGCTCAGCTGCTCGGCTTGCCTGCTTTTCCGCTTCCTGATTCGCTTGAATCTCCGCCTCGCTCCGTGGGGTCGTCTGCCTGCGCGGCCGCAGCTCCTGATTGTTTTCCTTCGCCTTCGCTGCTGTTCCTTCTGACATCTCGCCGTCCCCTCAATTTATTATTTGGAGGCATATTTCTGTCTGCCTTCCTTTTAAAAACGATTTTTTTAAATAAAAAGGGATTTTTTTTTTTTTTTTTTTTTTGAAAGTTTTTTTTTTCCCCTTTAAAAAAAGTTTTTCTTTTTTTTTTTAAAAATTTGCAGGAGAGGAACAAGGAATGTTGAATTTAAAAATTCTTATTTTTTCCTTGTGATCCTCTCCGTGCTCCAACTTTCAGGCCGTTTCTGAGCGATCCCCACCCCTCCTCCACGTGCAGTTCACCGGGACCGGTCTCTCCTTTTTTTTCCCTCTACCTCTCCAGCTCCGTGGATCGGAGCTTTGGCGCCTGGGCAGGGCAGAATTCACGGGGCCTAAGGAATTTATTTTGTTTGAAAAATTCCCCGGGAAACCCTCCCCAAAAAAGCCGCGATTTTGTGGCTGTGCGGGAGAGTCCTTGCTGCGGCCGCTCCGTTCGTGATCGCCACCGGAAGTCGGAATCAATATCTTTTGACTGTAATGGATGTGTCTACTAGGTTTCCAGAGGCCATTCCAGTACGTAATAATACAGTAAAAAATGTTGTGGAGGAGTTACTTAAATTCTTTACTCGATATGGACTACCGACAGAAATACAATTAGATCAAGGATGAAATTTTACCTCAAGGTTATTCAAAGAAGTTATGGATAGCTTAGGACTAAAACAATTTAAATCATCTGCGTACCATCCAGAATCGCAGGGAGCGTTAGAAAGGTGGCATCAGACATTAAAGACGATGTTGAGGGCTTATTGTCACGATTATCCAGAGGATTGGGATAAAGGAATTCCATTCGTACTGTTTGCAATTAAGGATGCACCTAATAAGTCAACCAAATTCAGTCCTTTTGAACTAATTTTTGGTCATGAGGTAAGAGGACCACTTAAATTGATGAAGGAAAAATTGGTGAGTGAGAAATCAGAACATACATTATTGGATTACATGTCAAATTTTAAGGAACGATTAAATAGAGCAGGTGAATTGGCTAGACAACATTTGAAAGTTGCACAAAATGTGATGAAACAGGTCGTGGACAAGAAATCCAAAGTTCGTAGTTTTGTCAGTGGAGATAAAGTTTTAATGTTGTTACCAGTGGTAGGTGAGCCTTTAAAAGCATGGTTTTGTGGACCTTATCAGATTGAAAGGAAATTAAGTGAGGTGAATTATGTGGTAAAAACACCCCAAATAGAAGGAAGACTCATCGAGTGTGTCTTGTGACTATGCTTAAAAGGTACTTTGAAAGGGAAGGAGAGAAAAAGGAGGAGGTTTTAATGATTCTAAGTCAAAGTGACGAACCAATTCCAGATGACTGTGAATTTGACATACCTCAAATTAAATTGGAAAACGAGGATGTTCTTAAAAATTGGGATAAATTGTTGAGTTACCATCCAGAGGAAAAACTAACTGACCTGAAAGAGTTATTGATATCACATGGGCAAGTTTGTGGAGATAAATTGAGAAGTACTAAAATGGCTATACATGATGTAGATGTGGGAAAGGCTGTTCCAATCAAACAACATCCATATAGACGTAACCCTTTAAAATTGGCACAGGTTAACAAAGAGATTGAGAGTATGCTTAAAAATGGCATAATTGAAGTGGGTTGCAGCCAATCGAGCTCACCCATAGTGATAGTACCTAAATCAGACGGTACTGTAGCCATCTCAGATGGCCACCTGCAAAGGACCATGGGAATTATGGCTAACCCAGGACTCAGACAGACTCCGAGCTTGTGTGAGTATTTGCAACCCAGATAGCTAGACGCGATCAAAACCCCCGCTCGTTTGCATGCCAATGGCCCATTTCCCCAGAACTAAAGAACTGTACTCAGGTAGCCGATACAGATACAGACTAATCGGCGCCACTCCCTTTACTCAGGGAGCCCAAACAGCCAAGGTCAATGACCGCTAAGGACATGCCCAGCCATTTATTGGCCAAAATCAAAGGCAGTGATTGAAGCCTGTCGAATTATTGGGTCCAAGTTAAGGACCGCCCCAAAGAGCGCGAAATCCCAGAGGAATAAGACGAGACACAGCCATGTGCTCGGTCTCTCTTGGATCCGGCCTATGCCAACCCAAGTGCAGCATAACGACCAGACAGACAAGTTCAAGACCAACGATCGCTACCAGACGGATGAGCCCAGCAGAAACAGCCACTTCTTCCACGCAAGATCCGGACAAAGGCCTTGTCCATCTGCATAGAGCCGGTTGTCCTGAAGTTAAGTGTAGGTTATTGTAGTTGTTAGGTGTAGTTTAACTTGTAGTGTTTTGTGTTTCATGTCGAAGTAATCCTTGTGTGTAAATAAGCCACCGTTGACCTTAAACTGACTAACTGGTTGTGTGATCCTTTGATCGATATCCGGTAAAGCCTTGTGGTGGTATCATTTGATACCTGGCGACTCTAAAGAGCATCATTATTAATTGGCAACATTATTGGCGACTCCGGTGCCGATTGGCAACCATACCCAACGGTTGTGTGTAGACTATAGAAAGATTAATTCAGTTACAAGAACGGACTCTTATCCTATCCCTATTTGGAGGATTGCATTGAGAAAGTGGGACAATCGGCTTTTATTTGCAAACTGGATTTACTTAAAGGTTACTGGCAGGTATCTTTATCCGAAAGGGCAAAGGAGATTTCAGCTTTTGTGACTCCAGATGGTATATATCAATTCAAAGTTATGCCATTTGGCATGAAAAACACCCCAGCCACATTTCAACGGTTAACTAACAAAGTCGTTTCAGGATTACCCTATTGTCTGGTTTCCATCGACAATCTGGTAATTTTCAGCCAGACATGGAAAGAACATTTGAAATATCTGATGGAGTTATTCGATCGACTTCAGGAGGCGGGTTTGGTGATAGACATAGCCAAAAGTGAATTTGGAAAAGCCCAAGTCACTTTCCTTGGCCATACAGTCAGACAGGGTTGAATGGTCACACGAGATGTGAAACCAACGAAGGGAAATAATGCGATTTCTTGGCATGAGTGGATTTGATCGAACATTTGTGAAAACTTTTTGTAGCGTGGTTGCTCCACTGATAGACTTGCTGAAGAAACGTCAAAAATTTCAATGGACAGCGAACTTTCAACAGGCATTTGACTGCCTGAAAGCTGTGATAACCAATGCTCCTGTGTTGGAGAATTGCAAGGGTCTCTGTGAGCAGATTGAACTAAAGTATCTGACTTTAAAAAGAAATGCCGAGGCGTAGAGCAATGGACGGATCGTGCAGAGACCTTCTTGTTCCAAGAGACTGTCAATCGAAAAGGAGTTTCAGTTGGAGGAAGAAGAACAAAAAAAAATGGACTATATTATTATACCTGTTTGTGTGTATTGTTTTTTGAAACAAAAAAGTATATTTACAGCATGCATTTCCTAAAGTATAGTGAAAAGGTGAAAAATGAAACCATCTTGAAGTTGATGTTTTTTTTTTTTGTTAGGGGGAGGTGTCATGTGAGAGTACCTTTAAGAAATAGGTGTTTATCAGTGATGTCAGAGTATGGGTGGAGCTGGGCTGTCTGTCAGCTTTTTACTTTGTTTTAGTCTGTTTGCTGCAGGGTGTGTTTTAGTTCCGTTTTCAGAGCTGGATAGCTGCAGTCACAGCCAGAAGGGGTATTAGTCTCTCTGTAATCTAAAAATTGTAAATCGATCCTTTGGTGATTTAAAACTAATAACTACTCTCAGTAGTGACTTTAACTTGATGTGCTTCTGTTAAAAGTTCTTTTTTTAAGTCTTATGGATGTTAAAAGGACAGCTTAAGGATTACTTAGTGTTGTATTCTTTGGGGGTTGTATTTGAATTGATGGTTGCTAAGATGTTCACTGTATGTTTTAAAAAGGTTAACTTGAGTTCATAGAATAAACATTGTTTTGCTTTAAAAAATACTCTTCCATTTCTGCTGTTCCACACCTGTAGAGTGGGCCGTGTGCTCCCCTTACCACAATCTATTAAAAGTTGTGGGTCAGGTGAACTCCATGATACACTTTGGGTTCTCTAACCCTGGCCCATAACACAATGTGCCTCGAGGATTACCGTCCAGTGGCTTTGGCATTGATCATTATGATCTGCTTCGAGAGGTCGGTCATGAGACACTTCAACTCCATAGTCCCGGAATTACTTTATCCACTGCATTCACATACCGCCACAACCGGTCCACAGCAGATGCTGTCTCCATGGCCCTAAACCCATCCCTGGAGCATCTCGACAACAAGGACTCCTACATCACACTCCTATTCATTGATTGCAGCTCCACCTTCAACACCATAACCCCAGACAAGCTCGTATCCAAACTCCAAAACTTAGTTCTTGGCTCCTCCCCCTGCAACTTGATCCTTTACTTCCTGACCCATAGATTACAATAAGTACGGATAAACAATAACACCTCCTCCATGATTGTCCTCCATACCGGGGCCCCTATTATATTCCTTATACACACACAACTGTGTGGCAAAATTCGGCTCCAACTCCATCTACAAGTTTGCTGATGACAAAATCATAGTGAGTCGGATCTCAAATAACAATGAGTCAGAATACAGGAGGGAGATAGAGAACCTAGTGGCATGGTACAATGAAGACAATCTCTTAATGTCAGCAAAACTAAGGAGCTGATCCTCGACTTCAGGGAGCGAATTGTCACACACACCCCTGTCTGCAACAATGGTGCCGAGATGGAGATGGTCAACAGCTTCAAATTCCTAGGTGTGCACCACCAGCCACCTGTCCTGGTCCACCCACGTTGACGCTACGACCAAGAAAGCAGAACAGCGCCTATACTTCCTCAGAAAACTAAGGAAATTCGGCATGCCCGCATTGACTCTGATCAACCTTTACAGATAAACCACAGATAGCATCCTATCTGGCTGCTTTACAGCCTATTATGGCAACTGCTTGATCCCTAAGACTGTAGGAAACTACAAAGAGTCATGAACACAGCCCAGTCCATTACACAAAACCGCCTCCCATTCCATTGACTCTGTCTGCACCTCCCGCTGCCTTGGGAAAGCGGGCAGCATAATCGGAAGACCCTTCCCACCTGGGTTATTCTCTCTTCCAACCTCTTCCATCGGGCAGGAGGTGCAAAAGTCTGAGAATGCGCACTGACCAGATTTAAAAACAGCTTCTTCCCCGCTGTTACCAGACACCTGTATAACCCTCTTTCAGACTGAACTGATCTCTCTACGCAACTTCTCCACTGTTGTCGCACGACACTCCGTATGTTTCACCCAATGTCTATATATTTACATTTTGTGTTTATCTTATGTCCTATGTTTTTCATGTATCGAACAATCAGTCTGGACTGTACGCAGAACAATATTTTTCACTATACCTCAGTACACATGACAATAAATCTAAAGTGGCGATAAATACTGTTGCTAACTTTTGGTTGGTTCAATTGGCTCTGTTTTATAACCTTTGCTCTCGAGTCGCCAGGTATCTTTATGATACCGCCACGAGGTTCAAGTTCAAGTGATGATCAATAACTCAATACACCAATTAGTAAGATTCACATCAAAACACATTTATTATACACAGTAATCGCTACTCGTGCATAAATTCTACTTCTAAGCTACTTCTACAACTAACAGGCCTATACTTAGCTTTGGACTGGCCCACCAGGTCAGGGGAACAAATGGCCTTTTGTTCGGGTTCTGAGTCTGCGGGATTCAAAGGTTGGTACGGACTGGTAGCTAGGAGCGCCTATCTCGTAGCAAGCGTTGACTTAAGACTTACGGTCTCTTGGCGAAAGCTGAACCGGTCACTGTCGAGGGTTGGTTCGCGTTGCTGAGTGACCCGGTCAAGAAGGACGATTTGAACTTGGGGGCTTAACTTTATAGCCCCCAGGGGCTTCCCGGCTTTCGGGGCGGACCCTGTACCTGGTTCCAAGTGATTGGACTTTGTTCCAATCGCTTGGTTCGATTTCTCCAATACTGGAGCGGTTCCCTGATCGATGGGCGGTCTTGAGGTGTCCGTTAACCTCTTTTGTGTTGGCTCCTGCATGCGCAGAGAAGTCTGGCTTGGCTTTGTTTATCCCAAATGTTTTGATTGTACCCGGGGATCGCTCATTAGTATGTAGATGGCTGCTACATTATTATGCAGATGGCTGCTTGTATTGATGCTGTCTGGGCTTTTGCAGAGTTTAATACGCAGTAAACTTGCACCTGCTAGTTTCTGCCTCTGTTGGCAGAATTATCCTGCAGCCTGTGCTGTTCTCCATTTTACGTTGTAGCCACCTAAAATGGCTGATTGCCGATTAGAATGGTCAAACCCCAATCTAAAATGGCAAACGAAAGAGGCTGATGGGAAAATCAGCCAACAGGACTCAAACGGACAGCTGCAGGCAAAACAGTGTATTCGGCTCTGGGGAAGTCGGCCCAGACCGATACCTGCAGCCATTAACGGTACAACAACCTAGCCATCTGCATACTAAGCAGCCATCCCCGGGAACAATTGCTACACATTAGCAACATAAAGCCGATCCATACTTTTCTGCGCCAGCAGTGGCCGTGACAAAGGAAGCTGAACGACCACCCCCCGATCAAGGAATCGCCCCATTATTGGAGCATATCGAACCAAGTGATTGGGACCAAGTCCAATCACTTGGAACCAGGGTCAAGGTCCGCCCTGAGAGGCGGGAAGCCCCTAGGGACTATAAAAATAGGGGCCAAGTTCAGATCGACCCTTCTTCTCCTACCCGCAACCTTCGAGACCCTTCGACGAAGAAACAAGTAAGTGTTACTCCAGGGATTGCTACCAGATAGGTGTTCCAGACTATCGACTCGTACCAGCCTTTTTGAATCCCGCAGGCCAGACCCAATTCGATAGACCAGTCGTTTCCCTGACCTGGTGGGCCATCCCCAAAGTTAAGTATTGGCCTTTAGTGGTAGGTAATAGTCTAGGAGTAGGATTATTGTAAAGTATTTATTGCTGTATATAATAAATGATCGTTGATTTAACTTTTACTAAGTGGTGTGCTGCATTATTAATCATTACTTGAGCTTGAACCACGTGGCGGTATCAGAAAGATACCTGGCGACTCGTGAGCAAAGGTGACAGAATTAGAGCTAATAAAAACTAAGGCTAATAAGAGCAACAACGTCGGGAGTTGGCCAACCCAGGAGGCTACAATACCTTGTCGTTCAAGTGTGTCCACGCAGCAACTGAAATCATTGTCTTCTGTGGTCTGCTGTTGACTGAAGAATATGATACAATATCAGCATGGACATCCACAGATCTGGCAGTTAATGTTATTTTAGTACTTTGAGAAACGTCGGCAGCTACGTGATCTCTGTCCTTTCTTTGGGCACGTTGGATGTTGCAAGATTTGAATCATACGGAACCAGATTTAAGTGCTTGTCTCGACTTGAGTTGGTCGGCTGCATTCTTTTCCCAAGAGAGTTGGTCTATGATGTAGGAGTTTGTAAGGCTCTTTTTTTTTCAGGATGCCTTTGAATCATTTGTACTGACCATCTTGTTTTCCCTGTAGCAGTTCACATCGAAGATCTACTTGGGGCTAGATTAGAGTGGCCACGACTTCCGGTGGCGGCTATGAAGGAGTAAGTCGGACATTTGGTGGCTCCCGCTCTGGTTGGACTTTTGGACCTTTTCCCCATTTTTTTACCGGACTTGAATTGTAAAACGGATGTTAGTGGCAATTGTTTACTGAATTCCCACTTCGGTGCATGGAGAGAAGGACTAGAAGTGTTCGTAAGGGCAGAAACAAAAAGATAGAGCAGGCTTGGGCTGTTGCTGCAATAGAAGACTGCATGGTGGAGGTTTTGACCTCTGGCTTGTCGACTAAGCAGTTTATGGAGCAGTTGATGCAAGTCATTCAGGAAGGCTTTGCTACACACAAACGGGACTGCTTGGACCCGATAAAAGAGTCGATTTAGTGGTTGGAGCATAGATTGGACGCCCAGGATCGGGCAATGCAGCAGGTGGAGAAGGTGCTGGCTGAGCAGGAGGAAATGAAATGAAAATCGCTTATTGTCACAAGTAGGCTTCAAATGAAGTTACTGTGAAACGCCCCTAGTCGCCACATTCCGGCGCCTGTTCGGGGAGGCTGGTATGGGAATTGAACCGTGCTGCTGGCCTGCCTTGGTCTGCTTTCAAAGCCAGCGATTTAGCCCTGTGCTAAACCAGTCCCTCCAGCATTCGACTGCAGTGGAGCTGGAAGTGGGGATGCTGAGGGACCAGCAGACGAAGCTCCTGGAGAAGGTGGAGGACCAAGAGAATAGGTCCCGTCGGCAGGGGTCCGAAGGAAAGGACGCTGGGGCATAGATCGCAGACATGTTTGTGAAGCTTCTGGGGGATGGGGCATTTTCCTGGCCCTTGGAGGTGGATTGGGCTCACAGAGCACTCGCGAGGAAGCCGCGAATGGGAGACCCCCCGAGGGCAATTGTGAGATTCCACAGGTTCTCTGATAAGGAGCGCATTCTACAGTGGGCCAAGCAGACACTGAGCTGTAAATGGGACAGTGGCATCCTGCGGGTTTACCAAGACCTGAGTGTGCATGTGGCCAGGGGGAGAGCAGGCTTCAACCAGATCAGGTCGATCCTTTTCAAGAAAAAGGTGAAGTTTGGACTGTTATACCAGCCTGCCTCTGGGTCACGCATGAGGATCAGCACTTCTACTTCGAGTCGCCTGAGGACGCGTTGGACTTTGCGTAAAAGAAAGGGCTGGTGATGGATTGAAAACTTTCATGTTTTTGTTTTTTGTTTTTGTTTCTCTGTTTTTGTAAAAAGTTTCTTGTTTTGCGTTTCATGGAAGATGTTTGTGATGCCGTTTGCATTGATTTGGTACCAGCGGTAGAGCTGAGTGAGTTAAGGTTTTCGTTTGCACTGTTGGGGGAATGGAGGTGTGCTTGTTTTGATCTTGGTGTTTTTCTGTTGGGCAATTGTGTGGGGATTGTTTTATGTTGGAGTTTGTTTGTATGAGCAGGGGAGAGGGTGGGGAGGGAACAATAGGTGGGAGACTATCTGGCGCCGGGGATGGGGGCCTGCAAGCTAGCTGGGCGAGCTAGCTCTCGGAAGCGCAGTGGGGAGTGTGCATATGTTTGGTTTAGTAAAGGGGTTGGGTTACAGGGTATTGTTACTAGGGGGGGGAGGGAAGGTGAATGTTCTGCTGACGATGGAGGGACTTGGGCTGAGGGTCAGTGAGGAGGTGGTGGAGGCACGAAACACAGGCTGGAGGCGGGCCTAAAAAAGGGGATGGCTTATCGGCGGCGGCGGGTGGTGGGGGCAATGAGCCCACCAACTAGGCTGATCACCTGGAATGTTCGAGGGTTAAATGGGCCGGTCAAAAGGGCACTTGTGTTCGCGCATCTTAGGGGATTGAAGGCGGACGTGGTAATGTTGCAGGAGACGCACCATAGAGTAACGGGCCAGGTTAGACTGAGGAAAGGCTGGGTCAATCAGGTCTTTCACTCGGGACTAGATTCAAAGACTAGAGGGGCCGTGATCCTGATCAATCAGTGGGTGGTGTTTGAAGTGCATAGAATAGTCTCGGACATCGGAGGTCGGTACATTATGGTCAGTGGGAAGCTAGAGGGGGTGCAGGTGGTATTAGTAAATGTGTATGCGCAAAATTGGGATGATGCAGAGTTATAAAGAGGATGCTGGGGAAGATACCGGAACTGGACTCGCACAGGTTGGTCATGGGAGGGGACTTCAACACAGTTATGGACCCTGGCTTGGACCGGTCAATCTCAAAACGGGCAGGGTGCCAGCAATGGCAAAGGAACTAAGTGGGTTCATGGAGCTGATTTTGGGGGGGGGGGGGGGGGGGGGGGGGGGGGGTTGGGGGGGGGAGATTTGATCAGCCGAGGGTGAAGGAGTTCTCTCCTTCTACTCACACGTGCATAAAGTGTATTCCCGGATGGATTTCTTTATTTTGAGCAGGCCCTTGCTGGCTGGGGTGGTGGACACAGGGTACTCGGCGATTACAATGTCAGACCATGCTCCGCACTAGGTTGACTGTCAGGTTAGTAAAGACAGTAACCAGCGCCCGCACTGGAGGTTGGATGTGGGACTTTTGGTGGATGAAGGGGTGTGCGAGCGGCTGAGGAAATGTATTCAGAGCTACCTGCAGGTCAATGACACGGGGGAAATTTCAGCAGCGGTGGTGTGGGAAGCACTGAAGGCGGTGGTCAGGGGGCTGATCTCGATCCGGGCCCATAGGGAGAAGGTGGACAGGGCAGAGACGGACCGACTGGTAAAGGACATTCTACAGATTGATAGGAGGTATGCGGAAACCCCAGAGGCAGGGCTTTTAAGGGAACGGCGGAGGTTACAGAGGGAGTTCAGCTTGCTGACCACAGGGAGGGCGGTGGAGCAGCTCAGAAAGGCGAGGGGGGCGATCTATGAACATGGAGAGAAGGCCAGCAGAATGCTTGTTCAGCAGCTTAGGAAGAGGGAGGCAGTTAGGGAGATAGGGAAAGTAAAGGACGGAGATGGGAACCTGGTTGGTGATTCAGTAGGGGTGAATAAGGCATTTAGGGATTGCTACAGCAGGCTGTACAGGTCGGAACCCCCGACCGGGCCGGAGGAGATGAGGCACTTCTTGGAGGGGCTGAATTTCCCAAAGGTGGACGGGGAGTGGGTAGAAGGGCTGGGGGCTCCAATCGGGATGGAAGAGATGTGGAGGGCTTAAAGGTCATGCAGGCGGGTAAGGCCCCAGCTCCGGACGGGTACCCTGTGGAGTTTTATCAAACGTTCTCGGGGATATTGGGGCCGGTGTTGTTGTGTTGTTGAGGATGTTCAATGAGGCAAGGGGAAGAGGGGTGCTGCCCCCGACGATGTCACAGGCAACGATTTCGCTGATTCTTAAGTGGGACAAGAACCCGGAGCTGTGTGGGTCCTACAGGCTGATCTCCCTGTTGAATGTAGATGCCAAGTTGCTGGCCAAAATCTTGTCCTCCAGGATCGAGGATTGTGTTCCGGATGTTATTGGGTAGGACCAGACGGGATTTGTTAAGGGCAGGCAGTTGGTGGCCAATGTAAGAAGGCTGTTAAATGTGATCATGATGCCCCCGGAAGGTAGGGCGGCGGAGGTAGTGATCGCAATGGATGCAGAAAAGACTTTTGATCGGGTAGAATGGGACTATCTGTGGGAGATACTGGGACGGTTTGGATTCGGGCGGGGCTTTATTGACTGGGTCAGGTTGCTGTAACAGGCTCCTGTGGCATGTGTACGGTCGAATAGGACAGCATCGGACTATTTTAGACTGCACCGGGGGATGAGACAGGGATGCCCCCTCTCCGCATTGTTGCTTGCGTTGGCTATAGAGCCGTTGGCAATTGCTCTGAGAGCCTCGAGGGGCTGGAGAGGACTGGTCTGGGGGGTGGGGGGAGTGGAGCACAGGGTTTCGCTCTATGCGGATTACCTGCTTGTGTACGTTTCGGGCCCAATAGAGGGAATGGAAGAAATCATGAGGACTCGGGGAATTTGGCCGGTTTTCGGGGTTTAAGCTTAATATGGGAAAGAGTGAGATGTTTGTGGTCCAGGCGAGGGGACAGGATAGGCGACTGGGAGAGCTACCGTTTAGGTTAGTAGAGGAAAGCTTTAGGTACCTAGGCAACCAGGTGGCGCTGGAATGGGACCGGCTGCATAAATTGAATCTGGCCCGGCTGGTGGACCAAATGAAGGACGATTTTCGGAGATGGGACGCGCTTCTGTTGTCTCTGGCTGGGAGGGTGCAAACGGTGAAGATGACGGTCATCCCGAGAGTCCTATTTGTATTTCCGTGTCGACCCATCTTTATTCCGAAGTGGGTGGTGGGGGAGGGGGAGGCATGGGTGCGTATGGAGGCGGCTTTATATACGGGCACTAGTTTGGGAGTGTTGGTAACTGCGCCTCTGCCGTTCCCGCCGGCACGGTACTTCACCAGTCCAGTGGTAGTGGCAGCCCTGAGAATTTGGGGCCAGTAGAGGCGGCATGTGGGAGCAGTGGGAGCATCAGTCTGGGCCCCAATCTGTGATAATCACCAGTTTGACCCGGGGAGTATGGACGGGGCGGGTTCCGGTTATGGCGGCGAGCTGGGATTGAGAGGATTGGGGATATGTTCATAGAGGGGAGCTTTCCGAGTATGAGGGCGTTGGGAGGAAAAGTTTGGGTTGGCGAGGGGAAACAAATTCATGTATCTGCACGTGCGGGACTTCCTTCGTAAACAGGTATCAACCTTCCCGCTCCTACCGCTCGGGGGGATTCAGGACAGGGTAGTTTCCAGCGGGTGAGTAGGAGAAGGGAGCGTCTCGGACATTTGTAAGAAGCTTATGGGGTCGGAGGAGACGCAGACCGAGGAGCTGAAGCGCAAGTGGGAAGAGAAGCTGGGAGGTGAGATAGAGGATGGTCTATAGGCAGACGTGTTGGGTAGAGTCAACACGTCCGCAACATGTGACAGGCTCAGCCTGATACAATTTAAGGTTGTTCACCGGGCTAACATGACAGTGGCCCGGATGAGCAGATTCTTTGGGGTGGAGGACAGGTGCGCAAAATGTGCGGGAGGACCGACGAACCATGTCCACATGTTTTGGACACGTCCGAAGCTTAGGGGATTTTGGCAGGGGTTTGCGGACATCATGTCCGCGGTGTTAAAAACAAGGGTGGCGCTAAGTCCAGAGGTCGCTATTTTCGGGGTGTCAGAAGACCTGGGAATCCAGGAGGAGAAAGTGGCAGACGTTCTGGCCTTTGCTTCCCTGGTAACCCAGAGACGGGTACAATTAGCATGGAGGGACTCAAAGCCCCCGAAGTCGGAAACCTGGCTATCGGACATGGCTAGCTTTCTCTGTTTGGAGAAAATCAAGTTCGCCTTGAGAGGGTCACTGTTAGGGTTCATCCGGAGGTGGCAATCGTTCGTCAACTACTTTGCGGGAAATTAATCGTCAGCAGACTGCGTGGGGGGGGTGGGTGTAGTTTAGATTAGAGTAGGGGATCAATAAGGGTGGGTCCTGTACGAGAGGTAAATGGCTTTTGCACTTTGTTTATGGTTTCATGTATATTGTTTATTTTGTTGGTGTTACTACACCAAAAATACCTCAATAACATGTTTATTAAAAAAATAAGATTAGAGTGGCCACAGTGTCAAAGCAGCAAATAGTTGAGGGAGGACAGCTGGTTGATGGTGTCCATCATATAGCATGAGGATGCTGACTTTAACCAGTGAGGTCTCAGCACTGTGAATGAGAAAAATCTTGTTGGAGAGCTTCCAACAAAATTAGGTAGACCTGTAATTATGAGGCATTAACACAGTGCAGGACAAAGGAAAGGTGGGATAATGGGAAATTAGTTTGAAGTTATCCTTCAGTTACACAGGGCATTGGTGAGAAAACATCTCTTATTGGTCTTATTTAAGGAAGTGTAAGTCTATCGGAAGAATTTGAGAGAATGTTTATGAGAATAATGATTGGAATGGGCGAGTTGTCTTATGAGGAGAGGTTAGATAGGTTTGCGTTGACTCCACTGGAGTTTAGAAGAGTAAGGAATGACTTGTTTGAAAAATATAAGATCTTGAGGGGTTTTGACAGTGTGGATGTGTAGAGTGTCATTGGAGTGTCCCTTTAAGAAATGTTTTTTTCTTATCATATGGCTTCAGTGGTGTAATTGTGGGGCTGGAGTTGGGCTGTGGCTGTGGGAGTTAGTTTTACTTGCTTTGAGTTTGAACTGGTTTTGTTCTGCACGGGTTGAAAAACGTTTTTTCTCTATCTGCATTTTAAAAGCTGTTTCCAGATTGCTTGATAACTTGAAAAGAAATAACTTTTCTGAAAGAAATTCCAACCTGCTGTTTTGGAAAGGAAACAGGAGCATCCATACCAGGTCCTGAATGCTATGTTCTGTGCCACGCCTTTGAAAGGGGTTTTCTGGGTTATGGGGTCTTGTTATTAAATTGGAACAGCTAAAAGGGGAATTTAATACATAGAGTACTGTTGCTATGTGGGGTATTTATGTTTGTAGTTGATAAAAATGCTTACTGTGTGTGTTTATAAAAATGTTAACTAAATTTGTAGAATAAACTTTGTTTTTGATTAAAAGTGCTTAAGGCCTCTGTTGAATAACACCTGAAAGGTAGGCCCTTGTGCTCATCGTAACCAAAATCTATCAACAGTTGTAGGTCAGGTGAACTCCATGATATACTTTGGAGTTTTCTAAACCCTGGCCCATAAGAAGAGCATGTTTCCTCTTGTGGGAGAATCTAGAACTATGGGTTACTGTTTAAAAAGAGGGGGATGCCCATTTACGACATAGATGAGGAGAAGTATTTTCTTTGAGGGTTGAGTCTTTGCAATTCTCTTTCTCAAAAGGCAGTGGAAACAGCCTTTAATATTTTTAAGGCAGAGATAGATAGATTACTGGGGACAGGCGAGAATGTGAAGTTGAGGTTACAATCAGATCAACCATGATCTACTTGAATGGCGGAGCAACCCAAGGGACTGAGTGGCCTACACCTGGTCTGCACTGTGAGTATCTGCTTTGGCTGAGTGAGAGTGCTTTTGGAGCTGGGTGAACACAGTGAGTTATAATAGGGTAGGTAGTAATCAAATATATTTTCAGGGTTAATTGAAAACTAAATTAGTTCTTTAATTGGTAATTAAAAACTGCTCTTTTAGTTAGTTGCATTCCTGAAACAGCAGTCAGCTGTGTCACACTCAACTGTAACTGATTAATTGTACAACTGGTTTAATCCAGTTTCTGGAGCATTGTAATTCGTGGCCTCTTTAAACAGACGCTAATCAGTGCCTGATTGTCTGCACCGTGAGTGCCTGCTTTGGCTGAGTGAGAATGCTTTTGGAGTTGGTTGAACACAGGGAATTAGGTGAAACTGGGAGATGGTGAAACTGAAAAGATTTGAGTGTGGAGCTCAGCCTGGGCAAGAGAAGAGCACAGCCGAGTTTCACAAACACCAAGGGCGGATTCCTGGCCTCATTGACTTTGCAGTCAGTATCACAATTAAATAATCGTGAGTATAAAAAGTGTTTTCTTAATTTTTTTTGTTTGGAAGGAAATAACTAAGTGTAAGCCAGGGTCATTATAATAAAATAATATAAGTAAACAGTAGGGTAAGGAAAGTAAAGTTAGCTGAAGGGAGGTAAGTAAATATTGTTCTTATATTGCTTACATTTTGTTAAAAGAGAGTAAATAAGGGGCTTAAAGAGAGCTTGCACCCGTGATATGCTCCTCCTGCACTATGTGACAAATCATGGATGCTTCAGTTGTCTCTGGTGACCATATACATGTACAGGAAATGTGTCCAGCTGCAGTTACTGGCTAACTGCTTTTCGGAGCTGGGGCTGATGGTGAATTTGCTGTGGAGCATCTGCAAATAGGTCGTGGATAGCACCTTCAGTGACGTGGTCACACCGCAAGTGAGGATTGAACAGGCAGAAAGGGCATAGATGACCATTAGGCAGTGTAGAGGAAAGCAAGTAGTGCAGGTGTCCCCTGTGGCCGTGAAAGGCCACTGGTAGGCAAAATAAAAGAAAATCCTAAGTTGTTTTACAAGTACTTTAAGGGTAAAAGGATAACTAGGGAAAGAGTAGGCCCAATAGGGACCACAATGGTAATTTGTGTCTGGAGATGGAGGATGTCGGTCGAATTCTAAATGAATACTTTGTGTCAGTGTTCACTCGTGAGAGGGACAGTATGGATATAGAAATAAGGGAGAAGGACTGTAATAAAATAAAAGAGAGGCTTCCGAGTGGTATGGCAGGCTTAAAGGTAGACAAATCCCCAGGGATAGATGAAATGTATCCCAGGCTGCTGAGTGTGACAAGGGAGGAAATAGCAGGGGCGCTAGCAATAATTTTCAATTCCTCTCTGGCCACAGGAAAGGTGCCAGACTGTAGGATAGCCAATGTGGTATCATTATTCAAGAAGGGAGGAAGGGATGAGCCAGGAAACTGCAGGCCAGTCAGTCTAATCTCAGTGGTGGTAAAACTATTGGAAGCAATTCTGAGGGTCAGAATTAATCTGCATTTGCGAAGAAAGGATTAATCAAGAGTGGCACAGTGGCATTGTGGTTAGCACTGTTGCCTCAGCGCCAGGGTCCCGGGTTCAGTTCCGGCCTCGGGTGACTGTCTGTGTAGAGTTTGCATTTTCTCCCCATGTCTATTCCTGAAACTCCACCCTAAGGGGCAATTTAGCATGGCCCAGAAAGTGGTGGGAGTTTGGAATTCACTGCCTGAAAGGATGGTGGAGGCATAGACCCTCATAACATTTAAGAAGTATTTAGATGTGCACTTGAGATCCCAGGGCATACAAGGCTATGTGCCAAGTGCTGGAAAATGGAATTGGAATGGTTAGGTGGTTGTTTTTGACTGGTGTAGATGCGATGAGCCGAAGGGCCTTTTCTAAGCTGTATGATTCTGACTCTATGACCTGCTCCTAGTTCACCTATTATTCTAGAATAAACTCTCTCAGAAGGCAGTGACACAGTAGGTCTGAAGAATGTAAAGACAGCCAGAGACTGAAACGGGTAACGTGATAATCAACAGATAGGCCAAGGAGAAAATGGTGGCTTGTGATAAGGTTAGTGGGGGACATGGAGGAAAGCATATGCATATGGCATTGGGATAGAGGAGCAATCATATTGAATGGTAGAGCAGGCTAGAAGGGTTGAATGGTCTACTCCTTCTCCGGGTTCTATATTTCTATACAGTTTCTACACGAGGGGATGAGTACCCAAAGGGTATAAAGCTGGGTTAGGTTATCTGAGGAGGCAGAGGCTATAGGTTGAACACTCAAGTCTGAGGGGGTCAAAAAATCCATGGACTCCTCGCATTTGGCAGGAGCAACGTAAAAGAAAAAGTATGACTGGAGATGTTACGTCAATTAATCAAAAGCTTGGCCAAGGTTTTAAGGAGTGTCTTAAAGGAAGAAAATGAGGCAAAGATATAACATAGAACATACAGTGCAGAAGGAGGCCATTCGGCCCATCGAGTCTGCACCCCCCCATTAAGCCCTCACTGCCACCCTATCCCAGTAACCCAATAACCCGTCCTAACCTTTTTTCTTTTGGTCACTAGGGGCAATTTATCATGGCCAATCCACCTAACCTGCATGTCTTTGGACTGTGGGAGGAAACCAGAGCACACGGAGGAACCCATGGAGGAAATAAGACAGGATATTCCACACCTTGTGGGCCTAGGCAACTGAAATCACGGCCACTGATGTTGGTGTGATTAAAATTAGGAATTTTAAAGTGGTCAGAATTAAAAGAGTGCAGAAATCTCGTTGCACTGTGGAACTGGAGGGGGTTGCAGAGATATAGAGGGGCGAGGAGGCCATGAAGAGATTCGAAAACAAGGATGGGAATTTTAAAACTAACATGTTGCTGGACTGGAAGCCAGTGTAGATCAGCAAGTGCTGGGGTGATTGAGAAATGGGACTTACTGCAAGTTAAGACACGGGCAGCAAAGTTTTGGATGAGTTCAAGTTTGCAGAGGGTAGAATGTGTGAGAGCAGTCAGCAGTACTTTACATGGAAAAGATATGTGGAGATGTTATTGTCAATACATGCCTGAACCTTGCTTCTACTGTTGTGCGTGTGTAACTAATTTCATTGGTCTGTTATTCTATTATCGTTCTGGTTTTCATCCATTGCCTATGTTGCAGCTTCCACTTTACAATGACAAAAAACTGTTGGATAATTATGAAGTAGTTAGTTAAACTGCATCTAGTTAAAATGTGAAGGAAATGTGTTAGCTATGTGGAGAGGCTGAATAGACTCGGACTGTTTTCATTAGAAAGACTGAGGTTGAGGGCTGACCTGGTAGAGGTCTACAAGATTATGAGGGGCATGGATAGAGTGGATGGGCAGGCACTCTTTCCCAGGTTGGAGGGGTCAGTCACCAGGGGGCATAGGTTTAAGGTCCGTGGGGCAAAGTTTAGAGGACATGTGTGAGGCAGTTTTTTTACGCAGAGGGCGGTGAGTGCCTGGAACACATTGCCAGGGGAGGTTGTGGAAGCAGATACATTAACTGCGTTGAAAAGACATCTTGACAAACACATGGATAAGATGGGTATTGAGGGTTACGGCACTAGGAAGTGCTGAGAGTGTTGGCAAAGGTTGGTATCATGACCGGTACAGGCTTGGAGGGCCGAAGGGCCTGTTCCTGTGCTGTATTGTTCTTTGTATTTTGTTGACAGGGAGTGGAAATCTCAAGGTAGATTCACACTCACCGCTGCCTGTGCAGAAACAAGTTGTGAAAGTTCATTTTCACTGTGTCAGTTTGTTATTTTTGGTGTTATGTTTGTTGCCTTTCTTCTCTTACTCTTTTACTCTGTCCTTTCTGTGGCTCTGTTCCAATTATGGCAATCAGTGAATTTGCCCTTTCTATGTTATCTATGTCCTAATGCCTAGAGTCCCCACCGCAAGTTTCAACCGGCTACCAATCAAAGAGCCAAACACCAGTTTGTTAGTTCAAGGTCAAGGGTACTTTATTTACACACAATTAGTCATGCAACATAAACACTGCTAGTTAACTACACCTATCGACTAAGACAACCTGTACTTTACCCGGCTTAGGCCAGGGAAACAGTGGCCGCTGTTCAATTCTGGATCTATCGAGTCCGAAGGAGTAACTGCTGCTCAGCTAGGCTCATCCATCTGGTAGCGAGCGTTGAACTTGTACTTGCTTCTGGTGTTGCTGCACTTGGAGATGGTTGTGGCCGGGGCGCCAGGTACAAGAGAGGACGAACATGTGGCGGACTCTTCTTCTTATACTTTGGGGTTTTCCCGCTCTTTTGGGCGGTCCTTCGGTTTGGGCCCTACTAATTGGGTGATCCCTGATCACTCCATTCGATTCCCAACCAATAAGTGGGCGAGGATCTGGATGGCTGGGTGTGTCCCAAGCAGTCACGGACCCCGTTGTTTGCGTTTCCCTTGAACAGGGAGTGGTGCCGAAATGTCAGGGACTGTACCGGTCGCTCGAGTACCAGTCCTGTGTTTTGGTGAAGATAGGCCATGTTGCTAATTGTGTTTCTTTTTATTTGGCTCTGAATATGGCGGTCAATATGGTCGCCTTCCTTAATCCTAATTACGTTTGCTCTAGAGTCGCCAGGTATCTCTCGATACCGCCACAAGGTTCAAACCGAATACTGATCAAAGACTCGATACACCAGTTAGTTAGTTCAAAGTCAAATGCTATTTATTTACACACACAGTTAAATATACTCATGCACAAATACTACAGACTAAACTATCACTACTGCTAAAGCCGATACTTCGCTTTGGGCGCGCACTCAGTCAGAGGAACAATGGCCGTTGTTCGGTTCTGAAGTTGCTGGGGTCGAAGTGGTGAAGGGGAACAGCTAAGGTCGTCTATCTGGTAGCGTGCGTTGACCTTGGACTTAATTGTTCTGGTGCAGCTGTTGAGCAGGTCTCTCCTCGGTGAAAGCCGGAGCCAAGGGAACGATTCTCTCTTGGGGGATCCTTCTTATACCCAAAAGGCGCTTCGCGCGCTCTTGGGTGGGCCTTGAACTTGGCCCCAATTAATTGGGCCATTTCTCGATTGTTTCTATCAATTTCCTCCAATAAAGGGGTGGATGCCCTGATGGCTGGGCGTGTCCTAGGTGGCCGTTGGTCTGCTTTGTTCTGGTCTCCTCTGGCGCCGGGTGTCTGCCTTAGTATCGGTTACTCAAATGTTACTCTTTTGTTCCCGGAGATGGGCCATTAGCATGCTAATGCGTTTGCAGTTTTGGTCTTGTCTGGGAGCTGCTCCAATATGCAGACAAACCCTGAACCTGCTTGTTTTCTCCGTATTTTCCATTTTCCTTGAATCTTTTCAAAGTGTCCATTTTGTAATCGGGAAGTGGCCATCCCAGGTGGCTACACACCCTCCTTGTGATCCTCAACGCAAAGCGTGAAGGATCACATTACCGCGTCGTCTTCGTTCCCTGACCAAGCGGGGCACCCATAAGCACTTCACGGGCTCTACACTGCCCTATCCTATGAAACACAATTTTTATCTAAAATCATTGCACTTGCATACATCAGTATAAAACTCTATGGGGTGTTATGACATTCAGGTATGCATTACAAAATAAAAAACTGGAACCTCTAACTATCCTCAATAAACTATCCTCGCTCAAACAATCATAAATAATCTACAACACTTTAAAATGTACAAATAGCAGCAACACATGTTTCTCTGGCTTGGCAGTCAAGCACAGAGGTTTACATTTCTTTATTGAACGAAACACACACAAAGAAAAACGGATAAACTTTAATTCACTCAAGGGGTTGGGGGGTTTGGTGAAGTCCGAAAATAGGGGACCTAAACGTGTATACCGGGGTGCGAGAGCGGTAGGCTCTCCTTTGCCATTTTCTGAGTCTAAGTGTCTGCACGACTACTGCAGAGTATTGCCAGTACTAAGAGTGATTCTACTATGTACGATAGTGAGCACCAGTTATAAACTTGTCACACCAGGTCGGGGTGTCGGTAACTATCTCGGGGTTAACTATCTCGGGGTACAGTGTGTGGCAGGGGTGGGAATCATTCACGGCCTGTGTGGTAGGGGTCAGGAGGGTAGCATCTGCGTGCAACTGAAGGGATCCCGCTAAGATCCAGATGAAAAACGTGAAGGTTGCCTTCACCTTTCCTTTTGTCCGTCTTTTTCTTCCTCTGGGGTTCCTGAGGTTCCGGAGTTCTGTGGACACAAGCATGATATCTGTTATTATCTTGCTTAAGATCTCGTATGCCTGTCTGTCTGTCCTTTGTTGCCAATTACCCATTATAATTGGTCACCATCTGTGACTCCCTCATTTATTTGGGACAAAACATCCGAGAAAAATACTGACACAGTGCGAGCCGTCTCGCAGCCTGTGCGATCTATCATCCTAGTGTTTGAGGATGTAAATAGCATACGGAAGCAACCTAAGGGTCGCCAAAAGCAAACAAAAGAATTTCGAACTGAAAGTGGCAAATGGGGTGCGTAATGGCCACGGCGGGTAAGAAATGGGTGGAATCCCCGGGTAGGACGGTGATCAGTGCCGCTTGTGCTCTACCCGAGCGTAGCTGACCAGAGGGCAGGGCGGGGACCAGTGCCGTTTCTCCACTGCCTGAGCGACCGGCAAGAACGGGTAAGAATGAGGTCGTCATGGGGGCTGCGTCTTATGATCGAAGCAGAAGAGTAGCTATGATTGGTGTCTGCCGACAAACTAGTTCTTCTGAACGGTTGTCTGGGGACAAACTTGTTCCATTAACAGCCATTGGGCGTTAAAAGGGTGGTGGCGTGGGGGCCATAAAAACTTCTAAATTCACAAACAACATTTAACACGTACATTAAGCGAACAAACATACAACAAACATGGTGCAGGTTCCATCAGAAAGGGCACCGTATCTCTCCATCAGTTCCTTTTTGCCATCATGTGGATACCTCATTGCTCCGTAGCGAACAGGGATTCGTTTGGTGGGAGTCAGACTCTATGTCATCATTTTCTCCCGGCTGCCATATCCTTGACTGGAGTAGTTTGGCTAAAGCTGCTTGGGGTTAATTGAGGTCCATCGCATCATTCCGGATGAGCCTGAACGAATTGTCTCGGTGCCAGAATCGTGTGTCGAGGTTGGAGCTACTAGGTTTTAATCCGTAATCGTCGGGCGGTGGGTCTGGGTCAGGGGCTTTGATGTATGTGATTTCGAAGGGGTCACTGGAATCATGCTCGGATTGACTGGGAGTGGGGCCTGGTGCAGGGGTGTAATCATAACGTGGTGTGCTGAGGCTGTCGTCATTGCTGTCGCTATCACTGTCGCTGCTGGTTGAAGGAAGGGAGAGGCGGAGTTGTGCCTCTGGGGGTGGAGTGGAAGATGTGTCTGAGGACGGGCTGGACTGGCTGGGGGAGGGTAGGAATACGTCATCCGTGGGCGGGTCGTGTTTATCTGCTTCTGCAAGCGAGATGTGGTGTGCATGGTTGTTCTGCCAGCCATAAGCCTTAAGCTGATTTATGTGAAACCTCGCAGACTTGCTGTTGGGATAGGTGATCTTGTATGCAGAGGGGCTGACTTTGTCCGAAATGGAGTACGGTCCGGAAAATTTGGGGGTAAGGAATGAACTGGGGTTGAAAAGGGAAAGCATCACTTGATGCCCTACTACAAACTCGGCGTGTACCGTTTTATCGAAACAAGCTTTGCTTTGTTTCCTCCTGGTCCCAAGTGTCACAGCTGCTGCGAGCTGGGCTGCCTTTATATTCTCAATTAGCTGCTGTCCAGCATTTTCATGCGTGAGGGCGGTGACTGCGGGGCTGGCCAAATCCAGTCCTAATAAATAATCTGTCCCTTTCGTGGGGTGTCCGGTCATGAGGGTGTGGGGGATGTATCCTGTGGACGTGGATACCGTGTTTCGTAAGAACATCAGTGCAAATGGGAGAACTGAGTCCCAGGTGCTATTGTTCTGTTGCACCATTTTCCTAAGAGTGGTTTTTAGAGTTCTGTTCATCCTCTCTACAATGCCGCTTGACTGGGGGCAGTAGGCTATGTGAAACTTCTGCCTAATTCCGAAAATTGTGAGGACGTTCTTCATTACTCGTCCTGTGAAATGGGAGCCTTCATCTGACTTTAGACTGCGTGGGAGGCCCCATCTTGTAGACTGCGATGGAGGCCCCATCTTGTAAAGATGTGCTGTGTTAGTATTTTAGCTGTTGCTTTGGCCGTATTCGTTCTCGATGGAAAAGCTTCTACCCATTTTGTGAAGGTGTCAATGACCATCAACACATACTTATAACCATTTCTGCAGGGGGGTAGGGGTCCTATGTAATCTATCTGCAAATTCGCCCAGGGCCCATTGACGGGGCCGGTGTGACTAAGCTGAGCCTTTCTTGCATATCTGTCCGGATTGTTCTGGGCACAGATCAAGCAATTTTCAATGTAGTGAGTAACACCGGCTTTTAAATCAGGCCACCAGCAGAGAGGTCTGAGGTGGGTTAGGGTGGGTTCAATGCCTTGGTGTCCATGATTGTCATGGAGGCGTTCCATTGCCTTCATTGCCATTTTCTCTCTCTGGGTTCTGTTCTGAATTTGGAACAGGGGGTGATAAAGTGGTGATCTCAACACGGGTATCGCTTACGCTATTTTCCGGCCTACAAAACTCCCAACAGTTTTACGCAACAAAATCTCTCAGGTTTACCTTATATCCCTGTTAGTACGCATGCATTAACACACTTCCGAACCTTGATCAGTATTGTTCTCACACTTGTGGTTTTTCTGTTTCCAATTGGATTCCAATTCAAATTTGGGTTCTCTCGGAGTGACTCGGCCACTTCTAAGTCGAGTCCTGTCAGAGGTCGCCAGTAAATGTTGCTAAATGTGTTTCTCTTTGTTTGGCTCTGAGTATGGCGGTCAATATGGTCGTCGTCCTTAATCCTAATTACGTTTTACTCTAGAGTCGCCAGGTATCTCTTGATACCGCCACAAGGTTCAAACCGAATACTGATCAAAGACTCGATTGTAGCCACCTGGGTTGGCCACTTCCCGACTTTAAAGTGGAGATCCGCTAAGAATGCAGGGAAATTCAGTCAAACGCAGGAAAATCAAGCAGGTGCAAAGTTTCCTGTCTATCAGAACTTGCAGGAACCCAGACAGCACTGAAACTAACAACCATCTACATATTGATGAGCGATCCCCGGGAACAATTGGAAACAGTTAAGATAAAAAAGGCCAAGCCAGACTCCTCGGTGCCAGCAGGAGCCAAGACAAAGGAAGGCCAACGGACACTTAGGAACAGCTCCAGTACTGGAGAAATCGATCCAAGTGATCAGAACTTAGTCCAATCACTTAGAACCAGGTACGGGGTCCGCCCCGAATGGCGCGAAGCCCCTGTGGACTATAAAATAGAGTCCCCAAGTTCAATTCGTCCTTCTTGGCAGGGTCTCTCAGCAGCTCGAAACAACCCTTGACTGTGACCTGCCTAGTAGTTGCACCAACCAAGTAAGTTTTCAGTCAACACATGCTACGAGATAGGCGCTCCTAGCTACCAGCCTATACCAGCTTTGAAGCCTGCAGATTCAGAATCGAACGGAAGGCCATTTGTTCCCCTGACCTGGTGGGCCAGTTCCAAACCTAAGTATAGGCCTCTTAGTGTTAGAGATAGTCTAGTAAGTAGAGTTTTATGCATGAATAGTGATTGACTGTGTATGATAAATTTGTTTTGATTTGAAACTTACTAACTGATGTATTGAGTTATTGATCAGCACTTGAACCTCGTGGGGGTATCACAAAGATACCTGGCGACTCTAGAGCAAAGGTTATAAAACAGAGCAAATTAAGTAAAGACACAACGAGCAACATTTCTGGGACGTGATTAAATAGAGCCAAATTAAGAACCAACCAAAAGTTAGCAACACGATACACCAGTTAGTTAGTTCAAAGTCAAATGCTTATTTATTTACACACACAATTAAATATAGTCATGCACAAATACTACAGACTAAACTATCACTACTGCTAAAGCCTATACTTAACTTCGGGCGCCCACTCAGTCAGAGGAACAATGGCTGTTGTTCGGTTCCGAGGTTGTTGGGGTCGAAGTGGTGAAGGGGAACAGCTACGGTCGTCTGTCTGGTAGCGTGCATCGACCTTGGACTTACTTGTTCTGATGTTGCTGTTGGACAGGTCTCTCCTTGGTGAGAGCCGGAGCCAAGAGAACGATTCTATCTTGGGGGATCCTTCTTATACCCAAAAGGGGCTTCGCGCGCTTTTGGGCGGGCCTTGAACTTGGCCCCAATTAATTGGGCAGTTTCTCGATCGTTCTTATCGATTTCCTCCAATAAAGGGGTGGGTGCCCTGGTGGCTAGGCGTGTCCTAGGTGGCCATTGGCCTGCTTTGTTCTGGTCTCCTCTGGCGCCGGGGTGTCTGCCTTAGTATCGGTTACTCAAATGTTACTGTTTTGTTTCCGGAGATGGGCCATTAGTATGCTAATGGGTTTGCAGTTTTGGTCTTGTCTGGGAGCTGCGGCTCCAATATGCAGACAAACCCTGAACCTGCTTGTTTTCTCAGTGTTGGCCATTTGCCCTGCAATCTTTGCAAAGTGTCCATTTTGGAATCGGGAAGTGGCCATCCCAGATGGCTACAGCTATCAAATGCTAATCGGCCCCATTAAAATACTAATTGATCGGAGTTTCGACACCGTCTGGACTTGCTTACAAATATGCATTTCAGGCTCTGAGCCTGCCTGAGTCTTGGCTTGTCCATTTTACCCACTAGGCTTTGCGAGTTTTTCTGTACCTAGTTGTAAGTGGCCATCCCAAATGGCTACATGTTTGGCATCTGGTGTGATTATTGTACAGGCTCTTGGCCACATCCCTTACAAGGTGTAAATTGCACAAAGATAGCCTCACTTATTTGCTACTTTTTGTAACAAAAACATTGCAGCCAGTGAATAGACTATCATCAGTTTTATCCATTATCAATTCCTGTTTGTCTCCAGAGCAGCATCCAAGCATTGAACCTTGGAGGGTGTTGCAGAATTCAGAGGTTTTAATATCTGCTGCTAATCTTGCTTTTAGTATGAACCGACTGCATACGTCAGATGGGCCTACTTAACTGTTCTATGTTAAATCATAACCACCCATTGTCCTTGTGGTGGTATGTATTAGGGGTAATACGGTACACCAGGAATGCCGAGCAGCTATTGGAGGACAGATGCTGGATCCCGATTGGATTCTCCACCTACTGGGCTCCACCCAGATAGAAGGGATATAAGAACCTGGGTAATCCCCGCAGCTGCATTCTGTGAGTGAGCTGCTGGGGAACGTGTCTGCTCAATAAAGCCTCGATTGAGTTCACTACGTCTCGCCTTGTGTGTGATCGATGGTGCCACAATTTATTGAGCAGACTTAAAAAGGAATATGGAGCTCCGGATCACCCCGGAGTGCCTGCGAATCAGCCCCCACGCAGCAAACGCAACATCTGCGTTTAAACACTGGCTGGTGTGTTTTGAGGGATACCTCTGAACAGCCCCCGGCAGACCAACAGAAGACCAGAAGGTGCAGGTCCTGCATTCCAGGGTGAGTCCCGAAATCTACTCACTCATCGAGGGCGCGGAAGAATTCCCAGAGGCGATCAATTTGCTGAAGGAGATCTACATTAAGCCCGTCAGCCAGGTCTACGCACGCTACCAGCTCGCGACGAGACGACAAATCCCCGGGGAATCGCTAGACGATTTCTTCAACGCTCTAACGATCCTGGGACGAAACTGCAACTGCCCAGCGGTTACGGCGAACGAACATACGGACCTCCTGATCAGAGACGCTTACGTAGCAGGTTTGGCATCGTCACAAATTCGCCAGAGACTTTTAGAGAAAGACTCTCTTGGACTCAGAGGTACGGGCCCTCGCAGCCTCCCTCGACGTGGCCTCCCAAAACGCCCACGCCTATGCCCCCGACCGCGCTGCAGCCCCTTGGGCTCCGTGGACCCCCGCCGCGACTGACCCCCCGGCAACCCCAACCCCTCCGCACGCCCGCGCCTATGCCCCCGACCCGCTGCAGCCCCTTGGTCTCCGTGGACCCCCGCCGCGACCGACCCCCCGGCAACCCCAACCCCTCCGCAAGCGTGCGCAGCCAGAATCCCAGACCACCCGGGGGGTCCCCGCTGCTACTTTTGCAGTCAAAACACCCCCGCCAGCGCTACCTGGCCCGCTCGGCCACCTGCAAAAGCTGCGGTAAAAAGGGGCACTACACAGCGGTGTGCCAGTCCCGTGGGGTCGCCGCTATCTCCGGGGAACAAATGGGACCACGGGCTCAACTCTCCCAGCGACCCACGGGCGGCCAACGGGCGCCGCCATTTTGGACCCCGGACACCACGAGGGAGGGACGGGCGCCGCCATCTTCCTACCCACAGGCCGCGTGCGATCCATGGGAGCGGCCATTTTGTCCACCCCCGGCTGCGTGCGACTCATGGGAGCGGCCATTTTGTCCACCCCCAACCGCGTGCGATCCATGGACGCCGCCATCTTGGCTGACAGGCAAGGACCCCGGTGTGGCCGGCTCCACACTGCCTGAAGACAACGGTCTGATACACCAACCACGTTTGGCATCGGTGACCCTCGACCAGTCGCGGCCCCGGACGCTCCAGACGACAACGACAAAGGTGCTGGTGAACGGCCACGAAACGCCGTGTTTGATCGACTCGGGGAGCACGGAGAGTTTTATTCACCCGGACACGGTAAGACGCTGTTCCCTTGTAATTCGGCCAAGCACCCAAAAAATCTTCCTGGCGGCGGGGTCCCACTCCGTTGAAATCAAAGGGTTCTGCATCGCAAACCTAACGGTGCAGGGGAGAGAGTTCAAAAATTACCGGCTGTACGTCCTTCCCCACCTCTGCGCTCCCACCCTCCTGGGGTTGGACTTCCAATGCAACCTCTTGATAAATTGATAAAGCTTAACATTCAAATTTGGCGGCCCTATACCCCCACTGACGATCTGCGGCCTCGCGACACTCTAGGTCGAACCGCCCCTCCTGTTTGCGA
The DNA here is from genome assembly GCF_047496885.1 of Scyliorhinus torazame. NCBI lineage: Eukaryota > Metazoa > Chordata > Chondrichthyes > Carcharhiniformes > Scyliorhinidae > Scyliorhinus > Scyliorhinus torazame. The sequence continues at coordinate 172,565,722 of NC_092714.1, read as the reverse complement.
ACCTCGCCCCAGATTGCAAACCCGTCGCCACTAGGAGCAGACGGTACAGCACCCAGGACCGGACGTTTATCAGGTCCGAAGTACAGCGGCTGCTGAAGGAAGGCATAATCCAGGCCAGCAATAGTCCCTGGAGAGCCCAGGTGGTAGTAATGAAGACAGGGGAGAAGCAAAGGATGGTCGTAGACTATAGTCAGACCATCAACAGGTACACGCAGCTAGATGCGTACCCTCTTCCCCGCATATCCGACATGGTCAATCGGATTGCACAGTACAAGGTCTTCTCCACCGTGGACCTTAAGTCCGCCTACCACCAGCTCCCCATTCGCCCGGGTGACCGCAAGTACACTGCCTTCGAAGCAGACGGGCGGCTATACCACTTCTTAAGGGTTCCATTCGGCGTCACGAATGGAGTCTCGGTCTTCCAACGAGAGATGGACCGAATGGTCGACCAGTACGGTTTACGGGCCACGTTCCCGTACCTCGACAACGTCACCATCTGCGGCCACGACCAGCAGGACCACGACGCCAACCTCCGCAAATTCCTCCAGACTGCTAACGCCCTCAACCTCACCTACAACGAGGAAAAATGCGTGTTTAGCACCGACCGTCTAGCCATCCTGGGCTACGTAGTGCGTAATGGAGTGATAGGCCCCGACCCCGAACGCATGCGCCCCCTCATGGAGTTCCCTCTCCCCCACTGTACCAAAGCCCTGAAACGCTGCCTGGGCTTCTTTTCTTATTACGCCCAGTGGGTCCCCCAGTACACAGATAAGGCCCGCCCACTAATCCAGTCCACTACATTTCCCCTGTCGTCAGAGGCCCGCCAGGCCTTCAGCCGCATCAAAACGGATATCGCAAAGGCCACGATGCGCGCCATCGACGAGTCGCTCCCCTTCCAAGTCGAGAGCGACGCGTCCGACGTCGCTCTGGCGGCCACGCTCAACCAAGCAGGCCGACCCGTGGCCTTTTTCTCCCGGACCCTACACGCTTCAGAAATTCGCCACTCCTCAGTAGAAAAGGAGGCCCAAGCCATAGTGGAAGCTGTGCGACATTGGAGGCATTACCTGGCCGGCAGGAGATTCACTCTCCTCACTGACCAACGGTCGGTAGCCTTCATGTTCGATAATGCGCAGCGGGGCAAGATAAAGAACGACAAGATCTTGCGGTGGAGGATCGAACTCTCCACCTACAACTACGAGATCTTGTACCGTCCCGGAAAGCTGAATGAGCCGTCCGATGCCCTATCTCGCGGCACTTGTGCCAACGCACAAGTGGACCGTCTCCAAGCCCTCCACTAGGACCTCTGCCACCCGGGGGTCACTCGTTTCTACCACTTCATAAAGGCTCGCAACCTCCCTTACTCCGTCGAGGACATCCGAACAGTCACCAGGAACTGCCAAATCTGCGCAGAATGCAAACCGCATTTTTTCAGGCCAGATAGAGCGCACCTGATAAAGGCTTCCCGTCCCTTTGAACGCCTCAGTTTGGATTTCAAAGGCCCCCTCCCCTCCACCGATTGCAACACGTACTTTCTTAACGTCGTTGACGAATACTCCCGCTTCCCCTTCGCCATCCCCTGCCCCGACATGACCGCGGCCACGATCATTAAAGCCCTCAGCACCATCTTTACCCTGTTCGGTTTCCCCACCTACATCCATAGCGACAGGGGGTCCTCCTTCATGAGTGACGAGCTGCGTCAATTCCTGCTCAGCAAGGGCATAGCCTCGAGCAGGATGACCAGCTACAACCCCCGGGGGAATGGGCAGGTAGAGAGGGAGAGGGAGAACGGAACGGTCTGGAAGACCGTCCTACTGGCCCTACGGTCTAGGAGTCTCCCAACTTCCCGCTGGCAGGAAGTCCTCCCGGATGCACTTCATTCTATCCGGTCCCTGCTGTGTACCACCACAAACCAGACGCCTCACGAGCGCCTCCTTGTCTTCCCCAGGAAGTCGTCCTCCGGAACGTCGCTGCCGACCTGGCTGGCGGCCCCGGGACCCATCCTGCTCCGGAAACATGTGCGGGCGCACAAATCAGACCCGCTGGTGGAAAGCCAATGAAACCCGCTGGGCTCCACCCAGATAGGAGGGATATAAGAACCTGGGTAATCCCCGCAGCTGCATTCTGTGAGTGAGCTGCTGGGGAACGTGTCTGAACAAGTCTGCTCAATAAAGCCTCGATTGAAGTTCTTTACGTCTCGCCTCGTGTGTGATCGATGGTGCTACAGTCCTTGTCTCAGAATTATGATATGGAGCAGCAAGCCTCAAAAAATATGCACTGGTATAGTGGACATAAAGATATATTTTCCAAGGCTGGGAATATAGTGTAAAGGATTAACATAAATATGTAAATTAGACAGTTCGCAACATCTTGGAAGTGATGTGAGATCACTTGGCTATCATGACGGGTTTTCACTCTCTCAGCCTCGTGACAAGAACAAAGTCTCATTCTAGATGTACTTATTTTTGCAGGTCTGGCAGCATCTGTGGAGTGAGAAACAGGGTGAGCGTTTCGAGTCCGTATGACTTTACACAATGGACTCGAAAGGTTAACTGTTTCTCTCCACAGATGCTAAGCTTGCTGAGTTTTTCCAGCATTTTCTTTTTATTTCAAATTTCCAGTATCTGCAGTATTTTGCTTTTATTGTGTTTTTCTTTGTTTTGAATGAACCTGACCTTAGATGACTATCCAGCAATAGTCAATAACAACACCTCAAACACAAACATTAGAGCCTAATGATTAGAGGGAGCAGGGCACGCAATGTGTATGTTTTAGTGTGACTGCGTATAAATCCATTAAAACGTATTGAAGAGCTCTTCGGGGTACACTTTCTTGGACTAGAATAAGAAAGCAAATATTTGAAAGGGTAGATAGAGTTAAAGTATGGAAAGATGACTAGTAAATGGAGTTCTGAATCACTTGGAACCTTTTTAAAAATAGAAAGTAATCATCTTTCAACATTTTCCTTTTATGTTTCATTTCTGGCAAAGGGTCTACATACAAGAATTTAGTCCATCTTTTTGCCTTCAGAGTTCCTAATGAAGCTACTGTGGATTTCTTTAGCCATCTGTTTTATTTCATTCATTTCTTAGAGGTAATCAAATTCAGGGTCTGATTTTTTTAAATAACTTGTTGAAAGGGTAGTGACTTACAGCTTGGACGTTGGCCTGTTAGAAGGCAAAATGAGAATTAAATATTTAAAAATTGAATATCAAGGCGAATTTAAAGGCTTGTATGCTGTAGAGATGAAGGCCTGAATTTATTGGCTGCATGGGATTCATACCCAAAGGCTGTCGGTACTGGCTCTGCTCTAACTTTTCATTGTCACTCTGAAATTTGTGGCGGAACTCCATGTGTCAAAACAGCTTCTGATTGGAAGGGAAAATAGCATACAGCTGTAGGATTTAAAGACCCCAACAGCTTAAAGGGGCGAGCATCACCATTGCTCTGTATTTTGTAAGGCAGACGCACACTAAATGAGTGGAATGCTTTTCTATTGATGTAGGTAAACGCCTGAGCAATGAATAGAGAACCTTCCAACTTCTTCCATCGGGCAGGAGATACAGAAGTCTGAGAACACGCACGAACAGACTCAAAAACAGCTTCTTCCCCACTGTTACCAGACTCCTAAATGACCCTCTTGTGGACTGACTTCATTAACACTACACCCTGTATACTTCATCCGATGCCAGTGCTTATGTAGTTACATTGTATATGTTGTGTTGCCCTATTATGGTATTTTCTTTTATTCCCTTTTCTTCTCATGTACTTAATGATCTGTTGAGCTGCTCGCAGAAAAATACTTTTCACTGTACCTCGGTACACGTGACAATAAACAAATCCAATCCAATGAGCACACAACTTATCTTTAAATAGTGCCTTTGACCTAATGAAGCACCCCAAAGTGTAAAACAGGAACATGACAAAATATCACACTGGGCCACAAAGGAAATACTGGGTCAGGTGACCAAACTCTTGCTCCAAGACGTAGATTGTAAGAAGTGTCTAAAAGGGAGAAAGTGAGGTAAAGCAGTGTTTTTGAAACTTTTTTTCCTGGGATCCATTTTTACCAACTGTCCAACCTTCGAGAGACCCATGCCAGCGACCTTCGCGACCCATCATTATTGCTTACCTTTAATGCGACAGCTGTGCCTCACAATCTCAGTTGCTCTGTCAATCAATATTACATTTCTGCGAAAGACCTCAGCTGATGATTAAGTTCTCGCTGCATCCTTTGAAAGAAATTAAGAAATTTGTCCTCAAACTCGCCATGCTTAGTCTTGAAATGCCTTTTAGGGTTTTGAGGGATTTAAACTTCCATCCAGTACATCCCTGCATAAAATACACATGGGTTTTGCATCCTGATTTGCAGTGGCACAATTAATAAAGCCCTTCCTCAATAAATCATCTTTATACAGCTTTGTTCCTGATTTCAGCAGCTTCTTCTTAATGGGTTCACCAAAGGCCCTGAAGCTCACACCAGCACTGATTTGTCCAGTTGTGGACTCCCCTGATCAGCACACACCACCAATGCTTTGCCCGGCTGTGGACTCTCCTGGGCAACTTTCTCCAGGAGATTTAGTTGTGAGATCCTGGCCTGTTTGTGTCACTGGCCCTCTCTTAGACATAGACATAGAATTTACAGTGCGGAAGGAAGCCATTCGGCCCATCGAGTGTGCACCGGCCCTTGGAACGAGCACCCTACTTAAACCCACATCTCCAACCTATCCCTGTAACCCCACCTAACCTTTCGGACACAAAGGGACAATTTATCATGGCCAATCCATCTAATGTGCACATCTTTGGACTGTGGGAGGAAACCGGAGCACCCGGAGGAAACCCACGCAGACACGGGGAGAACGTGCAGACTCCGCACAAACAGTGACCCAAGCCGGGAATGGAATCTGCGACCCTGGAGCTGTGAAGCAACTCTGCTAACCACTGTGCTACAGTGCCACCCTTATTCCTTATTACAAAATGATCCATTTTAAATTATTCAGTCCTGTTGCTTGCTTGTTCGCAGCTACTAAGTGGAGGAATCTCTCTTCGGTGATTTCACGCCCAAAGCACGCGAGTCACTGTACTGGCGCATGACCTACTCTCTGCCGCTGAATCTGGCAGGAAGCCTCCATTGATTTTTTAAAAAATAAATCTGCTCTTGCGACAGCGCCCCGTTGGACTCGGGCCTGCGCACTGCTATATTTGGCTGAGGGGGCACACGTGCGGGACGGCCGGCCTACACTTCTGCCCATGATCAGGAATGCTGCGACTGATTGCTCCGCGACCCTCCCGACACTTGCCCGCGACTCACTTGTGGGTTCCGACCCCGAGTTTGAAAATGATTGAGGTAAAGTGTCAGAGGTGTGGATGGGAATCATAGAATTTACAGTGTAGAAAGAAGCCATTTGGCCCAACGAGTCTGCACCAGCTCCTGGAAAGAGCACCCTACTTAAGCCCACGCCAACATCTTATCCCCATAACCAGTAACCCCACCTAACCTTTTGAACACTCTGGGGCAATTTAGCATGGCCAGTCCACCTAACCTGCACATCTTTGGACTGTGGAAGAAACCGCAGCACCCGGAGGAAACCCACACAGACATGGGGAGAAAGTGCAAACTCCACAGTCACCCAAGGCTGGAATTGAACCCGGGACCCTGGAGCTGTGAGGCAGCAGTGCTAACCCCTTAGGGCCCCAACAGCTGAAGGCACAGCCACTAGTGATTGGAGCATTTAGGAAGTACAATCGATGATTCTTTGATCTTTCAGAAACTCTGCTGTTCTATAAATTTCCCATGCCCTGTCAGGATGCCATGTAAAAGTAGATGAAAATATAGTAGCAAATAATGCATCTGTGATTGGTTTACTGCATCTGAACGCACCTAACTAGTTAACTTTCCTAGTGCTAGCCCGCGGCGATAAACAAAAAATGTAAGGGAATTCTTTTTTTAAAATATATGTTATTCAAAATTTTTGGCCAACCATAACAGTACATTGTGTATCTTTTACACAGTAATATAACAATATAAATAACAATGGCCAGTTTTTTAAACAAGAAATAAATAATATATAAACAACATCAAAATTAAAAAACAAAACTAAATGGCAACTGCCTTGTCCCAAATAAATACCCTCCAAAAATACAATTCAGCAGTCCAGTATACAATTATCTATAACAACAACCTATACATATTATACTTATACACTAACATCCCTGAGAGTCCTTCTGGTTCCTCCTCCCCACCCTCCCTGGGTTGCTGCTGCTGTCTTCTTCTTTTCCATTCCCTCTATCTTTCTGTGAGGTATTCGACGAACGGTTGCCACCGCCTGGTGAACCCTTGAGCCGATCCCCTTAGGACGAAGTTAATCCGTTCCAGCTTTATAAACCCTGCCATGTCATTTATCCAGGTCTCCACACCCGGGGGCTTGGCTTCCTTCCACATAAACAGTATCCTGCGCCGGGCTACTAGGGACGCAAAGGCCAAAACATCAGCCTCTTTCGCCTCCTGCACTCCCGGCTCTTCTGCAACCCCGAATATAGCCAACCCCCCAGCTTGGTTCGACCTGGACCCCCACCACCTTCGTAAGCACCTTTGTCACCCCCACCCAAAACCCCTGTAGTGCCGGACATGACCAGAACATGTGGGTGTGATTCGCTGGGCTTCTCTAGCATCTCGCACACCTATCCTCTACTCCAAAAAATTTACTGAGCCGTGCTCCAGTCATATGCGCCCTGTGTAACACCTTAAATTGTATCAGGCTTAGCCTGGCACACGAGGACGATGAGTTTACCCTACTTGGGGCATCAGCCCACAGCCCCTCCTCAATCTCCTCCCCCAGCTCTTCTTCCCATTTCCCTTTCAGCTCATCTACCATAATCTCCCCCTCGTCCCTCATTTCCCTATATATGTCTGATACCTTACCGTCCCCCACCCATGTCTTTGAGATCACTCTGTCCTGCACCTCCTGCGTCGGGAGCTGCGGGAATTCCCTCACCTGTTGCCTCTCAATCCTTTTGAAAAAAGCCTTCGTGATCACCACCGGGAGGCACTGAAACACAGAGGAATCTCGGGAGGACCACCATTTTAACCGCTTGTACCCTCCCTGCCAGTGACAGGGATACCATGTCCCATCTCTTGAAGTCCTCCTCCATCTGTTCCACCAACCGCGTTAAATTTAACCTATGCAATGTACCCCAATTCTTGGCTATCTGGATCCCCAAGTAGTGAAAGTCCCTTGTTACCTTCCTCAGCGGTAAGTCCTCTATTTCTCTGCTCTGCTCCCCTGGATGCACCACAAACAACTCACTTTTCCCCATGTTCAGTTTATATCCTGAAAATTCTCCAAACTCCCCAAGTATCTGCATTATCTCTGGCATCCCCTCCGCCGGGTCCGCCACATACAACAACAAATCGTCCGCATACAGAGATACCCGGTGTTCTTCTCCTCCCCTGAGTACTCCCCTCCACTTCCTGGAACCCCTCAATGCTATTGCCAGGGGCTCTATCGCCAGTGCAAACAATAATGGGGACAGAGGACATCCCTGCCTCGTCCCTCTATGGAGCCGAAAATACGCAGACCCCCGTCCATTCGTGACCACGCTCGCCATCGGGGCCCTATACAGCAGCTGTATCCATCTAATATACTCATCTCCAAAGCCAAATCTCCTCAACACCTCCCACAAATAATCCCACTCCACTCTATCAAATGCTTTCTCGGCATCCATCGCCACCACTATCTCCGTTTCCCCCTCTGGTGGGGGCATCATCATTACCCCTAGCAGCCTCCGTATATTCGTATTCAGCTGTCTCCCCTTCACAAACCCAGTTTGGTCCTCATGGACCACCCCCGGGACGCAATCCTCTATCCTCATTGCCATTACCTTGGCCAGAATCTTAGCATCTACGTTCAGGAGGGAAATAGGCCTATAGGACCCGCATTGCAGCGGGTCTTTTTCCTTCTTTAGGAGAAGCGATATCGTTGCCTCTGACATAGTCGGGGGCAGCTGTCCCCTTTCCCTCGCCTCATTAAAGGTTCTCATCAGTAGCAGGGCGAGCAAGTCCACATATTTCCTGTAAAATTCAACTGGGAATCCATCCGGTCCCGGGGCCTTCCCCGCCTGCATGCTCCTAATTCCTTTCACTACTTCCTCCATTTCGATCTGTGCTCCGAGTCCCACCCTCTCCTGCTCCTCCACCTTAGGAAATTCTAGCTGGTCCAGAAAACACATCATTCTCTCCTTCCCATCCGGGGGCTGAGCTTCATATAATCTTTCATAGAATGCCTTGAACACTCCATTCACTCTCTCCGCTCCCCGCTCCATCTCTCCCTCCTCATCCCTCACTCCCCCTATTTCCCTCGCTGCTCCCCTTTTCCTCAATTGGTGGGCCAGCAACCTGCTCGCCTTCTCCCCATATTCGTACTGTACACCCTGTGCCTTCCTCCACTGTGCCTCTGCAGTACCCGTTGTCAGCAAATCAAATTCTACGTGTAGCCTTTGCCTTTCCCTGTACAGTCCCTCCTCCGGTGCCTCCGCATATTGCCTGTCCACCCTCAGAAGTTCTTGCAGCAACCGCTCCCGTTCCCTACTCTCCTGCTTTCCTTTATGTGCCCTGATTGATATCAACTCTCCTCTAACCACTGCCTTCAGCGCCTCCCAGACCACTCCCACCTGGATCTCCCCATTATCATTGAGTTCCAAGTACTTTTCAATACACCCCCTCACCCTTAGACACACCCCCTCATCCGCCATTAGTCCCATGTCCATTCTCCAGGGTGGACGCCGTTCTTTTTCCTCCCCTATCTCCAAGTCCACCCAGTGTGGAGCGTGATCCGAAATAGCTATCGCCGTATACTCCGTCCCCCTCACCTTCGGGATCAACGCCCTTCCCAAAACAAAAAAGTCTATTCGCGAATACACTTTGTGGACATAGGAGAAAAACGAAAACTCCTTGCTCCTATGTCTGCTAAATCTCCATGGGTCTACTCCTCCCATCTGCTCCATAAAGTCTTTAAGCACCTTGGCTGCTGCCGGCCTCCTTCCAGTCCTGGACCTCGATCTGTCCAGCCCTGGTTCCAGCACCGTGTTAAAATCTCCACCCATTACCAACTTCCCCACCTCTAGGTCCGGGATACGTTCTAACATGCGCCTCATAAAGTTGGCATCATCCCAGTTCGGGGCATATACGTTCACCAAGACCACCGCCTCCCCCTGTAATTTGCCACTCACCATCACGTATCTGCCCCCACTATCCGCCACTATGGTCTTTGCCTCAAACATTACCCGCCTCCCCACTAGTATAGCCACCCTCCTGTTTTTCGCATCTAGCCCCGAATGAAACACCTGCCCCACCCATCCTTTGCATAGTCTAACCTGGTCTATCAGTTTCAAATGCGTCTCCTGTAACATAACCACATCTGCCTTAGGTTTCTTAAGGTGTGCGAGTACCCGTGCCCTCTTTATCGGCCCGTTCAGCCCTCTCACATTCCACGTGATCAGCCGGGTTGGGGGGCTCTTTTACCCCCCCCCCCTTGTCGATTAGCCATCCCCTTTTATCCAGCTCCTCACCCGGTTCCCACGCAGCTGTGTCCCCCCCAGGCGGTGCCCCGCCCACCCCACCCCATACCAGCTCCCCCTTCTCCCCAGCAGCAGCAACCCAGTAAATCCCCCCTCCCCCGCTAGATCTCCCACTAGCGTAGTTACACCCCCCATGTTGCTCCCAGAAGTCAGCAAACTCTGGCCGACCTCGGCTTCCCCCCCGTGACCTCGGCTCGCACCGTGCGACGCCCCCTCCTTCCTGCTTCCCTATTCCCGCCATAATTATCATAGCGCGGGAACAAAGCCCGCACTTCCCTTTTGGCCCCGCCCCCAATGGCCAACGCCCCCAGCTCCTCCACCTCCCTTCCTCCCTCCCCCACAACCTGTGGAAGAGAGAAAAGTTACCGGGTCGCAGGATTAACAACATAAAAATCATCTCTTCCCCCCTTTTTCCCCCCTCTTCGCCCCCCATATTCGCCCCACCACTTTGTCTCAAACGTTCTTTTTTAATAACCCGCTTATTCCAATTTCTCTTCAACAATAAATGTCCACGCCTCATCCGCCGTTTCAAAGTAGTGGTGCTTCCCTTGATATGTGACCCACAGTCTTGCCGGCTGCAGCATTCCAAATTTAATCTTTTTATGAAGCACCGCCTTGGCCCGATTAAAGCTCGCCCTCCTTCTCGCCACCTCCGCACTCCAGTCTTGATATACGCGGATCACCGCGTTCTCCCACCTACTGCTCCGAGTTTTCTTTGCCCATCTGAGGACCATCTCTCTGTCCTTAAAACGGAGGAATCTCACCACTATGGCTCTGGGAATTTCTCCTGCTCTCGGTCCTCGCGCCATCACTCGGTATGCTCCCTCCACCTCCAACGGACCCGTCGGGGCCTCCGCTCCCATTAACGAGTGCAGCATCGTGCTCATATGCCCCGACGTCCGCCCCTTCTGCACCTTCAGGAAGACCAAGAATCCTTAAATTCTTCCTCCTCGCATTATTCTCCAGCACCTCCAGCCTTTCCACACATTGTTTATGGTGTGCCTAGTGCATCTCTGTCTTCACCACCAGGCCCTGTATATCGTCCTCGTTCTCGGCAGTCTTTGCCTTCACGACCCGAAGCTCCCGCTCCTGGGTCTTTTGCTCCTCTTTTAGCCCTTCAATCGCCTGTAATATCGGGGCCAACAGCTCCTTCTTCATCTCCTTTTTAAGCTCTTCCACGCAGCGTTTCAAAAACTCGTGTTGTTCAGGGCCCCATATTAAACTGCCACCTTCCGACGCCATCTTGGTTTTTGCTTGCCTTCCTTGCCGCTGCTCTAAAGGATCCACCGCAATCCGGCCACTTTCCTCTCCTTTTTCCATCCGTATCCAGGGGGGATTCCCTTCTGGTTTACCGCACAGTACTTTTAGCCGTTAAAATTGCCGTTGGGGCTCTTATTAAGAGCCCAAAAGTCCGTTCCACCGGGAGCTGCCGAAACGTGCGACTTAGCTGGCCATCGCCGCACCCGGAAGTCAATGTAAGGGAATTCTGACATCAACAGTCAATGACATGTTGTGTTTGTGATTAGGTGTCCTAACCTGTGAGTCTGCCTTCTATATGGCATAGTTTATATTCTGGTGTGAAGGTACCATGGGTGTGCGCTGCCAAAACAACACGACTTCCTTTGCTGTTCCTTAACTTTCAAAAAATAATAGTACGGTGAGATTAGCTTATTCTGCCCTGTCAGAACCGGAGGTACAGTTGGAGCAAGTGCTGTTGTCCACGGTAAATGGCTAAAGGTAGCTGTTACAAATGTAGCTGACAAGATTTAATATATTAAAACCCTCCCAAAATTGTGTAGAAATTAGTTTTAAATTAACATCAATGTTGTTCCTAAATCTTTTGCATCCCCTCCTTTGCATTCTTTTCCTGGTTACCTTGGATACCTACCATGAGAGTAAAGGTTGCAAAGGCAGTGGATGCGATGGAAAATGAGGTACGTGATGCTGTGACACCACTTGTATGGAATACTCAAGTTAGAACCGCCCTTCCTACACACCGACTTCAGTAAGAAAATGGTGCAAATCTAAAAGAGTTCACAGATCCAGCATAACTGGACTGTACTCAATTTTCTAATTGGACAAATCCAATCAAAAAAGATGGGTAGGAAATGATCTTAAACAATATTGCTTTGGAGGGGAGGTGAAGGTTACAGGGTAATGCTGGCAGATAGTAGAAACAAAATTGCAGTCCTTGTAGGGAAAAGGAGCGTTGGTAGGAAGTTGGAGGAAACTTCCTGATCATGGATAGAGAGCCATGCAATGTTTTCAAGGTACACAAATGTGGTTGATAGATTGGGACCTCCTCTTTCAAGGAAGCAAGGAAGGAGAAAATGGTGAGGACCAAGAAGACAGTGCGAAAATCCACTGGAGGCAAAGCCAAGTGTCCTAGCCACCAACGCACAAAGAATCCTCTAGCAGCGCTGAATAGCTGGGTAAGATTGAGCTTCTCATATTTGTAAAGAATGGTTCAGTGACACTCTGCAGCTCCTCTTACAAGTTACAAGGAGACACTATATGATAACGGGAGATACCCAGTCATTTGGATTGGTTGCCATAAGTGGTTTAGACTTGCTATATTTACTCGCTATAAATATGGCAGTCAATAAGGTTGCCCTTCTTTTGTCTAGATATTGATATATTGCTTTCAGAGTCACCGGGTATCAAATTATACCACCACAAGATTCAACCGGATATCGATCAAAGACCAACAACGAGTTAGTTAGTTCAGGTTCAATCATACTTTATTTACACTCAAGATTAATTTATACATGCAACATAAACACTACGAGCTAAATTACACCTGACACGATGACAACCTGTACTTAACTTCAGGCACCCGGCTTAGGTCAGAGGAACAGTGGCGTTTGTTCGAATCTGGACCTGCTGGGTCTGGAGAAGGAACTGCGGTTCAGCTAGGCTCATCCGTCTGGTAGCTAGCGTTGAACTTGGACTTGCTTCTGGCCGTGGTGCTACAGTTGGAAATGGACGTTGCCGGAGCGCCAGGTCCAAAAGAGATTGAACACATGGCAGTGTCTCTCTTTATCCTTGGGGGGGGGGTTTGCTCTCTTTTGGGCGGTCCTTGGGTTTGGACCCAATAATTCGGCAGACTTCGATCACTGCCTTCGATCTGAGCCAATAAAGGGGCGGGTGCCTTGATGGCTGGGCATGTCCTAAGCGGTCAGTGACCTTGCTGTTTATGCTTCCTGAGTAAAGGGAGTGGCGCCAATGTGTCTGGAATTGTATCGGATACCTGAGTACCAGTCCTTTGTCTTAGGGAAATGGGTCATTAGAATGCAAATCGGCTGGGGGTTTTGATACTGTCTCGTTCTCTGCTTACAAATATACATTTAGGCTCTGAGCCTGCCTGAATCTTGTCGTATTGGCCATATTTCCCTTGAATCTTTGCAAATGTCCATGTTTCTTTGTAAGTGGCCATCCCAGATGGCTACAGTCCGTCCTCTTGATCCTAAACGCGAAGCGTGGTGGATCACACTACTGAATCTTCATCTGTTCTTTGGTGCGCGGGGTACCCTTAATCAAGGACAGGTTCTATACTACTCTGTCCTATGGATTGGAACATTTACCTAAGTTTTTAATACATCACACATATATAAAAATTCTAAGGGGGCACTATAACATTCAATCATTCATTTAACTTCTTTACACAAAGGTGAACCTCTGACTGTCCTTGCCTAAACTACACTTATGCTGCTAGCTAATACCCAAAAGAGCTTGTATTACAGTACAAAAATTTAAACAATCGCAGCATCACATTTCTAGTTAAACTTATCACAAAATGCAACTTTTATTGAAAACCGCGGAATTTATTAGTCAGAAAGAGGCTTCAAAAAGAGTGTGGAGCTGGTTGAAGTCCGAGAAAAGGGGCTCCGAGTGTATATATTGGTCAATTGTGCTTGTGCTGGGCAAAAGATGCTTTGTGTTTCTTTAAGACTTCCCTAATTGTTTTGTCCGTGGTAATCGTTTGTGGATCAAACCAGTAATCTCCCACTGAGCTAATCCTATGTTCGTAATCTCCTACTGTGAGCATGGCAGGGGCTCGTGCTGCTCTAGCCATTTTCCACACACACACCTATTCACTGGGTCAAAAGAAAGGCTGTGTGAGCTAATGAAATCTATCCCCAAGATTTGCTCTTCCTGTGGGTCGGGAAGGGCTGAACTGGATGGATGGATCAAGGCTCATTACTATGAGTTTCACTTGCTCCTGTTCGTCCAGACCGTACATGGGTCTGATGTGGGTTGAAAGGTTTCTATTTTGTCACGGGCATCCCTTAACTGGGTGATGGTTAGTGGGGTGGTGTACACGAAATCGGGTTGGTCGTCTGTTGGTACTCTGCGCTGTGTGGTGACTGGATTCATTGGGTTGTGTGTTGCAGTCGGTGGTGCGGATGCTTTCCTTTTTGGGACCTGGGGGGCTCTATTCTGAATCTCTGTTCTGTTTACGTATCGATGGACAGTTTCATTAAGGTCCTGCCAATCGGGGCCATCTTTATGGTCTAAATTTGGTCCAAAGATGTCTCTAAAACCTTTTTGCACTGAGAGCAGTGACTGTAACCGTGAAATTTGCTGCCTGCATTTGGCGTGGTCTACTGAACTCTGCCTTTGGTCCGTTGTGGAACTGTGGAGTGCTCGTAGGGCTGCCTTTAAGTCCTCGCATTGCTTCTTTAATTGCTCTACTTGGTGTTCCGTTTCTTCCCTTACCAAAACTGTGCATTGCTTGTCTTGGTAGGCCTTATCATATTGTGTCTGAAAGCTGCTTAGGTGAGCTAGACAAGATTGGTGTGCCTGTTTGACATTGGCCATCTCCTTGTCTTTCGCTGCTCTTGGAGTTGCTTGTTTACTTTTTCGCATTCACTAACGTTTCCCTCATTACTCTTCTCTTTCTCCACAAGCTGTATGCGGAGCATCCTCACGACCTCCTCTGTGCCTCGCAATTGTGCCAAACAGGACACGATTGTCATCGGCTTACGAACTTTACCTAAACTGTTTTTATGGATCTCGGTCAGGTTATCCCACCAAGTTTGTGCTATACTACCAGGACCTATCTCTTCATTTACACAAAACTCAGACCATAGGGGCCATTCTTTCCCCTTTAGGTACTTCCTAATTTCCTCTTCCCATATGGGACACTGTCTGCTCTATTGATCGCTGCGACCTCTGGTTCCTGTGGGTACATAAGGCGTTCCATTGCATTCACTGCCATTTCTACGATTATGTCTTTTCCAACCGTAATCTCTGTGTCTCTACCGTAATCTCTGTATCTCTACCGTGAATTTGGGACAGGGGGGAATAAAGCGGTGATGCAAACAGAGGGTATTGCTTAAGCTATTTTCCCATTCACACAACTCCCAAAAGTTTTACGCAACAAAATCTAACAAGTTTCCCTTGTATCCCTGTTAGTACGCATGCAAATTGCTACACACTTCCGAATCTTGGAGATTTGATCGATATTGGTCTTACACTTGTGGTTTCTTTCACTTTTCCAATTGGGTTTCTAATTCAAACGTTTTGTGGGTTCTCTCAGAGTGACAAAATCACTTCTGGTCGAGTCCCGTCAGAGGTCGCCAATAATGTTGCGATATTTACTCGCTATATATTTGGCAGTCAATAAGGTTGCCCTTCTTTTGTCTAGATATTGATATTATGTTGCTTTCAAAGTTGCCAGGTATCAAATGATAGCACCACAGGGTTCAACCAGTTATCGATCATAGACCCAACAACCAGTTGGTTAGTTTAAGTTCAATAATACTTTATTTACACACAAGATTAACTTATACATGCAACATAAACACTACGAGCTAAATTACACCTAACACTATGACAACCTGTACTTGACTTCAGGCACCCGGCTTAGGTCAGAGGAACAGTGGCCTTTGTTCGAATCTGGATCTGCTGGGTCTGGAGAAGTAACTGTGGTTCAGCTAGGCTCATCTGTCTGGTAGCTAGCGTTGAACTTGGACTTGCTTCTGGCCATGGTGCTACAGTTGGAAATTGACGTTGCCGGAGCGCCAGGTCCAAAAGAGATCGAACACATGGCAGTGTCTCTCTTTATCCTTGGGAGGGGGGCGGGGGGGGAGCTCTTTTGGGCGGTCCTTAGGTTTGGACCCAATAATTCGGCAGACTTCGATCACTGCCTTCGATCTGAGCCAATAAAGGGGCGGGTGCTGTGATGGCTGGGCGTGTCCTAAGTGGTCATTGACCTTGCTGTTTATGCTTCCTGAGTAAAGGCAGTGGCGCCGATGTGTCTGGAATTGTATCGGATACCTGAGTACCAGTCCTTTGTCTTGGGGAAATGGGTCATTAGAATGCAAATCGGCTGGGGGTTTAGACACTGTCTGGTTCTCTGCTTACAAATATACATTTAGGCTCTGAGCCTGCCTGAATCTTGTATTGGCCATATTTCCCTTGAGTCTTTGCAAATGTCCATGTTTCTTTGTAAGTGGCCATCCTAGATAAAACCACAGATGAACTGTTCATGGAAGTTCATGGCACAGCTTTCTTAAGCAAATGCATTTGTGTTTGTTATGCATTTGCATATCACCCTATGTCTACGTGGGTTTCCTCCCAGTATTCTGGTTTCCACCCAAAGTCCAACGATGTGGAAGTTAGGTGGATTAGCCAGGATCAATGCATGGGGTTACAAGGATAGGGTGGAGGAATCAGCTTCGGTAGAGTACTGTTTTGGAGGGTTGGTGCAAACTCAATGGGCTGAATGGCCTCCTGGTCTGGAGGGATTCTTTGGTATCTGACGTATGAGTAAAAATCCCATAAATTTGCTTGACGTTGCCAGCTCTCTTTGGCACAATTGCAAGGCTGGGCTAGGTTGTTTTTGGATCAGTGGCCTCTCGCAATGTTGTATGTATCTCTGAACCTTTACATGGATAGAACATACAGTGCAGAAGGAGGCCATTCGGCTCATCGAGTCTGCACCGACCCACTTAAGCCTTCACTTCCACCCTATCCCCGTAACCCAATAACCCCTCCTAACCGTTTTGGACACAAGGGCAATTTAGCATGGCCAATCCATCTGACCTGCACACCTTTGGACTGTGGGAGGAAACCAGAGCACCTGGAGGAAACCCACGCACACACTGGGAGAAAGTGCAGACTCCTCACAGACAGTGACCCAGCGGGGAATCGAACCTGGGACCCTGGCGTTGTGAAGCCACAATGCTATCCACTTGTGCTATTGTGCTGCCCTTAACCAGCTTCAGTTCAATGAAAACAAGCATCAGTTATGCCACGATAACAGCATTTACTGCGGATGCTGGAATCTGACAGAAAAAACAAAAATGCTGGAAAATCTCAACAGGTCTAACAGCGTCAGTAGTAAGAGAGATAAAAAGGAGCTAAAGTTTCAAGTCTGGATGATTTTTCATCAGGGCTAGAGAGAACTGGAAATAGGATGTTCTCACTAGCTCTGGCGAAGAGTCATCCAGACTTGAGACATTAGCTCTGCCCTTTTTCTTGACAGATACTGTCAGACCTGCTGAGATTTCCCAGCATTTTCTGTTTTTGTGCCAACCCTGTTTAAAATAGCTTTTGCATTGCTTGAAAGAATACAAAGCTCTAAAGAAGTGCTTGTCTGACAATTTCCTGAAAATTTGGCATTCCCTTTGTGCTCAAACCCGTTTATAGGGCGGCATGGTGGCGCCATGGTTAGAAATGCTGCCTCATGGCACCATGGACTCGGGTTCGATCCCGGCCCGGGTCACTGTCCGTGTGGAGCTTGCACATTCTCCCCGTGTTTGCATAGGTCTTACCTCCACAACTCAAAGATGTGCATGGTAGGTGGATTGGTCACGCTGTATTGCCTCTTAATTAAAAGTAAATTTAAAAACCCGTTTACAGTTCCAAGCAAGTTCACAGCTATCCCTCCCTGCCATCCGCTCCCAACCCCTCCATTCCACTTTTGACCCTGAGAAAACACCATCAAGTTTTGCAATCACAGGCTTATGTAGCATGGGAAAGGGCAGCTGGAAGTGAATGGTCTATGGAACCCACAACCATGTTGTATGAAAGTTCATTCTCCCATTTGTTACCTGTGTTGAATGATTGCATTGCCAGCTGTTCATTGCAGTATCTTTGAATGTACTTACTTGTATTCAGCTTTGTTTAAAACCCTTTTTTAAACTTCACAGAAAGGAGAATAGAAAAGTGAGGGGCAGAAAAATCAAGGGCCTGTACCAGATAATGACGCTGTAAAAAATAGGAGGCACGGAACAAGGAATGTTAAAAGGACTAGCCTTAAGGTTATGTATCTGAACGCGTGGAGTTTTCAAAATGTCGCTACAATATTGAGGAAAGATATCAGCACAGACAATGTGGAATCAGTGTGGATGGAGTTAATGAACATTTATATGGGTGGTCTCCAGGCAACCAAACTGCAGTGATAATGTTGGGAATAGCATTAGACAGGAAATCGGAGATGCATGTGATAAAGGAACATCTGTGATTATGGGTGACTTTAATCTGCATATCGATTGGGTGACTCAAATTAGGTACAGTACAATTAGAGGAGTGTGTACAGGATGATTTTCTGGACCAGCATGTTGAGGAACCAACAAGGGAACAGGCCATCTTGGACTGGGTGTTGTGCAATGAGAGAGGATTATTTGGCAATCTAGTGAGAGAACCCTTGGGATGAGTGACCACAATACGGTGGAATTCCTTATCAAGGTGAATATTGAGATAGTTAATTCTGAAACCAGGGTCTTGAATCTCAATAAAGGTAACTATGATGATATGAGGCATGAACTGGCTATGATGGACTGGGAAACATTACTGAAAGGAAGGACAGCGGACAGGCAATGGCAGGCATTCAAGAAACGAATCAGTGAATGCCAAAAGTTTATTCCTATTTGACGTAAGAGTAAAAAGGGACCTGTGGCCAAACCATGGCTTACAAGGGAAATTAGAGATAGTATTAGATTCAGAGAAGAGGCATACAAATAAGCAAGGAAAACCAATAGAGCTGAGGATTGGAAACAGTTTAAAATTCAGCAATGGCAGACCAAGGGATTGATTTAGAAAGGGAAAATACAATTTGAAAGTAAACGAGCACTGAACATAAAAACTGACTGTAAAAGCTTCTATAGGTATGTAAAGAGATTGATAAAAACTCATGTAGGCCCCTTACAGTCAGAAACGGGGAATTCATAACAGGTAACAAAGAAATGGCCGAAGAACTAAATTTGTACTTTGCTTCTGTCTTCACAAAGGAAGACATGAATAATATATGAGGAGCTGAAGGAAATTAGTATTAGTAAAGAAATTAATGGAATTTGTTATAACCCTGCAGGGGATCCATCCAGCTGGGGATGATTGTTCCCTCGTGCTGATTGGGTTGTGAGTTAACCAGGACTAGTAGAGCAGGTCAGCTGCTGTAGCAGCTGACAGAATGGAGTGGGGACACGCTGAAGAAATATCTTTCTTCTGAACTCTTCGGACCCCCGCTTGCCGTTTACTTCAGGATTGAAGGCATACAAATCTTCAGGGCCTGATAATCTTCATCCCAGAGTACTTAAGGAAGTGGCCCTAGAAATTGTAGATTCATTGGTGGTCATTTTCCAAACTTCTTTGGACTATGGAATGGGTCCTACAGAGGGTGGCGAATGTAACCCCACTATTCAATAGGGGAGGTAGCGGGAAAGCAGGGAACTATAGGCCAGTGAGCCTAACGTCAGTAGTAGAGAAGTTATTGGAGTTCATTATCAAGGATTTCATCGCAACGCATTTGGAAAGCAGTGGAGTAATCAGACCAAGTCAGCAAGGATTTACGAAAGGAAAATCATGCTTGGCAAATCTACTAGAATTCTTTGAAGATGTAACTAGTAGAATTAACCAGGGAGAACTGGTGGATGTGGTTTATTTAGACTTTCAGAAGGCTCTTGACAAGGTCTCGCATAGCAGATTAATATGTAAAGTTAAAGCTCATGGGATTACGGGTAGTGTCTTGAGATGGATAGAAAGCTGGTTAGCAGAAAGGAAGCCAAAAGTTTAAATAAATTAGTCTTTTTCTGATTGGCAGCGAGTGACTAGTGGGGTACCGCAGGGATCTGTGCTTGGACCCCAACTGTTCACATTATGATTTGGACAAGGGATTGGATTGGATTGGATTTGTTTATTGTCACGTGTACCGAGGTACAGTGAAAAGTATTTTTCTGCGAGCAGCTCAACAGATCATTAAGTACATGAGAAGAAAAGGGAATGAAAGAAAATACATAATAGGGCAACACAACATATACAATGTAACTACATAAGCACTGGCATTGGATGAAGCATACAGGGTGTAGTGTTAATGAAATCAGTCCATAAGAGGGTCATTTAGGAGTCTGGTGACAGTGGGGAAGAAGCTGTTTTTGAGTCTGTTCATGCGTGTTCTCAGACTTCTGTATCTCCTGCCCGATGGAAGAAGTTGGAAGAGTGAGTAAGCCGGGTGGGAGGGATCTTTGATTATACTGCCCGCTTTCCCCAGGCAGCGGGAGGTGTAGATGGAGTCAATGGATGGGAGGCAGGTTTGTGTGATGGACTGGGCGGTGTTCACG
The DNA here is from genome assembly GCF_047496885.1 of Scyliorhinus torazame. Lineage (NCBI taxonomy): Eukaryota > Metazoa > Chordata > Chondrichthyes > Carcharhiniformes > Scyliorhinidae > Scyliorhinus > Scyliorhinus torazame. Next base: position 172,545,584 of record NC_092714.1, on the reverse strand, counting down.
TCTCTCTGAAGTTTCTTGCGGTCCTGGGCCGAGCAGTTGCCATACCAGGCTGTGATGCAGCCTGATAGGATGCTTTCTATGGTGCATCTGTAAAAGTTGGTAAGAGTCAATGTGGACATGCCGAATTTCCTTAGTTTCCTGAGGAAGTATAGGCGCTGTTGTGCTTTCTTGGTGGTAGCTTCGACGTGGACAGATTTTTGGAGATGTGCACCCCTAGGAATTTGAAACTGCTAACCATCTCCACCTCGGCCCCGTTGATGCTGACAGGGGTGTGTACAGTACTTTGCTTCCTGAAGTCAATTACTAGCTCTTTAGTTTTGCTGGCATTGAGGGAGAGATTGTTGTCGCTACACCACTCCACTAGGTTCTCTAGCTCCCTCCTGTATTCGGACTCATCGTTATTCGAGATCCGGCCCACTATGGTCGTATCGTCAGCAAAATTGTAGATGGAGTTGGAACCAAGTTTTGCCATGCAGTCGTGTGTGTACAGGGAGTAGATTAGGGGGCTAACTACGCAGCCTTGCGGGGCACCGGTGTTGAGGACTATTATGGAGGCGGGGTTGTTGTTCATTCTTACTGATTGTGGTCTGTTGGTCAGAAAATCGAGGATCCAGTTGCAGAGTGGAGAGCCAAGTCCTAGGTTTTGGAGCTTTGATATGAGCTTGGCTGGGATTATGGTGTTGAAGGCGGAGCTCTAGTCAATAAATAGGAGTCTAATGTAGGAGTCCTTGTTTTCGAGATGCTCTAGGGATGAGTGTAGGGCCAGGGAAATGGTGTCTGATGTGGACCAGTTGCAGCGGTATGCGAATTGCAGTGGATCAAGGCGTTCTGGGAGTATGGAGGTGATGCGCTTCATGATCAGCCTCTCGAAGCACTTCATTACGACTGAAGTCAGGGCCACTGGTTGGTAGTCATTGAGGCACATTGCCTGGTTCTTCTTTGGTACCCGTATGATGGTGGTCTTCTTGAAGCAGGTGGGGACCTCGGAGTGGAGTAGGGACAGGTTAAAGATGTCCGTGAATACCTCTGCCAGCTGGTCCGCGCAGGCTCTGAGTGCACGACCAGCGATCCCGTCTAGGCCCATCGCCTTCCAAGGGTTCACTTTAGGAAGGCCAATCTGACTTCGGAAGCTGTGATGGTCGGTATGGGTGAATTATGGGCTGCTGGGGCACTCGCCAGCAGTTTGTTGGTTACCTGCTCGAACCGAGCATAGAATGCATTGAGTTCATCGGGGAGGGGTGCGCTGCTGCCAGAGATACTCTTCGGCTTCGCCTTGTAGCCCGTTATGTTGTTTAGTCCTTGCCACAACCGCCGAGAGTCTGTCTGTGACACTAGCTTGGTTTGATATTCTCTCTTGGCATTCCGGGTGGCTTTGCGGAGGTCGTACCTGGATTTCTTGTATAGGTCAGGGTCGCCTGCCTTGAACGCCTCAGATCTGTCCTTCAGTAGGGAGTCAATCTCGCGATTGAGACATGGTTTCCGGTTGGGAAACGCACGTACTGCTTTCTTTGGCACGCAGTCGTCCACACATTTGCTGATGTGACGGTGGTGGCATACTCATTTAAGTTGGTCGCTGAGTTCTTAAATATGGACCAGTCCACTGTCTCTAAACAGTCACGCAAGAGCTCTTCTGTCTCCTCGGACCAGCACTGCACAACCTTCTTAGCTGGATTCTCCCGCTTGAGTTTCTGCTTGTATGCCGGGAGAAGGAGCACCGTCTTATGGTCTGATTTCCCAAAGTGCGGTCGGGGGATGGAACGGTAGGCGCCCTTGATTTTTGAGTTGCAGTGGTCAAGAGTGTTGTTGCCCCTGGTGGGACAGGAGATGTGCTGGTGGAATTTTGGCAGTACACTCTTGAGGTTGGTCTTGTTGAAGTCTCCGGTCACGATGAACAAGGCCTCCGGGTGTTCTGTTTCGTAGTTGTTTATTACTGTGTATAGTTCGTCCAGCGCCTTCCTCACTACTGCCTGGGGTGGGATGTAGACCGCTGTGATAATGGCTGAAGTGAACTCACGTGGAAGATAATATGGGCGGCACTTCACGGTCAGGTATTCCAGGTCTGGGAGCAGTAGGTCGCCAGAGTCGCCACATCCAAGCACCAGGAGGAGTTGATGAGGAGGCAAACCCCTCCACCCTTCGCTTTGCCTGATGATGCCGTGCGGTCCGCCCGGTGAATTGAGAAGCCTTCAGGGAACTAAATGTATTATCTCCAAATTTACAGGTGTTACAAAGCTGGGTGGGAGGGTGAGCTGTGAGGACGATGCAGAGATGCTTCAGAAGGATTTGGACAGGCTGAATGAATGGGCACATGCATGGCAAATGCAGCATAATGTGGATAAATGTGGTAGCAAGAATAGGAAGGCAGATTATTATTTGAATGGGTGTAAATTGAGAGAGGTGGATACTCAGCGAGACCTTGGTGTCCTCGTGCATCAGTCGCTGAAAATAAGCACGTAGGTAAAGCAGGCAGTAAAGAAGACAAATGGTATGTTAGCCTTCATAGCGAGAGGATGTGAGTATAGGAATAGAGATGTTTTACTACAATTGTATAGGGCATTGGTGAGGCCACACCATTATTGTGGGCAGTTTTGGTGTCTTTCTCTGAGGAAGGATGTTCTTGCAATGGGGGGAGTGCAGCAAAGGTTTACCAGGCTGCTTCCTGGGATGGTGGGACTGTCATATGAGGAGAGACTAAGTCATTGGAGTGTTGGAGTGTAGAAGAGTGTGGGGGATCACATAGAAACTTACAAAATTCTAACAGTATAAGACAGCGTAGATTCAGAAAGAATGTTCCCGATGGTGGAGGAGTCCAGAACTAGCGGTCAGAGTTTGAGGATAAGGGGTAATCCTTTTAGGACTGGTGAGGAGAAATTTCTTCAGCTCGAGAGTGGCGAATCTGGGAATTTACTACCACAGAAAGAAGTTGAGGACAAAACGGCAAGAAGGAATTAGATATACCTTTTGGGGTTAAAGGGATATGGGGGGGGAAGGTGGGATTAGGATATTGAACTTGATCAGCCATGATCATAATTAATGCTGGAGCAGCCTCACAGGGCTGAACGGCCTCCTCATGCTTCTATTTTCTACGTTTCATAATCTTTTTGAGATTTTTCCTTTTCAGTCAATTTTGTTTTGCCCTGACTCTCACCTGAAGTCCTTTATTCCTCCTGGAAAATGTTTTCCTGTGCCTTTCCAGTCCACGTGCATACTATACTGCAAGTGGTGACAAAACATAAAATTGAAAGGCTGTGCAATCGAACTTTGCCCCGCCCTTGTGTGCTGTAGTGGACATTCCCAGGAAATCATTGAGGAAGGTTGGGAAATGATAATCCTGCATATTTGTTATCCCTTGTTAAAGATTGATTGTAATGGCTATGCTGGCAATAGCTAACTCAGCAAAGAAAAAAGATGGTCTATGTCAGGCTTGTCCAACTGTTTCGTGACAGGGGGTACTTTTCAAAATTCTCTCACTCACGGGGCTGATGAGTGAATTTCAGAAAGATAAAGTTTGACGCAACCTTAAACATGAATTTCACAATAAAAGCAAGGTATGAAAACTGAGCAAAAAACATATAATGATTACAGATCAGTATTAGAGTGTAACAGGGTGAGAACGCATCCATCTGACTCACTCCCAGTCTTAGAACATCCACACACTCGCCCTCACCCACTGTGAGAGTAGATGAGAGTGCATCATTGTATTCATGGCTAAGGGTGAATGAAAACTGAGCTTGGGAGTGAACCAGACTTATGGAAGCACTCTGCACCCCTTCCCCCAGTAAAACAATCTCCTCACGCTCTCTGACCCCTCCTCAAACTCTCTCTGACTCCTCCTCTCTGATCTCCGCCTCTCTTCTCCACCCCCCCCCCCCCCCCCAAAAACCTGGTCCCCTCTCTCCCTCCTCCGCACCCATTTCTATCTTCCTCACTATCTGCAACCTGTCTCTCGCCCCCTCTCTTTCTCCCTCTTTGCATGTCTCCCTCACTTTTCTCTTCATACCCTCTCTCCTTCTCACCTCTCCTCATCTTCTCTCTCTCCCTCTCCTCACTCATCCACTTTTCCTTCCCTGTCTTCAACCACCCTCCCTCTCCCCCCTCTTCTCTCTGCCTCTTCGTGTGTGTCCCCGGCCAAACCCAGCCCCAATGCACTCTCCCACTCACATAACTTAATTTACTAAAACGGTAGTGGGCCCTGCTCCAACCTCCTATTCCACTCCAACCTGGCTACTTTGGAGGCTGCGCCTCTGCTCTGGTTCTTCAAAGCCCTGCTCCTGCCTGTCTGAGCATCCCCCTACCCCCCCAATGATCCCTCAAAGGACCAGCTTGGAAAAGAGAGACCAGCTTTGTAAAACTGTGCCCCACTACCCTGGTACCTCCAATTCCCCGGATCCACACACACCAGGATCCCCAAGCCACGCCCTTCACTACCTCCATCTCCCGGGGCAACGCTCGCCATTATCTTCATCTCCCTGGGCCCTGAACTGACCACCACAATTGTTTGCTTCTCCATTCCCAGCATGCTTCTCCTCCATATTTGCAGCTAATAGGCTTAGTGGTGAGCCTCTCAGTAGCAAATGTGGGAGGGAAATGGCTGTGAAACTTATTTCAAACTTATTTCTTTGACCTTCATTTCTAAAAGTAGAGCTGGGGGCCACAGAGAGGGGCTTTGCAGGTCACATTGGCTGCAGGCCATATACTGGACAAGCTTGATCTATCTGGTGTAGCTCTGCAGCTTTCTGTTAATTGTTAAATGTAGCGGTTGGAAGAGCAGAACGTCACCATCTTCACTGTGAAGTAACATGTTGCAGGCTTTGGACCTTTCAGCTGTGATAATGTTGCTGCATATTATTTTCATGTTGGATAAAACCACTTATTTTTTTTCCCCCCAGAAAGCAAGGAAATCCAAGACAACAGAGACTGTTGTGAAATCTGCACTTACTGAAGGTACTGTATAATGTTTAAAAGCAAATTACTGCAGATGCTGGAATCTGAAACGAAAGAGAAAATGCTGGGAAATCTCAGCACGTCTGGCAGCATCTGTACGGAGAGAACAGTGCTGACGTTCTGAATCAGGTGACTCTTTGTCAAAGTTTTGACAAAGAGTCACTGGACTCGAAACATCAGCACTTTTCTCTCCCTACAGATGCTGCCAGACTTGCTGAGATTTCCCAGCATTTTCTCTTTCGTACTGTATAATGTTTATCTGTTAAGAGCATTTCCCTTGGTCAAAGATCAAATTCTAAACTTGCTAGATGTTTCATTTACACAGCTTTTGTAAAATTAATCATCGGATTGTGTTGAATCCCAAATTTCTTTCTCTGTCAGTCTGGCCTCAATAAAAGTCGAGATGGATTTGCAAGTAAAAAGAAGTTATTTTATTCAGCTTGCAAGCTACCTAGTCCACAGTGATACAGATAACATGTTGCTTTCTGCAGCCCCGGGAACTAAGTGAAGGTCCCAGACAAAGAGATCAGTACTCATACATTCAAATGGCATCAAGTTTCACATACTCGACACCCATAGGTCATCCTATGTCCCTCCTGACTTGTTTGATCTATTCTGATTGGCTCACTTCCAATCCCTTTCTCCGGCCCCTATCAATGCAGCATCACTCTCATAGACACACCTCTTCCTGCTTTTCCCATGCGGTCTAAAATCCTTTGTCTCTACTTGCCAGAATCAAAGTGGCTTATTTCTACATTACATTAACTAATATCTCTAAAGTAACTATTTTATATCACATTCGTCAATTGTTTGCAGCACCTTGATGATTGCGCAGCTATTAATAAATCCAAATTGCCATATGTGTCTGAATTCATGGTCTACATTTTGAAAAGTCCCAATCTCAGCGTGGACTCTTTTTCACTGCTTTGGTGGAAGAGTTGCAGTGAAGTTACACATGCAAACCTCAAAAACATTAATTTAGTGTGATCTATGTGGGTGTTGCTTGTGTTGCAGTTAAAACTGAGATGAGGCGGAATTTCTTCAGCCTGAGGATGGTGAATCTGTGGAACTCTTTGCTGCAGAAGGATGTTGAGGCCAAATCATTGGGTGTCTTTAAGACATAAATAGATAGGTTCTTGATTAATAAGGGGATCAGGGGTTACAGGGAGAAGGCAGGAGAATGGGGATGAGAAACATATTAACTATGATCGAACGGCAGAACAGACTCGATGGGTCGAATGGCCTAATTTTGCTCCTGTATCTTATGGTCTAACCCTTTTGTTGCAGGAGTTTCACGACTGTTCAACTATAGTGTTCCTCACTCTCCAACTGACCAGATGACACTCGAGAGTTTCAGTTCAAGAACTCTATTCCAGCAATAGCAGGGGAGTTAAGCATCCACTAGGTGGCTTTCTAGCTCCCCGATAACAGAAAATACAGCGAAATTATACTTTTGTGTGTTATCTCAAGTAATTACCAATCAAAAGAATACATTTGTTCAGAAATTATCTATGTCCATTCGCAACTAATAATTAGGATTACATGATGCATTACATTGAGTATAATTACCAGTCACAATCAAGGCACGGTTCCCATACTTCCATCTTTTTTTCTTAAATTTTGATTATCCAATAATCTTTTTTCCAATTAGGGGGCAATTTAGCATGGCCAATAACCTGCACATGCTTGAGTTGTAGGGGTGAGACCCATGCAGACACGGGGAGAAAGTGCAAACTCCACCCAGACAGTGACCCATGGCCGGGATCAAACCTGGGACCTCGGTGCCATGAGGCAGCAGTGCGAACCACTGTGCCACCGTGCCGCCCTACCCATACTTTCATCTCATCGTTCTGTAAGTATTACATGAACGGCAGCTGCATCAACAAATACATTTCTGTGCGCAAGTATCCTTGCTGAAACTAAAAATCCTTGGACGCTTATCTGTTAATAGCAACAAGTTTCCACTAACTGTCTGTGTAGAATTTACTAACCATAGCAAGTAGTAATATATTCCCAAGTACAATAAACATTTAAAAGCAGTCGCTATCTCAAATTATCTCAATTATTTGCCCAAGATTCTAATACTACCCGGACCGATGAACTCGATCGAGCTGTGGGTCCAAGTCTCAGGGTCCTCGAAGTTGGTTCTGACACGTCTCTTCTGTCCATCTCTGGTTTGCCGACGAGTCTTGTCCGTAGTCTCCTTGTCGAGTCTTCGCTGGTGATGTTCTCTAGGGTCCTTTCTTCTTCCCTCTTCGCACCCTTTGAGAAGATTCTCTGATCTTCATCCATTGGGGTCACTGGGCATGGGTCGCAACACCCAATAGAGTTGCTGATTCCAAATCTGCAGGACACCAAGAACTCCCCTCCTTCTTCAGGCGCATTGTCCGGACGTAACCATATAAAGTAACGGCGGGGACCCAAGATGGCAGAAAGTCTGGCCGAATATGAGGGATACACATCAATCACCTTATCTGAATAGGGCTGATTATCTCCGATCTCCGTTTGCAGGATAAGTCCTAACTTGCCTGTCTCTGACCAGTGTATTTGAAGTTGACCTGTCTAAATTCCCATCAGGCCTGGCTGTGGTGTTGGCTGTGGTTAAAATTTCCAATTCTGTGTTGGGCCTACGATTGATCTGGCCACACGTGCTATATAAATGTTGAAAATATTACGCGTAGAATGAGGTGTGACAGGATTTTTAGCAGCGCTCTATGTCATAATTACTTTATAACAATATTTCTGACCCTGAAACATTAATTTTATATTTATGGAATGTGAAATTTATCCATTATGGTAAAACAAAATAGATTTTAAAAATAATGAGAATTATTTACCGAGGTTGGTGACCCCTGCTTTTACCTTGATCCCACTGGTATAGGATTAATTTCCAGTCTTTATTTTGCTTTCTACTGAAGAGAATTCTTCAATGTGATTGGCTGGTTTTTTTTACTGCTTAATGATGCCACTGGTACTGGACAGCTGAGATCCCCTAAAGCTGACATTGGAGAGAAATAAATGTCAGGAAAAGTTAAATCCATGAGACAGAGATCGCTAGAGCTTTGCGAGCAGCTTTCTTCAAGGTCAGCTTTCACTTCACCACTGATGCAAATTCTAGATCACCATTTGATTGCACCAACTTTAGTGCAATCAAGGCACAGGGCTCCCCTGCTCCCTCCACTGCCATGCAAGATCCAACTTGGTATACCTAATACCAAGGTAAAGGTGAAAACTAAACACACCAATAAAGGAATATATAATGATCATGGTCACTTGTGTACAGTTTTCATATTTGAACCACAAAGCACTGAAAATCCCAGAATACCACGTCATGTATGTCACCCAATTGTCCAACACAGCAGCCACTGACAGTTCCTGATTTCTCACAGCACCAAAGAACTTGAAGTTGGCAGTGCACTTCATGTTTATTATTTGCCATATTTAAATAGGCCGCAAGCATGGGAACTATATAGAGTGCTCTCCAACAATATCAGTATGCTGTGCATTTGAAAAACTAGGTGGATTATTGCCAGAGTGGCAATCTTGCTCTAATGTTCCACCAAGGTTGCTACAATGCAGGATTGTAAAATTCAACCAAGCGTCAGCACGCTGCAGATGATTTTATCGCTCTTTTTGGAGAAAGATTATGATTGACACAACCCCACACTAAATTCACCACCTTTATCGAGAATTTTAAACAAAGCCATTTCAATTAAATCATCGTTGCCCCTCCGTGGTCAGTCTGAAATGGGTCATGTAGGAATGATCTTCGACTAAGATCTTCCTGCTTGGTTCACCAGTTCTTTTCCTTTCAATACATACTTTCTGTCTTCTTTCTCTAGCCTCTGTCATGTGGGCCTTTCTTTGTGGTTTATATACAGAAAGATATTCATCTTTTGTCTCAGCACTCAACAGCTTTCTGGACTCAATATTGAGTTTAGTGACTTGAGGTCATAACCTCTGCCTCCATCTTGTTCCATATTTCTATTTGTTAGGTTTTTTTGCTGTCTCATTTCTTTCTTTATCCCTTCATGTTGCATTCCGATGATTGCTGTGTCGCCATTCAGGCCTCATCTGGACACAACCTTTGTTTCTTTACTCTACTCTCTCTTTGGCTTTTACATCATAAAATCTTTGATTCGTTAATCTCTCCTGTCCAGCACCCTATCACAGGGTGCTGGTCCTTTTGTTCTTTCTGCTCCCTCCCCTTTCTACAGATTTAAATCTTACATTTATACTTCCTTCAGTTCTGATGAAAGATCATCACCTGAAACTTTTAACTCTGTTTCTCTCTCCACAGTGTTGTCTGACATGCTAAGTGTTTACAGAATGTACAGAGAGGTGGTCACGCCACAGGCACAGACGCCGCAGGCAGGAAGGGAATGGGTGACCACCAGGCAGACCAAGAGAGCTAGGTCGGCAGTGCAGAATCCCCTGTGCCATTTCTCTGCAAAACAGATATACCACTTTGGAAACTGTTGTGGGGAATAACCTCTCGGGGGTGGGGGGGGGGGAGGGAGAAGTAACAGCCAAATGCCTCCCTGGTGCTAGGGTCAAGGATGTCTTGGCGCAGTTGCAGGACATTCTGGAAGGGGAGGGTGAACAGCCAGTGGTCGTGGTACATGTAGCTACCAAAACATAGGTTAAAAAAATACAGGTAAAAGCACAATATAGGGAGTTAGGAAGAAAGTTGAGAAGGTAGTGATCTCAGGATTACTACCAGTGCCACGTGCTGGTCAGAGTCGAAATAGCAGGATATATTGGATGAATATGGGGTTGAAGAGATGGTTTGAGGGGGACGGTTTCAGATTCCTGAGGCATTGGGACCAGTTCTGGAGGAGGTGGGACCAGTACAAATTGGATGGGTTACGCCTGGGCAGGACCGGGACTGATGTCCTCGGGAGAGTATTTGCTCGAGTGGTTGGGGAGGGTTTATATTAAATTGGCAGGGGGATGGGAGCCGATGCAAGGAGTTGAGAAGGGAACAAGGGAAAAGACTAAAGACAGCAAGGGGGATAAAAAAAGTGATGGCCCATGAAACCAAGGGCCAGATTCAAACAGGGCCACAATGAAAAATGTTGGGAACGAGGCAAGTAATGTTAAAAACACAAGCTTAAAGGCATTATGCCTTAAAGCAGGGAGCATTCGCAATAAAGCAGATGAATGGTGCAAGTAAAAGTAAATGGATATGATATAATCGGGATTACGGAGACATGGCTGCAGGGTGACCAGGAATGGGAACTGAATGTCCAGGGGTATTCAGTATTTAGGAAGAACAGACAAAAGTGAAAAGACGGTGAAGTGTCAGTGTTGGTTAAAGAGGAAATTAACGCAATAGTGAGGAAGGATTTTAGCCCTGGCAATGTGGAATCCGAATGGGTAGAGCTGAGAAACACCAAGCGGCAAAAAACATTAAGGGCGTCTTATATAAACCCCCAAACTGCAGTGGTGATGTTGGTAATGGCATTAAATGAGAAATTAGAGATGCATGCAATAAGGGACATCTGTAATTGCGGGTGATTTTAATCTGCATATAGATTGGGCATATCAAATTAGCCACAATGCAGTTGAAGAGGAATTCCTGGAGTGTATACGAGATAGTTTTTGGACCAATACATTGAGGAGCCAAATGGAAAGTAGGCCTTCCCAGACTAAGTACTGTGTAATGAGAACGGAATAGTTGGCAATCCAGTTGTGTGAGGCCATTTGGGGATGAGTGACCATAATACAGAATTTTTCATCAAGATGGAGAGTAAAGTAGTTGATTCTGAGACGAGGGTCCTGATTCTTAATAAAGGAAACTACGATGGTATGATGCGCAATTGGGAAGCATTACTTAAAGGGATGACCGTGAACAGGCAATGGCAAACATTCAAGGAGCGCATGGGCGAACTACAACAATTGTTTATTCCTGCCTGGAGCAAAAGTAAAACGGGAAAGGTGGCCAAACCATGGCTTATGAAGGATATTAGAGATAGTATTCGATCCAAGGGAGAAGCATACAAATTGGCCAAGAAAAACAACAGGTCTGAGGATTGGGAGCAGTTTAAAATTCAGCTCAGGAGGACCAAGGGATTGATTAAGAAGGGGAAAATAGACGACGAGAGTAAACTTGCAGAGAACATAAAAGCTGACTAAAGGTTTCTATAGCTACGTGAAGAGAAAAAGACTGGTGAAGACGAATGTAGATCCATAGATAGATTATGTGGGAACGAGAGAGACTCGCCGCGGTTGGTGTGTTGCCTCCCAGGTGCCAGGGTGCGTGATGTCTCGGATCGTGTTTTCAGGATCCTTAAGGGGGAGGGGGAGCAGCCCCAAGTCGTGGTCCACATAGGTACCAACGACATAGGTAGGAAAAGGGATAGGGATGTAAGGCAGGAATTCAGGGAGCTAGGGTGGAAACTTAGATCCAGGACAAACAGAGTTATTATCTCTGGGTTGTTACCCGTGCCACGTGATAGCGAGACGAGGAATAGGGAGAGAGGGGAGTTGAACACGTGGCTACAGGGATGATGCAGGAGGGAGGGTTTCAGATTTCTGGATAATTGGGGCTCATTCTGGGGTCGGTGGGACCTCTACAAATGGGATGATCTACACCTGGACCAGAGGGGTACCAATATCCTGGGGGGGAAATTTGCTAATGCTGTTCAGGAGGGTTTAAACTAGTTGGGAACCTGAATTGTAGCTCCAGTATACAGGAGGTTGAGAGTAGTGAGGTCATGAATAAGGTTTCAAAGTTGCAGGAATGTACCGGCAGCCAGGAAGGTGGTTTGAAGTGTGTCTTCTTCAATGCCAGGAGCATCCGGAATAAGGTGGGTGAACTTGCGGCATGGGTTGGTACCTGGGACTTCGATGTTGTGGCCATTTTGGAGACATGGATAGAGCAGGGACAGTAACGGTTGTTGCAGATGCCGGGGTTTAGATATTTCAGTAAGCTCAGGGAAGGTGGTAAAAGAGGGGGAGGGGTGGCATTGTTAGTCAAGGACAGTAGTACGATGGCAGAAAGGACGTTTGATGAGGACTCGTCTACTGAGGTAGTATGGGCTGAGGTTAGAAAAAGGAAAGGAGAGGTCACCCTGTTAGGGGTTTTCTATAGGCCTCCGAAAAGTTCCAGAGATATAGAGGAAAGGATTGCAAAGATGATTCCGGATAGGAGCGAAAGCAACAGGGTAGTTATTGTAGGGGACTTTAACTTTCCAAATACTGACTGGATACGCTCTAGTTCGAGTACTTTAGATGGGTCCGTTTTTGTCCAATGTGTGCAGGAGGGTTTCCTGACACAGTATGTAGATAGGCCAACGAGAGGTGAGGCCATATTGGATTTGGTACTGGGTAATGAACCAGGACAGGTGTTAGATTTGGAGGGAGGTGAGCACTTTGATGATAATGACCACAATTCGATTACGTTTACTTTAGTGATGGAAAGGGATAGGTATATACTGCAGGGCAAGAGTTATATCTGGGGGAAAGGCAATTATGATGCGATGAGTGCATCGGATTGAGAGGAAAACTGCAGGGGATGGGCACAATGGAAATGTGGAGCTTGTTCAAGGAACAGCTACTGCGTGTCCTTGATAAGTGTGTACCTGTCAGGCAGGGAGGAAGTGGTCGAGCAAGGGAACCGTGGTTTACTAAAGCAGTCGAAACACTTGTTAAGAGGAAGAAGGAGGCTTATATAAAGATGAGACATGAAAGTTCAGTTAGGGCACTCGAGAGATACAAGTTAGCTAGGAAGGACCTAAAGAGACAGCTAAGAAGAACCAGGAGAGGACATGAGAAGTCTTTTGGCAGGTAGCATCAAGGATAGCCATAAAACTTTCTATAGATATGTCAGGAATAAACGAATGACTAGGGTAAGAGTAGGGCCAGTCAAGGACAGTAGTGGGAAGTTGTGCTTGGAGTCCGAGGAGATAGGAGAGGTGCTAAATGAATATTTTTCATCAGTATTCACACAGGAAAAAGACCATGTTGTCGAGGAGAATACTGAGATCCAGGCTACTAGACTAGAAGGGCTTGAGGTACATAAGGAGGAGCTGTTAGCAATTCTGGAAAGTGTGAAAATAGATAAGTCACCTGGGCCGGATGGGATTTATCCTAGGATTCTCTGGGAAGCTAGGGAGGAGATTGCTGAGCCTTTGGCTTTGATCGTTAAGTCATCTTTGTCTACAGGAATAGTGCCAGAAGACTGGAGGACAGCAAATGTTGTCCCCATGTTCAAGAAGGGGAGTAGAGACAACCCCGGTAACTATAGATCAGTGAGCCTTACTTCTGTTGTGGACAAAATCTTGGAAAGGTTTATAAGAGATAGGATGTATAATCATCTGGAAAGGAATAATTTGATAAGAGATAGTCAACACGGTTTTGTGAATGGTAGGTCGTGCCTCACAAACCTTATTGAGTTTTTTGAGAAGGTGACCAAACAGGTTGATGAGGGTAAAGCAGTTGATGTGGTGTATATGGATTTCAGTAAAGCGTTTGATAAGGTTCCCCACGATAGGCTACTGCAGAAAATACGGAGGCATGGGATTCAGGGTGATTTAGCAGTTTGGATCAGAAATTGGGTGGTGGTTGATGACAAATGTTCAGACTGGAGTCCAGTTACTAGTGGTGTACCGTAAGGATCTATTTTGGGGCCACTGCTGTTTGTTATTTTTATAAATTACCTGGAGGAGGGCGTAGAAGGATGGATGAGTAAAAGTGTGAGGTGATTCATTTTGGAAGGAAGACAGAGTACTGGGTTAATGGTAAGATTCTTGGCAGTGTGGATGAGCAGAAAGATCTCGGTCTCCATGTACATAGATCCCTGAAAGTTGCCACCCAGGCTGAGAGGGTTGTTAAGAAGGCGTACGGTGTGTTAGCTTTTATTGGTAGAGGGATTGAGTTTCGGAGCCATGAGGTCATGTTGCAGCTGTACAAAACTCTGGTGCGGCCGCATTTGGAGTATTGCGTGCAATTCTGGTCGCCGCATTATAGGAAGGATGTGGAAGCATTGGAAAGGGTGCAGAGGAGATTTACCAGAATGTTGCCTGTTATGGAGGGAAGATCTTATGAGGAAAGGCTGAGGGACTTGAGGCTGTTTTCGTTAGAGAGAAGAAGGTTAAGAGGTGACTTAATTGAGGCATTCAAGATGATCAAGATAAGTCCCTGGGACCTGATGGGATTTATCCTAGAATTCTCTGGGAGGCCAGGGAAGAGATTGCTGGACCATTGGCTTTGATTTTTATGTCATCATTGGCTACAGGAATAGTGCCAGAGGACTGGAGGATAGCAAATGTGGTCCCTTTGTTCAAAAAGGGGAGCAGAGACAACCCCGGCAACTGTAGACCGGTGAGCCTCACGTCTGTAGTGGGTAAAGTCTTGGAGGAGATTATAAGAGACAAGATTTATAATCATCTAGATAGGAATAACATGATCAGGGATAGTCAGCATGGCTTTGTGAAGGGTAGGTCATGCCTCACAAACCTTATCGAGTTCTTTGAGAAGGTGACTGAACAGGTAGATGAGGGGAGAGCAGTTGATGTGGTGTATATGGATTTCAGCAAAGCGTTTGATAAGGTTCCCCACGGTAGGCTATTGCAGAAAATACGGAGGCTGGGGATTGAGGGTGATTTAGAGATGTGGATCAGAAATTGGCTAGCTGAAAGAAGACAGAGGGTGGTGATTGATGGGAAATGTTCAGAATGGAGTTCAGTCACAAGTGGAGTACCACAAGGATCTGTTCTGGGGCCGTTGCTGTTTGTCATTTTTATCAATGACCGAGAGGAAGGCGCAGAAGGGTGGGTGAGTAAATTTGCAGACGATACTAAAGTCGGTGGTGTTGTCGATAGTGTGGAAGGAAGTAGCAGGTTACAGAGGGATATAGATAAGCTGCAGAGCTGGGCTGAGAGGTGGCAAATGGAGTTTAATGTAGAGAAGTGTGAGGTGATTCACTTTGGAAGGAATAACAGGAATGTGGAATATTTGGCTAATGGAAAAGTTCTTGAAAGTGTGGATGAGCAGAGGGATCTAGGTGTCCATGTACATAGATCCCTGAAAGTTGCCACCCAGGTTGATAGGGTGGTGAAGAAGGCCTATGGAGTGTTGGCCTTTATTGGTAGAGGGATTGAGTTCCGGAGTCAGGAGGTCATGTTGCAGCTGTACAGAACTCTGGTACGGCCGCATTTGGAGTATTGCGTACAGTTCTGGTCACCGCATTATAGGAAGGACGTGGAGGCTTTGGAGCGGGTGCAGAGGAGATTTACCAGGATGCTGCCTGATATGGAGGGAAGATCTTATGAGGAAAGGCTGATGGACTCGAGGTTGTTTTCGTTGGAGAGAAGAAGGTTAAGAGGAGACTTAATAGAGGCATACAAAATGATTAGGGGGTTGGATAGCGTGGACAGTGAGAGCCTTCTCCCACGGATGGAAATGACTGGCACGAGGGGACATAGCTTTAAACTGAGGGGTAATAGATATAGGACAGAGATCAGAGGTAGGTTCTTTACGCAAAGAGTAGTGAGGCCGTGGAATGCCCTACCTGCTACAGTAGTGAACTCGCCAACATTGAGGGCATTTAAAAGTTTATTGGATAAACATATGGATGATAATGGTATAGTGTAGGTTAGATGGCTTTTGTTTCGGTGCAACATCGTGGGCCGAAGGGCCTGTACTGCGCTGTATTGTTATATGTTCTATGATCAGAGGATTGGATAGGGTGGACAGTGAGAGCCTTTTTCCTCGGATGGTGATGTCTAGCACGAGGGGACATAGCTTTAAATTGAGGGGAGATAGATATAAGACAGATGTCAGGGGTAGGTTCTTTACTCAGAGAGTAGTAAGGGCGTGGAATGCCCTGCCTGCAACAGTAGTGGAGTCGCCAACACTCAGGGCATTCAAATGGTCAATGGATAGACATATGGACAATAAGGGAATAGTGTAAATGGGCTTTAGAGTGGTTTCACAGGTCGGCGCAACATCGAGGACCGAAGGGCCTGTACTGCGCTGTAATGTTCTGTTACAGTCAGAAACAGGGGAATGTATAATGGGAGACAAAATGGCTGAGCAACTAAATACATACTTTGGTTCTGTCTTTGCAAATGAGGACAAAAATCAGATACCAGGAATGTTGGGGTACGCAGGGTCTAGTAAGAGGGAGGAACTGAAGGAGAGAAATGGTGTTGGAGAAATTGATCGGAATGAAGGCTGATAAATCCCCAGGGCTTGATAATCTGCATCCCAGAGTACTGAAAGGAAGTGGCTCTAGAAATAGTGGATGCATTGGTAATCATCTTCCAGGATTCTAGAAGACTCTGGAACAGTTACTGTAGATTGGAGGGTAGCTAATGTAACTCCACTATTTAATAATAGATTGGAGGGTAGCTAATGTAACTCCACTATTTAATAATAATATTATTATTGTTAGATTGAAAAGATGGGCATGGCTAGGGAACTAGGAGCATTTATGGAGCAGATGGGGGCGGTGGACCCGTGGAGGTTCATGCACCCGGGAGAGAAGGAATTTTCATACTTCTCACACGTACACAAGTTATACACCCGTATCGACTTCTTTGCCGTGGGGAAATCAATGCTTCCAGGGATCACGGGAACGGAGTACTCTGCGATCGTTGTCTCTGACCACGCTCCACACTATATGGATGTGAGGTTGGAGACAGGCCGTGCCCAGCGCCCCACATGGAGGCTGGACACGGACCTCCTGGCCGATAAGGCCTTCTGTCAGAAAACATCGCGGGCCATAGGCGACTACGTGAGTAACAACCAAAACGGGAAGGTCTCACCCTCCACGTTCAGGGAGGCACTGAAGGCCGTGATTAGAGGAGAGATCATGGCCTACAAGTCAAGCAGAGATAGGGAAGAGAGAGTGGCCAGGCAACAACTGGTGGACTCCATCCTGGAAGTCGACAGAAAATACTCCGAGGCCCCGACCGTAGGGCTGCTGGCGGAGAGGAAAAAGCTGCAAATGGACTTTAACCTGCTATCCATTAGGAAAGCAGTGTACCAACTCCGTCAGACACGGGGGACCTTCTACGAACACGGAGAGAAGGCTGGCCACCTATTGGCTCACCAGCTGAGAAAGCAGGCAGCCACAAGGGAAATAGCGCAGGTAAAGGATAGCAGAGGCAGACTGGTAACAGAACCAAAGGAGGTCAATCGGGCATTTGAGACCTTCTACCGGGGACTGTACACCTCCGAGCCCCCCAACGGGGACGCGGGGATGAAACTGTTCCTAGATGGGCTGGAACTACCAGTTGTGAGGGAAGACTGACGGGCGGAGCTGGAAGCACCAATAGACCTGGGAGAAATCATAGAGAGTATCAGCTCCATGCAGGTGGGGAAGGCACCGGGACCCGATGGGTACCTGGCGGACTTCTACAAAAATATTTGCACCAGTCCTGGCCCCACACCTAAGGACATGTTCGCGGACTCACTGGCAAGGGGCACCCTGCCCCCAACACTAGCGCAGGCCACAATTTCCCTGATACCCAAAAAAGATAAAGACCTGACGGAATACGGATCATACAGACCCATTTCACTGCTGAATGTGGATGCGAAAATACTCGCAAAGGTCCTGGCCAAAAGGCTGGTGGTCGCAGAGGACCAAACTGGCTTTGTCAAGGGTAGGCAGCTCACAGCGAACATCAGGCAGCTGCTGAACGTAATAATGACCCCCTCTGGGGAGAGAATACCAGAGGTGATCGTCTCCCTGGATGCAGAAAAAGCCTTCGACAGAGTCGAATGGAAATACCTCCTTGAGCTACTGGAACGGTTTGGGCTAGGAGCGGGGTTCACCGCCTGGGTGAGGCTCTTGTACAACACTCCCAAAGCGAGCGTCCGAACTAACACCACCAGCTCTAAATACTTCCAGATGCAGAGAGGAACAAGACAGGGCTGCCTCCTGTCCCCACTCTTGTTCGCGCTAGCAATCAAACCCCTGGCGATAGCCCTGCGGGACGTGAAAAGCTGGAACGGAATCCGGAGAGGAGACAGAGAGCACAGAGTCTCACTCTATGCAGATGACCTGCTCCTCTAAGCCACATGAGGGACTGAAGGCAATACTGCAAATACTGAAAGAGTTTGGAACCTTCTCGGGCTACAAACTTAACCTGGGCAAAAGCGAGGCATTCCCAGTGAACCCAAACGGGGGAGGGAGAGAGCTGGAGGGGCGCCCGTTCAAAACAGCCCAGAAAAGATTCCGCTACCTGGGGATCCAGATAGCCAGAGACTGGACACAGATCCACAAGTGGAACCTGACTAGCCTGGTGGAGGAAGTAAGAAGAGACCTTCAAAGGTGGGGCTCACTCCCACTCTCCCTGGCAGGGAGAGTGCAGACGATCAAGATGAACGTACTGCCAAGGTTCCTCTTCCTGTTTAGATCCATTCCGATCTTCATCCCCAAGGCCTTTTTCCAAAACGTAGACAGTCTAATCATGGCGTTTGTATGGGGGTGTAAGTACCCGAGAATCCCAAAACAGACACTGCAAAGAAGGAAAATCAAAGGGGGCTTGGCTCTACCAAACCTACAATACTACCACTGGGCAACAACGGCAGAAAGAGTGAGGGGATGGGTACAAGAACCTGACACAGATTGGGTACAAATGGAGGAGGCATCCTGTAAAGGAATGACACTCTCGGCCCTGGCTACAGCAGCACTCCCATCCCCCCCAACAAGATACACAACAAGCCCAGTGGTAGCGGCCACGCTGAGAACATGGACCCAGCTCAGGCAGCACTTCGGGATAACTAAAATGTCCCCCATGGCCCCCATCTGCGGCAATCACAGATTCCCCCCAGCCATGCTAGATACCACCTTCAAAAGATGGAGGCGAGACGTGGGCACATTGACGGTCGGGGACTTCTACGTAGGGCACAGACTGGCTACAGTAGACGAACTGACGACGAAGTGCAGGCTAGCAAAAGGACAGGAAATGAGACACCTCCAAAAAGAACACTTCCTCCGCAAAGAGACCGTGGGGTACCCTGGGGCCCCAGAAAGCACACTACTAGACGACATGATAGGCACCAGCAATGAGAAGGGGGGGCTATGTGGGAAAATATATGGACAGCTACTGGACAGAGCCCGGACTCCACTCAGACAAAAATGGGAGGACGAACTGGGGACAGAGGTAGGATGGGGACTCTGGAGCGAAGCACTGAGCAGGGTGAACTCCACCTCCTCCTGCGCAAGGCTAAGCCTAATGCAGCTCAAAGTGGTGCACAGAGCGCACCTGACCAGAACCCGAATGAACAGGTTTTTCCTGGAGGTGGAGGACAAATGTGAGCAGTGCCAGAGGGGCCCGGCCAACCACACCCACATGTTCTGGGCTTGCCCCCAAGCTTGCTGGGTTCTGGACTGCCTTCTCCGAGGCAATGTCCAAGGTTGTGGGGGTGAGGGTGAAGCCATGCCCAATAGTGGCAATCTTCGGGGTATCGGAGCAGCCAGAGTTACA
The DNA here is from genome assembly GCF_047496885.1 of Scyliorhinus torazame. Taxonomy (NCBI): domain Eukaryota; kingdom Metazoa; phylum Chordata; class Chondrichthyes; order Carcharhiniformes; family Scyliorhinidae; genus Scyliorhinus; species Scyliorhinus torazame. The sequence continues at coordinate 172,526,196 of NC_092714.1, read as the reverse complement.
CATGGGGAAGGGGGCTAACACCCTTGCTTTAGCTTCCCTAATCGCACGCCGGAGAATCCTGCTCGGCTGGCGATCGGCAGCACCACCCACAGCTGCAGACTGGCTCGCTGACCTTTCGGAATTTCTTAACCTGGATAAGATTAAGTATGCCACCCGAGGGTCAGAGGAAGGCTTCCTGGATACTTGGGGGCAGTTTGTCGGTGTGTTCCAAAACCTGTTCAAGGCCAATAACGAGGAATAACCTAATAAGAAGTTTTTAAAAAATTTTTTATTGTTAAAACACCAAGATAGATGAGTTACCAAAAGACTGCGCAGGGTGGGGGGGGGCGCAGAAGGAAGGTAGGGAAACCACGAGAGATGAATCCACTCTGTCCGGAAAATAAAGGAAAAGCACAGCCGAGGGGGGGGGGGGGGGGGGGGGTGGGAGAGAACGGGGAAGGGGAAGGAACCATAGACCGATCCAGAGGGCAATGAAAGGCACGTAGGGTCAGTTAAACGAAGGACAAACTAAACCTCTGTATAATAAAGGAAATTAGCGCAGGCGAGAAAAATGTGATGTGTATATATACAACTGTTTATAAATATGAGAAATGCCAATAAAAAGATTTATTTTTATTTTTAAAATTAGTTAGATTGGAGGATTGCTAATGTAACGCCACTATTTAAAAAGGTATTTAGAGAGAAAATAGGGAATTATGGACCAGTAAGACTGACATCGGTAGTAGAGAAAATTCTTGAACCATTATCAAAGATTTTATAGCGGAGCACTTGGAAAATAAAGGCAGGATCAGACAGAGTCAGCATGGATTTATGAAGGTGCAATCATGCTTGATTAGTCTACTGGAATTCTTTGAGGATGTAACCAGTAGAGTTGAAGAGGGGGATGTATATTTGGACTTTCAGAAGGTTTTTGACAAAGTCCCGCTTAAGGGATTAGTGTGTAAAATTCAAGTGCATCGGATTCGGGGTAGCGCATTGAGATGGATAGGCACATGAATTGCAGATGCAGTATAATTTGGAAAAATGCAAGGTTATCCACTGTGGTAGCAAAAACGAGAAGGCAGACTATTAAATGAATGGCCATAAATTGGGAGAGGGGAAAATGCAATGAGAGCTGGGTGTCTTCGTGTAACCACTGAAGGTAAGCATGCAGGTACAGTAAAGAAGACAAATGGATTTCATAACAAGTGGATTTTCAAGTACAGGTGCAGGGATGTCTTGTTGCAATTATATAGGGCCTTTGTGAGGACACACCTGGAATATTGTGTGCAGTTTTAGTCTCCTTATCTGAGGAAGGATGTTCTTGCTCTAGAGGGAGTGCAGTGAAGGTTTACCAGACTGATTCCTGGGATGGCTGGACTGGCGTATGAGGAGAGATTGAATCGGTTGGACTGTATTCGCTGGAGTTCAGAAGATTGAGGGAGGAACCTCCCGGAAACCTGTAAAATTCTAACAGCACTAGACAGGGTAGATGGTGGAACGATGTTTGGGTATGTCCAGAACCAGGGTCACGGTCTGAGGATACGCGGTAGACCATTTAAGACCGAGATGAGAAGAAATTTCTCCACCCAGATAGTGATCAGCCTGTGGAATTCACTACCAGAGGAAGTAGTTGAGGCCAAAGCATTGCATGTTTACAAGAAGCAGTTAGATGTAGCACTTAGGGTGAAGGATTAAGCTATTGAGTTGGATGATCACAATGAATGGCAGAGCAGGCTTGAAGGGCCGAATGGCCTCCTCCTCCTGTTTTCTATATTTTGTTCTGATTTCAGATTTCCAGAATCCACAGTATTTTGTTTTTGCATTGCTCTTTAGTTTACTCAAAACTGAGTTCTGTGAAAAGCAAGCATTTGTAGAATGTGCCATGCATCAATCTTAATTGAGTAAAATACTGAAAACTTAATTCAGGCCGGTTATTAATTAGTCCAGAAACTGTTTGAAACCCACATACCTTCTCTCTGTCTGTCTCTCGCTCCCGCTGTCTGGCTCTTGCTCCCGCAGCCTGCCTTGCCCTCCTCCTACCTGCCCCGCCCTGCCGCTGCCTGACCCCCCTCCCCCACCCCTCGCAGTCTCCTGCACTCTTTCTCCACCGACCCCCATTGGCCTCTTTCCCGTGCCCCTGCTGCCTTGGCCTTCTGTATCTTTGTAACTCCCTTCAACCCTACAAGCCTTTTCTGATCTCTGCCCTCCTCTGATTCTGGCTTCTTACATATCCTTGATTTTAATTGCTCCTCCATTGGTAGCTGTGCTTCCAGCTTCCTTGGCCCAAGGCTCCAGAATTTTCTCCCTAAACTTTACTGCCTGTCTACCTTTCACTGGTAACTGGCACCTGTAGAGCAATAACAAGGATCCAAGGACCTTGAAGGAAGAGAAAATATTTTGGTCACCTCAGCTCGTCCTCTCGAGCAATGCTGCATCACCAACTTAAATTAAAAGCGTTGCAGTGTTGTAGTTGAGCTGTAAGCATAGGCAGTTCCTAAAGAAATATGACATATGACTTAGTCTACTGACACAACACTCCCAAGTTGCCAGGAGTTAAATCTCCTCATTGATCCTTTTTCTCTTTATATGTAGAAATCTCAGGGCCATCGAGCCAGAAACCCAAAGAAAAGAAAGCAACTATTGACAAGATGTTGAATGGTTATTCCAGCTCTACCAGTACAGGTTGGTTTCTATTGCAATGTTTGTTTTGGTTCTGACTGTCATTCTAGAGATAGGATCTCAAGTTCCATGACATGGACTGCATTGTAAGGAGTTTATTTGAAATCTATATTCCTTTGGCTTTCAGGCAAATTGTGTTTACTCTGGGTCTCTTAAATGATTCAAAAGTTTTCATCCACCACTACTCATTCCAAAGTTCTAACCACTCTCTGTGCAATGAAGGATTTTGTTGTGAAGTTGCTAGTTTGCACCTGTGTCGCCTTGTCCTAATCACATGAATTCAGAAAAATGTCACTTATGTCCCACTTATTTGGTTTGTCCCCACTTGGAACGTAAAAAACCTGAGGGTGGACTGGCTTATTATGTGCACTAACTTTATAAATGTGATCTGTTACAAGGTAGTACTCCTTGTTTGCTAGTTATTTGTTTGGCTTACGGATGCCCTTTCCGCCAAGGGTTGACCTCTGATGGAACTGGACAATTGTACAAATGATATTTTTGCTTTGGACATCTCTGCCACAGACTTAAAGAGATGTCAGCGGCAAATATGAACAGTCCATGCTGATGATGTGCAGATCAGATCATGCAAACATATGAAAATAATGGGCAGGTCATAGGGTTTTACAGCGCAGTCCACCCAGCTTTCCCCACGTGGTGATCACATCTTATCTCAAACTGGAATCTGACCTGTAGGTAGGCTGTCCACCATTCTATAGGTTTTCAACAGAGACATCAGTGAAGATGTGAACAAACCGTTAAAGTTGTAAACATAACTTTGCAGTAGTTGTGCTGCGTTTCCAATAATCTTTCCAAGTACTGAAGCATGAATAATTATCAGCTATGGCAGGGTTTCCCAAACCTTTCGAGCCGCGCAACCCCCCGTGACCAGGGCGGCACGGTAGCATAGTGGTTAGCACAATTGCTTCACAGCTCCAGGGTCCCAGGTTCGATTCCCGGCTTGGGTCACTGTCTGTGCGGAGTCTGCACGTTCTCCCCGTGTCTGCGTGGGTTTCCACCAGGTGCTCTGGTTTCCTCCCACAGCCCAAAGATATGCAGGTTAGGTGCATTGGCCATGCTAAATTGCCCTTAGTGTCCAAAATTGCCCTAAGTGTTGGGTGGGGTTACTGGGTTATGGGGATAGGGTGGACGGGTGGGCTTGAATAGGGTGCTCTTTCCAAGAGCTGGTGCACTGTAATGACCTGCACTGTAAATTCAATGACCTCCCAAGAGCATCGGGGAACCCCAAACATTCTCATGATGTCAACATTTTTTGTTTTTTGCTGCAAAACAGGTGCAAACACAGATAATCAAACTTAAATATGGCTTTTCTAGCTATATCTATGCATCTACTAGGAATTGGGAAGAGAGACACAGTCACATGTACATTCGCCAGCCACGTGGCCCACTTCACACTCACCCCTGGCTAAACCACCCTCCAATGGCTCCTTAACATTAAACCCTGGAACTAGTACCCACTTTAGGAGTGGGTAATCTGGTAATAATTAAAAAGTTCTCTGATTTTAAAAAAAATACTTGCGTTTTACCTTTTGCCATTTAAAAAAAAAAAAAAAAAAATTTTTTTTTTCTTCAAGCGTTTTCCATTTTTAAAGCAAGGAATCATGTTGGAAAGCTGATTCTTGTATCAGACACATGCACCTCTCTCTCCCACATACCGACTCACCTTGATTCCTCAGACACCCTCAACCTCACTCACGCACACACATTCTCATCCTCACACACACATGCTCATCCTCACACACACACGCACTCATCCTCACTTGCACACACACTCATCCTCACTTACACACACATTCTCTCACACCCTCACTCTCACACCCTCATTCTCTCACACCCTCATTCTCTCACCCCCCCATTCTCTCACACCTTCATTCTCTTACACCCTCATTCTCTCACACCCTCATACTCTCACACCCTCACTCTCTCACACCTTCACTCTCTCACACCTTCACTCTCTCACACCTTCACTCTCACACGCACATTTTCACTCACACTGAAACGCTCATCCTCTCACGCACACGCTAATCAACTCGTACGCACGCACACTCATTCACGCACACACTCATCCCCACACATGCTCCAACTCACACTCATGCTCATCCTCTCACGTGCACACACTCATCCTCTCACGCACACGCCAATCAACTCGCTGCACAGGCTAATCAACTCGCATGCACACACATCCACTACCACGCACACGCTCATTCACGCACACATTCATCCACACACACGCTCGTCAACTCACACGCACACGCTCATCCGCGCACATGCCCATCACCTCTCACACACGCACATTCTCATCCTCGCACGTGTTCATCCTCTCCCGCCCTTCCTGTCGCGCGCCTCTCTTACCCGCCGTTGCCGCCTCTCTTCCCCGCCGTTGCCGCCTCTCCTCCCCGCCGTTGCCGCCTCTCTACCCCCCGCCATTGTCGCCTCTCCAACCCTCGCAGCTGCCGACTCTGCACTCCTCGCCGTTGCCGCCTCTCCTCCCCGCCATTGCCGCCTCTCCTCCCCGCCGTTGCCGCCTCTCCTCCCCGCCGATGCCGCCTCTCCTCCCCGCCGTTGCCGCCTCTCCTCCCCGCCGTTGCCGCCTCTCCTCCCCGCCGTTGCCGCCTCTCCTCCCCGCCGTTGCCGCCTCTCCTCCCCGCCGTTGCCGCCTCTCCTCCCCGCCGTTGCCGCCTCTCCTCCCCGCCGTTGCCGCCTCTCCTCCCCGCCGTTGCCGCCTCTCCTCCCCGCCGTTGCCGCCTCTCCTCCCCGCCGTTGCCGCCTCTCCATCCCCGCCGTTGCCGTTGTTGCAGTTGTGTCTGGTTATCAGCATCCAGTGCTCCAAGAAACCTTGCTCTGATTGGTCTATTTGACTTCTCTATTTATTTTCAAATTTTGCGCGTTCGAACTAGCGTCTGCAGGTAACGTGGCAGCCGCCAGATTCACTGATCCCCAGACACCCTTGTTGCTAATTTTGGCTGTTTGACTTTTAATTTGGCTCTGTTTAATTACGTTTGCTCAAGAGTCGCCAGGTATCTTTCGACGCCGCCACAAGGTTCAGAACCGAATACTGATCAAAGACTCGATACAACAGTTAGTAAGTTCAAAAGCAATGCTCATTTATTTGCACATAGTCAAATTTACTCGTGCATAAACTCTACAAACTAAACTATCACTATTACTAAAGTCTATACTTCGCTTCGGGTGCCCACTCAGTCAGAGGAACAATGGCCGTTGCTCGGTTCTGAGGCTGCTGGGTTGAGCTGTTTACAGGATAGCAACTAGGAGCGTCTATCTCGTAGCGTGCGTTGGCTTTGAACTTACTTGGTCTGATGCAGCAACTCGGCGGGTCTCTCTTCGCTGAGAGCCAAGGCCAAAGAAGAAAGATTCTCCCTTGGGGAATACCTTTTATACTAAAAAGGGCTTTGCGTGTTTTTGGGCGAGCCTTGAACTTGGCCTCAATTAATTGGGCCTTTCCCAATCATTCGTATCGATCTTCCTCCAATGGAGGGGTGGTTCCCTGATTGCTGGGCGTGTCCTAGGTGACCATTGTTCTGCTTTGTTTTAGTCTCTTCTGGCGCCGGTGGTGTCTGCCTTTACATTGTGTATCTAAATGTTTCCCTTTTGTCCCTGGAGATGGCTCATTAGTATGTAGATTGCTTAGCAGTGCTTGTTTCTTAGTATTGTCCAATTTTCCCTGCATTCTTTGCGAGTGTCCATTTTGTAACTGGGACGTGGCCATCCCAGATGGCTACACCCTTCCCAGACTCAGTTTGGGAATCCCTGAGCTCTGGTGAAACTGCATTTAGTTGCAGATTTTGCCTTGAGGTTTAATCAGAATGACTGCAATATATTAGTGAATCTCTGATTTGAACTTGGGGCACTTTTTATCTTTTTAAAAAATATGACCCTTCTTAAACAGCTTGTAAGACTTTTATATTTGATTCCTCTTTAAATAGAAAGAGATTACTGTTATAATTTAGATTCCACGCTCGACAAGTCATGGATTGAAGTCCTGGAAACACAATGTAAAGTGTTACTGTTCAGTGATGCGATGATAGGTTAGCATTGCTGCCTCACAGGCGCCGAGGTTCCAGGTTCGATCCCGGCTCTGGGTCACTGTCCGTGTGGAGTTTGCACATTCTCCCCGTGTTTGCGTGGGTTTCGCCCCCACAGCCCAAAAGATGTGCAGGGTAGGTGGATTGGCCATGCTAAATTGCCCCTTAATTGGAAAAAATGAATTGGGTGCTCTAAATTTAAATTTTAAAAAAAATACAAATGCTCATCTGTTAGTGTGTTTGGGAGGTATTCACAGGCTCAGAACCTTCCCAGATGCACCAAGGCTGCTAGACTGCTATGGCCAAGATTTGGGGATGCACATTATAATGAGAAATGTTTTAATTTATCTTTTAACATCATTCCCAAGAGGAACCTTGAAGGAAATGGGAGTTGCTGACTCAGTCTGACACATCCCCCGCTGTCTCTGAATTTAATGGCCAGGAAGCATGCTGTCTGCCGCTGCATGAATAATAAATGGCACTTACCGACATGTCCGTAATTGGTTAGTGTTCTCAATTAGTTTACACTGGGTAAAAGGAGTGCAATCAGTTTGAGGGACAAATCGAGGTTTGAGCTTCTTCAGAGTTTAATTTGTTCTCGGTGGCTAAGTTTTTTTAAAATGAATATTTTATTGAAAATTTTTGGTCAACCAACACAGTACATTGTGCATCCTTTACACAATATTATAACAACACAAATAACAATGGCCTATTTTATAAACAAACAAAACAAAACAAAAAAAAAATGAATAAATAATAAATAACAAAAATGAAAACTAACCCTAATTGGCAACTGCCTTATCACAAGTAACACTCTCCAAAAATATAATTTAACAGTCCAATATATAATTATCTGTAGCAACGACCTATACATATTATACAGTATATATTAACAACCCTGAGAGTCCTTCTGGTTCCTCCTCCCCCCGCCCTCCCCCCCCCCCCCCCCCCCCCCTCCCCCCCGATCCTGGGCTGCTGCTGCTGCCTTCTTTTTTCCATTCCATCTATCTTTCTGCGAGGTATTCGACGAACGGTTGCCACCGCCTGGTGAACCCTTGAGCCGACCCCCTTAGAACGAACTTAATCCGCTCTAGCTTTATAAACCCTGCCATGTCATTTATCCAGGTCTCCACCCCCGGGGGCTTGGCTTCTTTCCACATTAACAATATCCTGCGCCGGGCTACTAGGGACGCAAAGGCCAAAACATCGGCCTCTCTCGCCTCCTGCACTCCCGGCTCTTGTGCAACCCCAAATATAGCCAACCCCCAGCTTGGTTCGACCCGGACCCCCACTACTTTTGAAAGCACCTTTGTCACCCCCATCCAAAACCCCTGTAGTGCCGGGCATGACCAAAACATATGGGTATGATTCGCTGGGCTTCTCGAGCACCTCGCACACCTATCCTCCACCCCAAAAAATTTACTGAGCCGTGCTCCAGTCATATGCGCCCTGTGTAATACCTTAAACTGAATCAGGCTTAGCCTGGCACACGAGGACGACGAGTTTACCCTGCTTAGGGCACCTGCCCACAGCCACTCCTCGATCTCCTCCCCCAGCTCTTCTTCCCATTTCCCTTTTAGTTCATCTACCATAGTCTCCCCTTCGTCCCTCATTTCCCTATATATATATATCTGACACCTTACCATCCCCCACCCATGTCTTTGAGATCACTCTGTCCTGCACCTCTTGTGTCGGGAGCTGCGGGAATTCCCTCACCTGTTGCCTCGCAAAAGCCCTCAGTTGCATATACCTGAATGCATTCCCTTGGGGCAACCCATATTTCTCGGTCAGCGCTCCCAGACTCGCGAACTTCCCATCCACAAACAGATCTTTCAGTTGCGTTATTCCTGCTCTTTGCCACATTCCATATCCCCCATTCATTCCCCCAGGGGCAAACCTATGGTTGTTTCTTATCGGGGACCCCCCCAAGGCTCCAGTCTTTCCCCTATGCCGTCTCCACTGTCCCCAAATCTTCAGTGTAGCCACCACCACCGGGCTTGTGGTGTAGTTCCTCGGTGAGAACGGCAATGGGGCTGTCACCATAGCCTGTAGGCTAGTCCCCCTACAGGACGCCCTCTCCAATCTCTTCCACGCCGCTCCCTCCTCCTCTCCCATCCACTTACTCACCATTGAAATATTAGCGGCCCAATAATACTCACTTAGGCTCGGTAGTGCCAGCCCCCCCCCCCATCCCTGCTACGCTGTAAGAATCCCTTCCTCACTCTCGGGGTCTTCCCGGCCCACACAAAACCCATGATGCTCTTTTCAATCCTTTTAAAAAAAGCCTTCGTGATCACCACCGGGAGGCACTGAAACACAAAGAGGAATCTCGGGAGGACCACCATCTTAACCGCCTGCACCCTCCCTGCCAGTGACAGGGATACCATATCCCATCTCTTGAAATCCTCCTCCATTTGTTCCACCAACCGCGTTAAATTTAACCTATGCAATGTGCCCCAATTCTTGGCTATCTGGATCCCCAGGTAACGAAAGTCCCTTGTTACCTTCCTCAACGGTAGGTCCTCTATTTCTCTACTCTGCTCCCCTGGATGCACCACAAACAACTCACTTTTCCCCATGTTCAATTTATACCCTGAAAAATCCCCAAACTCCCCAAGTATCCGCATTATTTCTGGCATCCCCTCCGCCGGGTCTGCCACGTATAGTAGCAAATCGTCCGCATACAAAGATACCCGGTGTTCTTCTCCTCCTCTAAGTACTCCCCTCCACTTCTTGGAACCCCTCAACGCTATCGCCAGGGGCTCAATCGCCAGTGCAAACAATAATGGGGACAGAGGGCATCCCTGCCTTGTCCCTCTATGGAGCCGAAAATATGCAGATCCCCGTCCATTCGTGACCACGCTCGCCATCGGGGCCCTATACAACAGCTGCACCCATCTAACATACCCCTCTCCAAAACCAAATCTCCTCAACACCTCCCACAAATAATCCCACTCCACTCTATCAAATGCTTTCTCGGCATCCATCGCCACCACTATCTCCGTTTCCCCCTCTGGTGGGGCCATCATCGTTACCCCTAACAGCCTCCGTATATTCGTGTTCAGCTGTCTCCCCTTCACAAACCCAGTTTGGTCCTCGTGGACCACCCCCGGGACACATTCCTCTATTCTCATTGCCATTACCTTGGCCAAGATCTTGGCATCTACATTTAGGAGGGAATAGGTCTATAGGACCCGCATTGTAGCGGGTCCTTTTCCTTCTTTAAGAGAAGCGATATCGTTGCTTCAGACATAGTCAGGGGCAGTTGTCCCCTTTCCTTTGCCTCATTAAAGGTCCTCGTCAATACCGGGGCGAGCAAGTCCACATATTTTCTATAGAATTCGACTGGGAATCCATCCGGTCCCGGGGCCTTTCCCGCCTGCATGCTCCTAATTCCTTTCACCACTTCCTCTACCTCGATCTGTGCTCCCAGCCCACCCTTTCCTGCTCTTCCACCTTGGGAAATTCCAGCCGATCCAAGAAGCCCATCATTCTCTCCCTCCCATCCGGGGGTTGAGCTTCATATAATTTTTTATAAAATGTCTTGAACACTCCATTCACTCTCTCCACTCCCCGCTCCATCTCTCCTTCCTCATCCCTCACTCCCCCTATTTCCCTCGCTGCTCCCCTTTTCCTCAATTGGTGTGCCAGCAACCTGCTCGCCTTCTCCCCATATTCATACTGTACACCCTGTGCCTTCCTCCATTGTGCCTCTGCAGTGCCCGTAGTCAGCAAGTCAAATTCTACATGTAGCCTTTGCCTTTCCCTGTACAGTCCCTCCTCCGGTGCTTCCGCATATTGTCTGTCCACCCTCAAAAGTTCTTGCAGCAACCGCTCCCGTTCCTTACTCTCCTGCTTCCCTTTATGTGCCCTTATTGATATCAGCGCCCCTCTAACCACCGCCTTCAACGCCTCCCAGACCACTCCCACCTGGACCTCCCCATTATCATTGAGTTCCAAGTACTTTTCAATGCACCCCCTCACCCTTAGACACACCCCCCTCATCTGCCATTAGTCCCATGTCCATTCTCCAGGGTGGGCGCCCTCCTGTTTCCTCCCCTATCTCCACGTCTACCCAGTGTGGAGCGTGATCCGAAATGGCTATAGCCGTATACTCCGTTCCCCTCACCTTCGGGATCAACACCCTTCCCAGCACAAAAAAGTCTATTCGCGAGTAGACTTTATGGACATAGGAGAAGAACGAGAACTCCTTACTCCTAGGTCTGCTAAATCTCCACGGGTCTACACCTCCCATCTGCTCCATAAAATCTTTAAGTACCTTGGCTGCTGCCGGCCTCCTTCCAGTCCTGGACTTCGACCTATCCAGCCCTGGTTCCAACACCGTATTAAAATCTCCCCCCATTATCAGCTTTCCCATCTCTAGGTCCGGAATGCGTCCTAGCATCCGCCTCATAAAATTGGCATCATCCCAGTTCGGGGCATATACGTTTACCAAAACCACCGTCTCCCCCTGTAGTTTGCCACTCACCATCACGTATCTGCCCCCGTTATCCGCCACTATAGTCTTTGCCTCGAACATTACCCGCTTCCCCACTAATATAGCCACCTTCCCTGTTTTTCGCATCTAGCCCCGAATGGAACACCTGCCCCACCATCCTTTGCGTAGCCTAACCTGGTCTATCAGTTTCAGGTGCGTTTCCTGTAACATAACCACATCTGCCTCAAGTTTCTTAAGGTGTGCGAGTACCCGTGCCCTCTTTATCAGCCCGTTCAGCCCTCTCGCGTTCCACGTGATCAGCCGGGTTGGGGGCTTCCTACCCCCCCCCCCCCCCCCCCCCTTGTCGATTAGCCATCCCCTTTTTCCAGCTCCTCACCCGGTTCCCACGCAGCTGTATCTCCCCAGGCGGTGCCCCCCCCACCCACCCCCTCCCATACCAGCTCCCCCCTCTCCCCAGCAGCAGCAAACCCAGTAATTCCCCCCTCCCACCCCCCCGCTAGATCCCCCGCTAGCGTAATTACTCCCCCCATGTTGCTCCAGAAGTCAGCAAACTCTGGCCGACCTCGGCTTCCCCCGTGACCTCGGCTCGCACCGTGCGACGCCCCCTCCTTCCTGCTTCTCTATTCCCGCCATGATTATCATAGCGCGGGAACCAAGCCCCGCGCTTCTCCCTTGGCCCCGCCCCAATGGCCAACGCCCCATCTCCTCCACCTCCCCTCCTCCCCCCATCACCACCTGTGGAAGAGAGAAAAGTTACCACATCGCAGGATTAGTACATAAAACTCCTCTTTCCCCCCCTTTTTAACCCCCCTCTTCGCCCCCACATTCGCCCCACCACTTTGTTCAAACGTTCTTTTTAATAGCCCGTTCATTCCAGTTTTTCTTCCACAATAAAAGTCCACGCTTCATCCGCCGTCTCAAAGTAGTGGTGCCTCCCTCGATATGTGACCCACAGTCTTGCCGGTTGCAGCATTCCAAATGTTATCTTTTTATGAAGCACCGCCTTGGCCCGATTAAAGCTCGCTCTCCTTCTCGCCACCCTCCGCACTCCAGTCTTGATAAACGCGGATCACCGCGTTCTCCCATTTACTGCTCCGAGTTTTCTTTGCCCATCTAAGGACCATTTCTCTATCCTTAAAACGGAGGAATCTCACCACTATGGCTCTGGGAATTTCTCCTGCTCTCGGTCCTCGCGCCATCACTCGGTATGCTCCCTCCACCTCCAACGGACCCGCCGGGGCCTCCGCTCCCATTAACGAGTGCAGCATCGTGCTCACATATGCCCCGACGTCCGCTCCCTCCGCACCTTCAGGAAGACCAAGAATCCTCCGGTTGTTCCTCCTTGCGTTGTTCTCCAGTGCCTCCAACCTTTCCACACATCGTTTCTGATGTGCCTCATGCGTCTCCGTCTTCACCACCAGGCCCTGTATGTCGTCCTCATTCTCGGCTGCCTTTGCCTTCACGACCCAAAGCTCCCGCTCCTGGGTCTTTTGTTCCTCCTTTAGCCCTTCGATCGCCTGTAGTATCGGGGCCAACAGCTCTTTCTTCATTTCCTTTTTGAGCTCTTCCACACAGCATTTCAAGAACTCTTGTTGTTCAGGGCCCCATGTTAAACTGCCACCTTCCGACGCCATCTTGGTTTTTGCTTGCCTTCCTTGCCGCTGTTCTAAAGGATCCATTGCAATCCGGCCACTTTCTCCTTTTTTCATCCGTATCCAGGGGGGATTCCCTTCTGGTTTACCGCACAGTGTTTTTAGCCGTCAAAATTGTCGTTGGGGCTCCTATCAAGAGCCCAAAAGTCCGTTTCACCGGGAACTGCCGAAACGTGCGACTCAGCTGGTCATCGCCGCACCCAGAAGTCCCTCGGTGGCTAAGTTAAGCAACCATCTATTACCTAACCAAATGTTATTGGTGCAGTGTTCCCATAATGTTGCCTCATTTCAATTTAATGGTTACAGTGTGGTTAGAGCTGGGAGTGCATTCAGGGGTAGTCAGCAACATTGTACTACTGTGAAACGCTGCTATTTCTTTTGCTGGTTCTGTTTTGCATTTGTCAAAATTCAGAGAAGTGCTCAACTTGGTTTAGTCACTGGATTGTGCAGATTCCTCTGTGTAGTACTAAGCCTTGCAACCAGGAGGTCGCAGTTGAATCATTTGACTTTTCTGAGTTAACTGATCTCAGCTGGTCATGGTAATAGGGGCATTATGTTTGATATCCGTGACCCTGGTACAGGGAATGAAATATTAGTCTTGAGTACTGACTTTCAGTCATGATTCAGTACTTAAAAGGTACGCCCGTGTGAAAATGTGATGTAGACACGCCAACAATATCTGCTATGAATCCTTCCTGAGCTTGTGGACGCTCACTGTCCAGCCTTTTTTTAAAATTGAAAAATAGACACTTGGGAGGATACAGGTGTTGACCAATTCCTGTGGACTCGTATTCAACAAAATATTCAGGAGAAGTGGTCGGGAAATATTGATGGAAAACGCACCAGTTAAATACTTTTAAAATCCTGAATCCTTGCTGACTCTTGAAGAAATTGTCACAAATGTTTCTCCACTATGTCACTCAAAGCAGTTACTGGTACTCAAAATTTCCTTGCAACAAGAGTGGACGCAGGGTAACGCGATGTGAGCATGGGAGCTGCGTTTTTGTGAGTTCTGGCTCTGTAATCTTTTATTTTATCTTGGTACACATTTCATATTTGTCTTTTTCTTGGGATATGTACATTATGTCCAAGGACAATCCTGATTGAAGTTTTGGGAAGAAGAGCCAAGATAAATTGTAGAGAATCTTTGTTTGATCTGGCGATGAGAGCTGGCTGGGTTGAGGCTCAGCTCATTGGTGTTGTTGCTGATGAGTGGGCTTTCATCCCAGTGGTGCTGTGTACACCCGGATGATGGCCTCCATTGAGAATATTGTTCTGGATGAAAATCCAGAGGCTGGTTGCATCAGGTTCGACAGAGAACACCGTATTCAGTCTTCGAGGGCTGGGATTGGTTGGACCCCCTGAGCACTGGCCCTATTATTATACTATTTTCGATGCTTGTCATGAGGATTTGGAGATGACCGAGGTAGAGTCATTCCCACACCCCTGGCCAGAGCCCAGACTGTGGTCACTTGGGTGTCGGGCTGGTGGCATGGTGGAAGCGAAAGGTGCTTTGTTCTTTGGAATCCTTGAGAGATCGTGAGAAGTGTCTTCCCTATCGTGTCTTGGCTTTGGCCTTGTCAAGCAAAATAGATGGTGGTGTTATCTTGCAATTCTCAATAATTAGAACATAGAACATAGAACGATACAGCGCAGTACAGGCCCTTCGGCCCACGATGTTGCACCGACATGGTAAGTCAAAAAACAAAAGCCATCTAACCTACACTATGCCATTAGCATCCATATGCTTATCCAATAAACTTTTAAATGCCCTCAATGTTGGCGAGTTCACTACTGTTGCAGGTAGGGCATTCTACGGCCTCACCACTCTTTGCATAAAGAACCTACCTCTGACCTCTGTCCTATATCTATTACCCCTCAGTTTAAGGCTATGTCCCCTCGTGCTAGCCATTTCCATCCGCGGGAGAAGGCTCTCACTGTCCACCCTATCTAACCCCCTGATCATTTTGTATGCCTCTATTAAGTCTCCTCTTAACCTTCTTCTCTCTAACGAAAACAACCTCAAGTCCATCAGCCTTTCCTCATAAGATTTTCCCTCCATACCAGGCAACATCCTGGTAAACCTGGTAAATTCTGAAGGTTACTCCCTTGGAGTTATGTTGTTGATTATTTATTGTCTTTTCTCCTGCACGTGAGCACCAGGGCGAGTGATGTCTGTTATCCTATAATTCTTACACAAAAATGCTCCAGGTTTTGGCCCTTTGCTGTCCAATAATTACAGTCACCAGGTATATAAATTTAAACACAGTTACTGTTTATTTGTAACAAGAACTATAATGAAATCTGCAGCAAATACAACTGGTTAACTATTATCTAATTCCTAATTCCCCACTTGAACTTGCCCCCCACATCTACGCAGGCACACAAGACAGACAAACACAGAAGGGAAGAAAGGGTAAAAAAAAACCATGAGAAAAAGAGTCTTTGTTTCAAATGGGTGTTTCTTGTACCCTGCTCTTCTACAGACCTTGCTTTCAGTTCGAGGGTTAGGCCTCAACAGTTTCAAAAATACAACACATTCTGGAGAGCGCGTGAATGAGAGCGCGTGAATGAGAGCGCGCGAATGAGAGCGCGCGAATGAGAGCGAGCGAATGAGAGCGGGCCCTGATCTTTGCCTGCAGCCTGTAATGGTTTTCCTGTAGATTCATTCATTCAGGTTCTCTGCGACCTGAGGAATACAACACTCACAGCCTTTCTGCAGAGGGCGAAAAATACCAGGTCCTTGCCTTTCTGTGTCAATCTGAAACTTTCAGGTCTATGAGAACCATCCCACTGGGATCAGATCTAATTACCATAAGTTACCGGACAAAGTACAGCCTTTTGTGCCAATTCATTGGCCTCCAGCCAATCAATCAAACCGAATCCCAGCTTATCTCTCTCTCTCTGGTGTCGACAAGTCTGAAACTCGTGTGCAAACTAGCAGAATGTTCTCTCCTGTGACTTAATTCCTCATTCTGCTGCTTGACTTAAGATGCATGTCCATTAATCACCCTTGGATCAAAAATTGTAACTGCAAAATAGAAAAAAGGAGAAATAAGAGAATAAACGGGAAGGACACTTGTAAAACCCTATATTTTGTTTATAATGAAGATGAGTGGAACCAAGGCAGGATTATGGATGGATTGTTGGGCTGGAGTTAGGTTATAAGGGTTAGTTAAGTCATCACTGAGAATGAGGATATCACCCCAGTTAGAGCTAATAATATTGGCACAATTCTAGTGTAGCTCGGTAATAGATGATGGTTAACTTATCCAATAATGGGGCAAAATTAGTTTGACAATAGTGTGGATAATTCTGGTTGCCACACTACCAGAAGTATGTGGAGGCTTTACAGAGGGTGCATAGGGGGTTTACCAGGATGTAGTCTGGTCTGAGACGTGTTAGTTATGCGGAGAGGCTGAATAGACTCGGACTGTTTTCATTAGAATGATGGAGGTTGAGGGGTGACCTGATAGAGGTCTACAAAATTATGAGGGGCATGGAGACAGTGGATGGGCAGGCACTCTTTCCCAGGGTAGAGGGGTCAGACTATGAAGGAACGGCAATGTTTTACAAGTCAGGATGGTGTGTGGATTGGAGGGGAACTTACAGGTCATGGTGTTCCAATGTATCTTGTGCCCTTGTCCTTCTCGAAGGGGGAGGTTGCAGGTTTGAAGGATACTGTTGAAGGAGCCTTGGTCAGTTGTTGCAGTGCATCTTGTAGATGATGCGCGCTGCTGCCCCTGCATCGGTGGTGGTGGGGGGGGGGGGGGGGGGGGGGGGGGGCGGGAGAGTCTGTTGACGGTGGTGGGTAAGCTGTCAATCAAGTTGGCTGCCTTGTCCTGGACGGTGTCCAGCTTCGTTTTGAGTGTTGTTGGAGCTGCATTCATCCAGGTAAGTGGAGAGTATTCTACAACATCCCTGATTTGTAACTATATTGCCATTCCTTCACTGGGTCAGAATCCTACAATTCCTTTGCTAACTGCACAGTGGTCGTTGCCTGGCACTCATGTGGTACAAATATTACCTTCCAATTATTAGCCTAAGCCTGAATGTCTTGTTAGTTTATGGGCACAGGCAGCTTCAATATCTGAGGAGTTATGGATGAGTTGAAAATCACACAATCATCAGCGAACATTCCCACTTCTGACCTTATGTTGAATGATGGATGGGAGAATACTAAGGAAGTCATTAGTGAAATCACTAATGAGCTAGTGAAATCAGTTGTACTGGAGTTGACAAAACATCATAGAATCCCTGCAGTGCAGAAGGAGGCCGTTTGGTCCATCAATCCTCCCTCTGAAAGAACACTCTACTCGGCCCACTTTGGTTTAGCTCAGTGGGCTAGACAGCTGATTTGTAATGCAGAACAAGGTCAGCAGCGTGTGTTTAATTCCCATACCAGCTTACCCGAACAGGCGCCGGAATGTGGCGACTAGGGGCTTTTCACAGTAACTTCATACTTGTGACAATAAAAAGTTATTAATAATATTATTATTCCCACCCTATCCCTGTAACACTTTGGACACTAAGGGGCAATTTAGCATGGCCAGTGCACCTAACCTTTGGACCCTGGGAGTAAACCGAAGCACCCGGAGGAAACCCATGCAGACACGGGAAGAACGTGCAAACTCCATAGACAGTTACCCAAGGCAGGAATGAAAATTTGTTATGGGCCTGGGATTAGAAAACTCCAAAGTACATCATGGAGTTCACCTGACCTACAACTGTTTATTGATTTTGGTTACGATGAGCATGAGAGCCTGCCTTTCAGGTGTTATTCAACAGAGGTCTTGGGTGCTTTTAATCAAAAAAACTAATTTAGTTAACATTTGTATAAACACACAGAGTAAGCATTTTTATCAACTACAAACATAAATACCCCACACAACTACAGTAATCTATGTATAACACTTCATAAATTCCCCCTTTAACAAGATCCCATAAACCAGAAACCCCTTTTCAAAGGCGTAGCCCAGCACTTAGCACTCGAGACCTGGTATGGATACTCTTGTTTCCTTTCCAAAACAGCGGGTTGGAATTCCTTCCAGAAAACAGTTATCTCTTTTAAGTTATCAAGTAGTCTGGAACCAGCTTTTAAAATGCAGACAGAGACACTTCTTTTCAACCTGTGCAGTACAAAACCAGGTCAAAAACAAAGTGAAAGTAAAACTCAGAGTCACAGCCCAGCTCCACCCACACAATGAGGCAGCAATGCTAACCACTGTGCCACCTTAAATATAATGGCAGCAAGGTTGAAGGTGGCAGTAAGCAGTCTTGGTGGTGGAAATGTTTTGCGGTTCAAAGCTCAACTGTGGTTGAACAGAACAAGGTTTTGCCCAGTTTATTTCAACCTGAGCTGGGGAGGGGATAAAGCTCATGACTGGGTCTGAAAATCGTTGCTTTTGTTTTCTTCATGTTCATTAATCTATATTTCATGATGCCCTTGTCAAACAAAAATCTGTGATCTCACCGTGAACATTTCAATAAACCACTGATATCTGCCTTGTTCTGGAGGTTGTGGAGAAAGAGAGCCCCAGGTTTCCACTATGCTTTACATAAAGTATTTTCTGATTCATTCTAATTTTAAGTTTATGCTCCGTTTCTCTGTTCTCGGGTAGAATTTCTTCCTCCAAGGTCAAACTACAGCATGTGTGTAATTGGGAGACAAACGTTTAAAGGTTCCTGTGGTTGTGACTCCAGATCCTTTCGGACTGCATTACCTATGTCTCATTTGATGCATGGGGCTGTTGTCATATGTTTGTGTATAATGTGACACCACATGCCATTTAGGATGGAATTTTTTGAAACTGATTTTGGCTATATTCCAGGGAATTACATAACCGATGCCACTGTCATTCTAAATGTTCAGAAGATAATTCTGTTTCTTGTGTTTGATGTAAATTCTGAGCCTTACTCTTGATAGATAGACAGTGATCATTTGGGAATTCAACATTGTCTGATGTATGATTATGCATGTTAAATTGGTGGGGAGGTTGTTCTAGCCGCTAACAACTGATGATTCACAGGCGCAGCACATAATGTAGAAGAGCTTCCAATGGAACATTAGTTCACAACTGCAATATTATCACCACTGCTTCCCAGCCTGTAATGTTCGGAAGGCCAGCACAACAGAAGTTACTGTTTCAACATGCAAAGCAAATGTCTAATGGTTTCTGTATTTGCTTGTTTTCTAGCAAAGTCATCTTCCACGTCCACTGCTTCTGGGAAAGCTTGTAAACTTGCTTCTGGCATCACCAAACGATCTCATACCGAAACTGGAGAGAAATCTGAAGCTTACAAATCAATCTTTACATCCCATAGCTCAGCTAAGCGCGCAAGGGAGGAAAAACCCAACTGGATTACTCACACTGCCTACTACTACTGAGATGGCCAGCTATGCTTAAAAAAATATTGTTTTCCCTGCCAAGTTTAATTATCTTTAAAAGCATTTCTTGAGCTATTCTATAAAGGAGAAGATAACTCTGCAGGTGAGCTCTTGTTTGTAGAGTTCTGTAAGTCTCCTCAGTGTGTGAGATATTAACAACTTGTCCTTTATAAGATACTATTTCAATTATTGAAGATATATAGAACACATGCTGAGAATGTACCTCGATGGGTGCAAGTTCTGGCTAGCAATGAATTAGCTATTACTCAACAACCTCAATTTAAGTGGCTAAGATCCAGGCCACTGGTTTGCTGAAATATATTTTGCTGCAATATCTGATGACATGTCTATCTCTAGCTAATTAAATTTTTCACCAAACGTTCTTTGTGTGCATCAGTTTTTACAATCAACCACGAGCACTGGTCACTCTCAGCAAGACATATCACTGATGAAAATATTATAAATTTGATTTAGTCATTGAAAAGAGAAAACACTTATAACCATACACTTTTCCAAATCCTTCAATTGACATTGAGATGATTTCAGAAATCCTAGATGAGTAGAGCTCCTCAGTGGCAGAAATAAAATTACTAGCTTTTCAGTAGTTCCTTACCAAGTGTCTCATGTCATCGCGTGTAATGAATTACTGTGACATATAGCAGCTGTTGGCTAACAGTGCAGCAAGACGTGACCCAAACTGCTACCAAATAAATGATCGCAATTTTCTCTGGTGAAATTGGCCGAAAGAGAACCTTGACAAGACATTAGGAGCACTTGCATACCGGCTCTTCAAATATCAAGACAGGATTCTTGATATCCACTGGAGCATGCAGTTGAATCCTCAGTTTAAATATTCATCTGAAGAATATGTGAAAGTGCCAATATGTGGTATCAGAATGAGAGGATGTAGGTTTAAGTTTCCATCCCTGGTCTGGAACAAAGTCTTGAAAGAAGCCAAATGCCATCCATGGGATGCAAAAGGAAAAGTGATGGGGAGATTCTATCAGTCCGTCTGTGGCACTTTCCAAATGGCTGGTCTAGAGCAGCCAGTGAGGGGCCTATTGCCCCAGCCTGCCATTTGCTGTGCTATAAATTGTTTGAGTGGTATGGCCATAAACATTTGGCTCCTATTTTTGTGTTTAGTATAAGTATTAATCTATTGCTTTCTTTTCTGATTCAAAACTAAATTGTCACGATATTCATTTGTTTCTGAGCACTACACATTATTTCCTGGTCAAGAAATCGAGCCGCTTACAAACACCTGTCAGTGTTGGCTTTATAATTGGCCGGTGCAAATACTGCCCTAAGTTTTTAAGAGCATTAATTGTCTTTTGCATGTAGTCACCAGCTCCATTTCACAGTGTCCCCCAACAAGTAACCAAGATCAAAAACTTGGAAAAGTGAATTTCTCTATGAGACACACTTGGCATGTTGCTCTCTGAACCATAAAATTGGCACCAGGCTCCCATGTGATAAACTCTATAGTAACTAGGATTGGCTGGGTTGTGTTACAAAATTTCTGGGGTTGATGTTGGTGTGAATGGATGGGTTGCCCCAACTTTTAAAAAAACTTTATAAACTTAACTATTTTTTAAAAATCCTTGTTTGTAAGAGACAAAATGTGTCCGCAAAGTGTCTTTTTTAATAGACTTCCCATGAATACAGGTGTGTAAAAACTAAAATGAAAAGTCTCTGCACCAGAGATTGGGTGAAAGTGGGTTTTTATTGTTTGTTTCTTTTTATTTTACGAACAACACATTTACCAACAACCTGCTCACTGAGGGGTGGGACTTCTATCAACTTTGCCACTGATATCTATTAATAGCAGTAAAACTACAATATTTGCATGAAGTTATAAATTTATTTATGACTAACTGGAGGAAATTTAAACTACATAGGAACATTCTGGTAAAAGTCTCAGTTCGGTGCTAGGGACTGGCAAGCTTTCATTTCTCACATTGCAGCACCAGAGAGTGCCATCTGGTGGAGAACTGGTCAAGTTATTACTGCTTAAAGTGCTGTAAATGCAGAAATCCACACTTAACCTATTAATGTGCCTTTAGCTCCATGATAGACGGCCCTTTCTCTCTGGTCTGAACTGGCCTTTTCATGTTGGTAAACTTGCATTGGATCGGTCACATTCATCACTGCTGTTGGAGCTTTTACAATTTATCCCTGCAATGCATTGCTGTATACATCTTCTGTCACCTTCTCTTCAACTTCTCCATCTAAATCTAAACAGCAGCCAACCTGATCCTCTAATTCATATTGCCCAACATCTTAGCTGTTGTTTAAAAAAATAATCTGTTCTTATACCAGCTACGACATGCACTTGCCCTCCCAACTACTTTCTACTTTTCACAAATACCGTTCTATCTTATTTACTCTCCCAACTACTTTTCTCAAATACCGTTCTATCCGTGATACCCATTTACCGGCATAAAATCATATCAAGGAACCGGCTCAGGGCCCAGAATGTGTCCAAAGATTATCTGACCCAGCTATGTATGGGGCCGTTTTCTAGGTTTTCTAGTAGCTGCCACCTAAAAGAAGTGTCAAGTTCCTCAAATATATAAATGAAGGGCCTATGCCTTTAGAACTCTGGGAAATTGGAGTGAGATAAATCTAAAAAGTGAGCATCAGCAAAAGGTCAGTCCTGAAGAGGTTATTTTGGACTTGAAACATTAATTCTGTTTCTCTCTCCACAGATGCTTCCAGACCTGCTGAGCTTTTCCAGCACTTTGTTTTCATTTCAAATCTCCAGGATCAACACAATTTTTGCTTTTGTTCTAAGATGCTTCTGTGGCTTGCTGCATTAAAAGATTCTCTTCATTTTGACCCAAGATTTTTATCTGGTTACTGATCTGCTGTTAATGGAAACAGTCTCTTCCATTGGTTCTATCATGCCTTTTGAACAACTCGATTATATGTCCCCTGAATGTTCTCTATAAAAAAAATATCAAGGACAAGGAATGTTAAAAGAACTAGCCTTAAGGTTTTGTACCTGAACACGCAGAGCATTCAAAATAAAATGGATGAATTAGTTGCACAGATAGATGTAAAGGAATTTGATATAGTTGGGATTATGGAGACATGGCTCCAAGATGATGTTGCTAGTTTTCTCCTTGGTTCAATTGCTCTGTTTTATTACCTTTGCTCTCGAGTCGCCAGGTATCTTTGTGATACCGCCACGAGGTTCAAGTCCAAGTAATGATCACTAACCCAATACACCGATTAGTAAGATTCAAATCAAAGCACATTTATTATACACAGTAATCGCTACTCATGCACAAATTCTACGTCTAAGCTACTTCTACAACTAACAGGCCTATACTTAACTTCGGACTGGTCCACCAGATCATGGGAACAAATGGCCTTTCGTTCGGGTCCTGAGTCTGCGGGATTCAAAGTTGGTACGGATTGGTAGCTAGGAGCGCCTATCTCGTAGCGAGCGTTGAATTAAGATTTACTTCTGTCGGGAGTCACTGCACCGGTCACGGTCAATGTTGGTTCGTGTTGCTGGGTGACCCAGGCAGGACGTAGAGGTGAAGAGAGAGCGTGAAGAGAGCAATTTGAACTTGGGACTCAACTCTTATAGTCCCCAGGGGCTTCCCACCTTTCGGGGCGGATCCTGTACCTGGTCCCAAGTGATTGGACTTTGCCCCAATCGCTTGGTTTGATTTTCTCCAATACTGGAGCGGTTCCCTGATCGATGGGCGGTCTTGAGGTGCTCGTTTACCTCATGTGTTGGCTCCTGCTGGCGCCGAGGAGTCTGGCTTTGCGTGTCCAAAATGTTACTTATTGTTCCCGGGGATTGCTCATCTGTATGCAGATGGCTGCTACTTTGTTATGCTGATGGTCGCTGGTACCGACGTTGTCTGGCCTTTGCAGAGGTAAATACACAGCAAACCTGCAGCTGCTGGTTTCTTTCAATGTTGGCTGACTTTCCCATCAGCCTTTGCCGTTCACCATTTTAAATCGGGAGATGGCCAATTTAGGTGGCTACACACCCTCCTTGTGATCCTAACGCGAAGCGTGAAGGATCACATAACTACGTTGCTTTCCATTCCCTGACCTGGGGAGCACTTCTTTCATGGCCTCTACACTGACCATAACTATGCAAAAAAATTTTAACTGACAATTCTATGGGGCGCTGTGTCAAACAGGGACATGCATTACAAAACAAAAAAATTGGGAACCTCTAAGTATCCTTAATACACTACTCTCACTTAAACATTTCATCACTCTAACTTACTCAATCATACAAAAAAAACCTTAGCAATTTATACACATTTTTCCTGGCTTGGCAGTCAAGTTCAGGATCGTACAATTGCTCATGAACATTCCTTTATTTACAATAAAACGCAAATGAATGCTCTTTATTATAGATCGCGGGGGTCTGGTCGTATCCGAAAATAGGGGATCTGATCCTATATACTGGGGTGCGAGCGCGGTAGGCTCTCCGTCTCCATTTTCTAAGACGCATAGTCTGCACGATGCAGCAGAGTATCGCCAATACCAGTAAGGATTCTATTACATAGGACAGGGTGTACCAGGTTATAAACTTGTCACACCAAGGTGGTGTGGTGTCGCTGGTGACTGGGCTCTGGGTAATGTGGGGGAGTGAAACATTAACGGCTGGGGGGGCTTGAGGTCATGGGGTTCGCGTTCACTCGCAACCAAATGTCCATTATCATGATGATGAACCATGTGAAGGAAGTCCTCATGGCTCTTCTCTTTTCTTTTCTTCTCCGGTACTGGAGCTTCTGGCGTTCTGTGGAAAGAAGCATATGTCTAACTATCTTGGTTTAACATCTCGTACGATAGTCTGTCTGTCCTTTAGTGCCAATTACTCCCTTTATAATTGGTCACTATGTGACGCCCTCTTTTTTTTTTTTTTTCAAAAACCGAATTTTCGGACAAGACACTTTCAAATAATGAACCAGTGCGAGCCGTCTCGCAGACTGTGCGATGTACCATCCAAATGTTTCAGGATGTAAATAGCATGTGGTTGGCAACCTAAGGGTTACCTGAAACAAAACAAAACAATTTGAACTAAAATTTGCAAAATGAGGTGCGTATGGGCCGCGACGGGTAAGAGTTGGATGGAGTCCCCGGGTAGGACGGCTACCAATGCCGTGTCTCCCCTACCCGAGCGTAGCTGACCAGAGGGGGTTCCCAGGCAGGGCGGGTCCCAAGCCGTTTCTGCCCTGCCTGAGCAACCGCCAAGAATGGGCAAGAAATGTAGTCATCGTGGGGGGGTGCTGTCGTATTGGTTCTACCTTTGAACCAGAAGGGCAGTTACAAACGGGCGTGTGGTATCCGTCGACAGACGAGTTCCGCTGAACTGGCATCTGGGACCTTAACAAGTCTCTGCAGACAAACTAGTTGCTCTGAACTAGCGTCTGACCAATAGCAAGTCTCTGTGGGCAATTCCTCAGAGGTTTCGGCCGAAAAGGCGTGGGGCCGTGAAAAAAAAATTTCCGGTCTGACATACAACATTTAACAAAACAGTACAAACAACATAAAACATGCTGCAGGTTCCATCAGAAAGGACACCGTTTCTCCCAAGCAGTTCCTTTTAAAACATCAGCTGTTTAGGAAAGTGATCATGAAGGGATCACTCGAATCGTAGTCGGATCCGCTGGGTGTGGGTCCTGTTGCATGGGGATAGTAGGGAGGTGTGCTGTGGCTATTGGCCGAGTCACAGTCGCTGTCTCTGCTGCTGCAGTCGGTGGGCGTTCCGGGGCGGAGTGTATATTCCAGGGGTGGAGTTGAGGTCGAGTCCGTGGCTGGGCTGGACGTGTTGAGGGATGGTGGGATTAAGGTGGCTGTGGGCGGGGTGTGGTGTGCTGCGTTAAGCATGATGTGGTGTGCGTGGTTCGACTGTTCCATATGCCTTCAGCTGGTTGATATGGAACCACGCAGTCTTTCCGTTGGGATACTTTATCTTGTATATGGAAGGGCTTACTTTGTCCGCAATGGAGTACGGACCCGAGTACTTTGGTGACAGGAATGTGCTGGGGCTGTATACGGAGAGCATGACTTGCTGTCCTACGCTGTACTCAGTCGCATGCACTGTCTTGAAACAAGTCTTGCTCTGTTTCTTCCTTGTGCCCAATTTCACTGCGGCTGCTAGCTGAGCCGTTGTAACATTATTCACTAATTGCTCTACTGCTTTCTCGTGTGTGAGGGCCGTCACCTCGGGGCTGGTCAAGTCTAAACCTAATAAAAATTCTGTGCCTTTCATGGGGCGTCCGGTCATGAGGGTGTGTGGGGTGTAACCTGTGGAAGTTGAAATTGTATTACGCAAAAACATCAGCGCAAAAGGGAGGACTGAGTCCCAAGTGGTGTTGTTTTGCTGGACCATTTTTCTGAGGGTGGATTTTAGGGTCCAATTCATGCGCTCCACGATACCACTCGACTGGGTGGTATGCTATGTGGAATTTTTGGGTGATGCCAAATATCGTGAGGACGTTCTGCATGAATCGTCCCGTAAAATGGAAACCTTGGTCGGATTCAATGCTGCGGGGGTGTCCCCATCTTGTAAAGATGTGGAGGGTCAAAATCTTGGCTGTGGTTTTTGCAGTGTTTGTTCTGGCTGGGAATGCTTCCACCCATTTTGTAAACGTGTCTATCACCACAAGTACATATTTGTAACCATTCCTGCAAGGGGGCAATGGTCCTATAAAATCAGTCTGGAGGTTAGTCCAGGGGCCATTAACGGGTCGGGTGTGACTGAGTTGAGCCTTTTTGGCATATCTGTCCGGATTATTCTGGGCACAGATAAGACAATTCTCGATGTAGTGATTAACATCGTCCTTTAAATTCGGCCACCAACAAAGCTGCTTGAGGTGGACTGTAGTGGGATCGATTCCCTGATGTCCATGACCGTCATGGAATAAACAAATCAGTTGATTCCTGTCCTGTACAGGAACCACATGAAGGGTGTCTTTTAACACCACACCGTCATGTGTGGTCAGAGCATTTTTAAATCTCTCGTAGGGTGCTGGATACTTTACTTTTAGAATCTCGCTGAGATTGCTGTCCTGCTTCTGGGCCTCCACTAGATCCTCGATCTTTGTGAGACCTGAACTGCACTCACAGGTGCGCTTTCGGGGGGTGTCCAAAAATATCCGTGCCTGGAACCTGCTTTGGCCAGTGCGTCGGCTTTCACATTTCCAGGGGGGGGGGAGGAACGATGGTAACTGACTATCCCAAAAGTCCTGTTCTGTGCTCTCTCAAAGATGTGACGGAGCAATGGGGCTGAGGGGAGGGGTTTTCCGTCCGCGGAAACAAATCCTCTTGCTTTCCACAGGGGCAGGAATTCCGTAAGGCTATTGCAGACATAGAGGCTGTCCGAGTATATGTCTGCTGGGCTGGGGAAGGAAACTGAGTGTTCCACTATGTATGCGATGGCCGCGAGCTCTGCACGCCTAAGTGTCCCGGAAGTTTTATTGCGATTTCTTCTAGGGCACGTCCCTGCGCGTCCTCGACATAAATGCCGCAACCTGTTATGCGCTTCCCATCCAAGACTGTGGAAGATCCATCCACATAGATCTTTATGGGCTCACACGTGTCTGTGTGCTGGGGGCTCTGGGTTGAACTGATTATCTTTCTGGGGGCTGTTTTGGCAATAAAGGGGACTGTGTTGTGGTGTGGAGAGATAATTTCACATTCATGGGGGGTTCCGGGGTACTGTAAGTTGACGGCTAAAACGGTGTGCGTCTTTGTCCGTTTAACAGTGATGTCCTGTCCCTGCAAGAGAAGGGTCCATCTAGCTGCTCTAATCTGGCTTACTGTACCGTCCTTGAGTCGTCCGTCCAGTAAAAGTTGGGTGGGGGTGTATTCGATGAGAATTGTGATGGGGTTCAGTCCGGTAATACACAAAATACTGTACTGCCCAAAATACTGCGAGCAGGTGCCTCTCTCAGGCTGAAAATATCTGCTCCACAGCATCTAAAATTCTGGAGGCGTAAGCTACGGGCCTCAACTGGTCATGCCGTTCCTGGAGGAGCACGGCCGAAAGGGTGCGGTCTGTGGTTGCTACCTCTATAGCATAAGGGTCTGGAACTTGTAGTGCGGGGGCTGCTATGAGTGCCTATTTTAAAGAGTCCCCAGCATTTGAATGCTGCGGAAGCCATTCACAGGGGGCTCCTTTCTTTAGGAGGTCTGAGAGGGGCGCTGCCTTGCTGGCGAAACCGTCAATGTGGTTTCGGTAGTAGCCAACCAGTCCTAAAAATGACCGGAGGGCTGAAACGTTCTGGGGAAGGGGCAATTTAGCAATCGAGTCAATCCTTTTATGCTCGATCTCGCGTTTACCATGTGTGATAATTGTTCCCAAATATATCACCCTTATCTTCCAAAGCCTGGGCCTTTTTGGGGTTGACTTTGCAACCGATTGAGTGTAAGAGTTCCAGGAGCTCGTACAGAAGCTCAATGTGCTCTTCCTTGGTGTCTGTCTGCAGTAGTAGGTCGTCTACATACTGAACCAGACATTCGGGGCGAGAGAATTTGGCTAAACCATTTGTCAGCTGTCGGTGGAAAATGGAGGGGGAGTTGTGGAGTCCTTGTGGCAGGCATGTCCACGTGTACTGCTGATTTTTAAAAGTGAAGGCAAATTTGTACTGGCACGCCTTTGCCATTGGAATGGACCAGAATCCATTACTGACATCCAAGAGCGTAAAGAATCGGGAATTGAGTCCCTGCTTGAGCATGGTCTTGGGACTTGTTGCTACTGTGGGGGCTGCTCCGGCGGGGGTGATTTTGTTGAGTTCCTGGTAATCGATTGTCAGTCGCCATGATCCATCGGGCTTTCTCACTGGCCAAATCGGGGCATTATTAGTGGAGGCTACTGATCTAAGTACGCCCTGCTCTAATAAGCTTTCTATTATCTTTGAGATTTCTCCCTCTGCCTCTTGGGGAAATCCATACTGTTTTTGAGGTCTAGGGTCAGGTCCTGTTATTTGCACGGAGCCAGTCATCCGTCCACAGTCGTGCTTGTGGGTCGCGAATGCTGCCCTGTTCTTTTGCAGAACTGCCCTAACCTGCTTGTCCGTACTAAGCGTGGTCGGGTTGAACCAAAATTCGCCTACTGCGCTAATTTTGTTCGCGTATTCTCCTATGTTGAGCGTTGCGGGGGCTCTTACGGATCTTGCCATCTTCCAGACACACTGGTTGACTGGATCAAATGAAAAATTGTGAGAATTCATGAATTCGATTCCCAGAATGTGTTCTGCTGTGTGGGGCAGGTCAACTAAAACCACGGGGTGCTTGGTGGTGATGGTGCCGATTTGAATGGGTACAGGGGCTGTGATGTGTCCCTGCTGTGAGTGGCCTGGAAAGCCGCTGAGGGTGATGGTGGCTGTAGTGGGCCACGTGTCTTTGAAACAGGGTGGAGGAATTTATTGTAGTGTGGGACCCTCCTGTGTCCCATAGAAATTCGATGGGCTGTCCCAGAATTTTCGCTGCAACTACCGGTCGTCCGGACCTATCCCAAAGGGTGTCGCAGACCCATCTGGGGGAGGCTGTACACCGCCAGTCCGTTCCGGTCAGGTCCGTCTGATCTGAACGGGCGCTAACATTATGAATGGGCTCTGTCTTCTTCTTACTCAGAGCGCCCGTCAGCTGGGCTCTCTGTGGCTTTCTAGGGGCATTGCATTCCCTTGCGAAGTGTTCCAACTGTCCACAGTTGTAACACTCCTGTGACTTGGGTGGGGGGCTGTTCTTTCCTTCCTTTACCCATGCAGGGTTCTGGTGTTTTTACTGCCTGTATATTTGCGTCGGCCTGCCTTTCCTCAGGATTCTTGACTGCGGGTTTGCCTTGTATAGATTGCTCCCAGGTGCGGGACAATCTTTTCACTACCCACTTCTCGTTGTGGGCTTCCTCTGAGGGATCATAACTCGCGCAAGCTTTCTGTCCTGTTTCTGTGGCATGGGAGATAATGCGGGTTCATTTGGCCATGTTGTCTGGGGACAAATGGGCACGGTCTAAGTCTCCAAAGTCTGCTGCAAAGTGGATCCACAGGCGTCCAGCGAACGCTGTGGGGTGCTCGGCTTTATTTTGCCTGCATTTGTTGAGGCCATCTACGGGGTCACCCCGGTTATACCCGATCGCATCAAGGATCGTGTTATGCATTTCTGCAAGGGTGCCTCCTCCTACATTCTGTGGGTCGGGAAGGGCTGCTGCTACTGAAGGGTCTAAACTTAAAACTGTGAGCTTTACATGCTCTCGCTCATCCAGGCCGTACATGGTCGCCTGATGCTTGACTGTGGCAAAGAAATGGTGGGGGTCTGAGGTGGGGAGGAACGGTGTGATCTTATCGCATGCGTCTCGTAATTGGGTCACTGTTAAGGGGGTGGAGTACAGAAATTCCACATCGTCCGATGTGGCTGTGCGGTGGGTGGTGACTGGGTTCATTGGAGCGTGAACTATCTGCTCTGTGGGGGGTTGGGGCACTTTCCTCTTTTGTGGCTTTCCCTGCGCACATGTTCCCTGAACATATCTGTGCTGTTTCATTCAATTCTTCCCAATCAGGGCCGTCTTCCTGATCTAATTTTGCTCCAAAGGTTTCCTGGAAGCCTTTTTGAACTGAAAGTAGAGATTGCAGCTCTGCAATCTGCTTCTGGCACTTTGCGTGATCTAATGTGCTTTGTCTTTGTTCTGTGGTGGCAGCATGGAGTGCTCTTAATGCTGCCTTTAGGTCGCTGCACTGTCTCTGCAACGCTTCTACCTGCTTTTCTGTTTCTTCACATACCAGGACTGCACGTTGCGTGTCCTGATGGGCCTTTTCATATTGAGACTGGAAGCTGCTTAAGTGAGCCAGACAAGACTGGTGAGCCCTTTTGGCATCCTCCACCTCCATCTTTTGCTGCCAACTTCCTTCTCAATTCTAAATTCTCCTTTTCTACCTCGCTTACATCGACCTTACTCATTCGATGTATGCCCTCTACTTCTTTCCGGAGCGTCCTAACAACCTCCTCTGTGCCTCGCAATTGTGCCAAGCAGGACACGATTGCCATCGGCTTGCGAGCTTTCCCTCAGCTCTTTTTGTGGATCTCGCTCAGGTTCTCCCACCAAGTATGTCCTATATTCCCGGGATCTGATTCCTCGTTGTCACAGAATTCATTCCAAAGGGGCCATCCTTTCCCTTTGAGATATTTCCTGATCTCTTCCTCCCGAATGGGACATTGTCCCACTCCACTGCTGCTGGTCACTGCAACTGCAAATTCCTCTGGGTTCATGAGGCGCTGCATTGCCATCTTTCCTATCTGAATGCTGCTCTTCACATTTGGGACAGAGGTATTAAGGCGGTGCTGTAAATACGGGTACGGCTTTCGCTACTTTCCGATGTACAAACTTCCGACAGTTTTGTCGCAACAAAAAATCTATCAGTTTTACCTTATTGCCCTGTTAGTTACACATGCATACACACACTTCCGAATTTATGAGTATTGATCAGAACTGCTTGTACACTTGTGGTTTTCTGTTTCCAATTGGATCTCTAATTCAAATTCTTGGGTTCTGCTGGAGTGGTTATGCCACTTCTAGATCGGGTCCCGGGGGAGTCGCCAAATAATGTTGCTGATTTTCTCCTTGGTTCAATTGCTCTGTTTTATTACCTTTGCTCTCGAGTCGCCAGGTATCTTTCTGATACCGCCACGAGGTTCAAGTCCGAGTAATGATCAATAACCCAATACACTGATTAGTAGGATTCAAATCAAAGCACATTTATTATACACAGTAATCGCTACTCATGCACAAATTCTACGTCTAAGCTACTTCTACAACTAGCAGGCCTATACTTAACTTCGGACTGGCCCACCAGGTCAGGGAAACAAATGGCCTTTCGTTCGGGTCCTGAGTCTGCGGGATTCGAAGTTGGTACGGATTGGTAGCTAGGAGCGCCTATCTCGTAGCGAGCGTTGAATTAAGACTTACTTCTGTCGGGAGTCACTGCACCGGTCACGGTCAATGTTGGTTCGTGTTGCTGGGTGACCCGGGCAGGACGCAGAGGTGAAGAGAGAGCGTGAAGAGAGCGATTTGAACTTGGGGCTCAACTCTTATAGTCCCCAGGGGCTTCCCGCCTTTCGGGGTGGACCCTGTACCTGGTCCCAAGTGATTGGACTTTGTCCCAATCGCTTGGTTCAATTTTCTCCAATACTGGAGCGGTTCCCTGATCGATGGGTGGTCTTGAGGTGCTCGTTGACCTCCTTTGTGTTGGCTCCTGCTGGCGCCGAGGAGTCTGGCTTTGCTTTGTGTGTCCAAAATGTTACTTATTGTTCCCGGGGATTGCTCATCAGTATGCAGGTGGCTGCTACTTTGTTATGCTGATGGTCGCTGGTATCGATGTTAGAACATAAGAACTAGGAGCAGGAGTAGGCCATCTGCCCCTCGAGCCTGCTCCACCATTCACTGAGATCATGGCTGATCTTTTGTGGACTCAGCTCCACTTTCCGGCCCGAACACCATAACCCTTAATCCCTTTATTCTTCAAAAAACTATCTGTCTTTATCTTAAAAACATTTAATGAAGGAGCCTCTACTGCTTCACTGGGCAAGGAATTCCATAGATTCACAACCCTTTGGGTGAAGAAGTTCCTCCTAAACTCAGTCCTAAATCTACTTCCCCTTATTTTGAGGCTATGCCCCCTAGTTCTGCTTTCACCTGCCAGTGGAAACAACCTGCCCGCATCTATCCTATCTATTCCCTTCATAATCTTATATGTTTCTATAAGATCCCCCCTCATCCTTCTGAATTCCAACGAGTACTGTCCCAGTCTACTCAACCTCTCCTCGTAATCCAACCCCTTCAGCTCTGGGATTAACCTAGTGAATCTCCTCTGCACACCCTCCAGTGCCAGTATGTCCTTTCTCAAGTATGGAGACCAAAACTGAACACAATACTCCAGGTGTGGCCTCACTAACACCTTATACAATTGCAGCAGAACCTCCCTAGTCTTAAACTCCATCCCTCTAGCAATGAAGGACAAAATTCCATTTGCCTTCTTAATCACCTGTTGCACCTGAAAACCAACTTTTTGCGACTCGTGAACTAGCACACCCAGGTCTCTCTGCACAGTAGCATGTTTTAATATTTTATCATTTAAATAATAATCCCTTTTGCTGTTATTCCTACCAAAATGGATAACCTCACATTTGTCAACATTATATTCCATCTGCCAGACCCTAGCCCATTCACTTAGCCTATCCAAATCCCTTTGCATACTTCCAGTATCCTCTGCACTTTTTGCTTTACCACTTATCTTAGTGTCGTCTGCAAACTTGGACGCATTGCCCTTGGTCCCCAACTCCAAATCATCTATGTAAATTGTGAACAGTTGTGGGCCCAACACTGATCCCTGAGGGACACCACTAGCTACTGATTGCCAACCAGAGAAACACCCATTAATCCCCACTCTTTGCTTTCTATTAATTAACCAATCCTCTATCCATGCTACTACTTTCCCCTTAATGCCATGCATCTTTATCTTATGCAACAACCTTTTGTGTGGCACCTTGTCAAAGGCTTTCTGGAAATCCAGATATACCACATCCATTGGCTCCCCGTTATCTACCGCACTGTTAATGTCCTCAAAAAATTCCACTAAATTAGTTGGGCACGACCTGCCCTTTATTAACCCATGCTGCGTCTGTCCAATGGGACAATTTCCATTCAGATGCCTCGCTATTTCTTCCTTGATGATAGATTCCAGCATCTTCCCTACTACCGAAGTTAAGCTCACTGGCCTATAATTACCCGCTTTCTGCCTACCTCCTTTTTTAAACAGTGGTATCACGTTTGCTAATTTCCAATCCGCCGGGACCACCCCAGAGTCTAGTGAATTTTGGTAAATTATCACTAGTGCATTTGCAATTTCCCTAGCCATCTCTTTGCACTCTGGGATGCATTCCATCAGGTCCAGGAGACTTGTCTACCTTTAGCCCCATTAGCTTGCCCATCACTACCTCCTTGGTGATAACAATCCTCTCAAGGTCCTCACCTGTTACTGCCTCATTTCCATCAGTCACTGGCATGTTATTTGTGTCTTCCACTGTGAAGACCGACCCAAAATCCTGTTCAGTTCCTCAGCCATTTCCTCATCTCCCATTATTAAATCTCCCTTCTCATCCTCTAAAGGACCAATATTTACCTTAGCTACTCTTTTTTTGTTTTATGTATTTGTAGAAACTTTTACGATCTGATTTTATATACTGAGCAAGTTTACTCTCATAATCTATCTTACTCTTCTTTATAGCTTTTTTTGTAGCTTTCTGTTGCCCCCGAAAGATTTCCCAGTCCTCTAGTCTCCCACTGATCTTTGCTACTTTGTATGTTTTTTCCTTCAATTTGATACTCTCCCTTATTTCCTTAGATATCCACGGTCGATTTTCCCTCTTTTTACCGTCCTTCCTTTTTGTTGGTATAAACCTTTGCTAAGCACTGTGAAAAATCACTTGGAAGGTTCTCCACTGTTCCTCAACTGTTTCACTATAAAGTCTTTGCTCCCAGTCTACCTTAGCTAGTTCTTCTCTCATCCCATTGTAATCGCCTTTGTTTAAGCACAAAACACTAGTGCTTGATTTTACCTTCTCACCCTCCATCTGTATTTTAAATTCCACCATATTGTGATCGCTCCTTCCGAGAGGATCCCTAACTATGAGATCCTGAATCAATCCTGTCTCATTACACAGGACCAGATCTAAGACCGCTTGTTCCCTCATAGGTTCCATTACATACTGTTCTAGGAAACTATCGCGGATACATTCTATAAACTCCTCCTCAAGGCTGCCTTGACTGACCTGGTTAAACCAATCAACATGTAGATTAAAATCCCCCATGATAACTGCTGTACCATTTCTACATGCATCTGTTATTTCTTTGTTTATTGCCTGCCCCACCATAATGTTACTATTTGGTGGCCTATAGATTACTCCTATCAGTGACTTTTTCGCCTTGCTATTCCTGATTTCCACCCAAATGGATTCAACCTTATCCTCCATAGCACCGATGTCATCCCTTACTGTTGCCCGGATGTCATCCTTAAATAACAGATCTACACCACCTCCCTTACCATCTACTCTGTCCTTCCGAAAAATTGATACCCTCGGATATTTAACTCCCAGTCGTGACCATCCTTTAACCATGTTTCAGTAATGGCCACTAAATCATAGTCATTCACGATGATTTGCGCCATCAACTCATTTACCTTATTCCGAATACTACGAGCATTCAGGTAAAGTACACTTATGTTGGCTTTTTTACCTCTGTTCTTAATCTTAACACCTCGATCAGTAACCTCTCCCAAGTTATATTTCCTCTTAACCTTTCTCCTAATTTTCCTTGTCGTCGAACCCATATCTTCCTGTAACAACCTGCCGTGTCGCTTACCATTAATGTTTTCACTTCCCGTTTTATTTCTTTTAGTATTCCTGGTCCTATTCACTGAGCTCCCCTCAGTCACTGTACCTTGTACTGTCGCCCTTTTTGATTTTTGACTATGGCTTCTCTGCCTTACACTTTCCCCCTTACTGCCTTTTATTTCTGTCCCTGTTTTACTACCTTCCATCCCCCTGCCACATTAGTTTAAACTCTCCCCAACAGCTGTAGCAACCCCCCCCCCCCCCCCCAGGACATCGGTTCCAGTCCTGCCCAGGTGCAGACCGTCCAGTTTGTACTGGTCCCACCTCCCCAGAACCGGTTCCAATGTCCCAGGAATTTGAATCCCTCCCTCTTGCACCATCTCTCGAGCCACGTATTCATCCTCTCTATCCTGACATTCCTACTCTGACTAGCTCGTGGCACTGGTAGCAATCCTGAGATTACTACCTTTGAGGTCCTACTTTTTAGTTTAACTCCTAGCTCCCTAAATTCAGCTTGTAGGACCTCGTCCCGTTTTTTACCTATATCGTTGGTGCCTATGTGCACCACGACAGCTGGCTGTTCACCCCCCCCACACACACACAGAATGTCCTGCAGCCGCTCCGAGACATCCTTGACCCTTGCACCAGGGAGGCAACATACCATCCTGGAGTCTCGATTGCGTCCGCAGAACCGCCTGTCTATTCCCCTTACAATTGAGTCCCCTATCACTATAGCCCTGCCATTCGTCTTCCTGCCCAGCTGCGCAGCAGAGCCAGCCACGGCGCCATGAACCTGGCTGCTGCTGCCTTCCCCTGGTGAGCCATCTCCCTCAACAGTATCCAAAGCGGTATATCTGTTTTGCAGGGAGATGACCGCAGAGGACACCTGCACTGCCTTCCTACTCTTGCTCTGTCTTTTGGTCACCCATTTACTATCTCCCTCAGTACCTTTCACCTGCGGTGTGACCAACTCGCTAAACGTGCTATCCACGACGTCCTCAGCATTGCGGATGCTCCAAAGTGAGTCCATCCACAGCTCCAGAGCCGTCAAGCGGTTTAACAGGAGCTGCAACTGAACACACTTCTTGCACGTGAAGGAGCCAGGGACAGTGGACGTGTCCCTGAGCTCCCACATCGCACACGAGGAGCATGACACGGGTCTGAGATCTCCTGCCATGTCTTAAACCTTCGGTTAACTTCAACAATTACAATTTCCCCCAAAAAAATGTAAATAAATAAATAAACAACGAAGAAAAAAATAAATAAATATACCAATGAAAAGAAACAGGAAAACAGAAACACTACTTACCAGAGATAAAAAGCACTTCCTCCCCACCCAGCTTCAAATTCCCACCTCGATTCAAATTCCCAAACTCACTCTTTGCTGTCTCACTCCTGGCTGTCTTCTCTCTGGCTCACTGGGAGTGAGTTTACAAGTGGCTCTTTTTAAACTGTCCTGAATTGGCTCCCCTCCCCCACCTGCTTTTAGATCAAGTGACTG
Source organism: Scyliorhinus torazame (assembly GCF_047496885.1). NCBI lineage: Eukaryota > Metazoa > Chordata > Chondrichthyes > Carcharhiniformes > Scyliorhinidae > Scyliorhinus > Scyliorhinus torazame. The sequence goes on along the minus strand of NC_092714.1, from coordinate 172,490,111 downwards.
ACACTTAACTGCCAACCAGTTATGTGAGTGGGTGGGGCAGCCCTTGTTAACCTACACTGCACAATACTAGTTGTCTGGCCTTTGCAGAGGTAAATACACAGCAAACCTGCAGCTTCTGGTTTTTGTCTATGTTGGCTGACTTTCCCATTAGCCTTTGCACTTCGTCATTTTATATCGGGAGTTGGCCAATTCAGGTGGCTACAATGACCACAGGTGGGAACTAAAAATTGAGGACTGTTCAGTGTTTAGGAAGGACAGACAGAAAGGAAAAGGTGCTGGAGGTGCATTGTTGATTAAAGAAGATATTGATACAATATTGAGGAAAGATATTAGTACAGATGATTTGGAATCTGTCTGGGTCAAGTTAAGAAATATCAAGGGGCAAAAAGCATTTGTAGGGATGGTATACAGACCACCAAACTGCAGTGGTAATGTTAGGAATAGCATTAGACAGGAAATCAGAGATGCATGTGATAAAGGAACGTCTGTGATTCTGGGTGATTTTAATCTGCATATAGACTGGGTGACTCAAATTAGTCACAGTACAACAGGGGAGAAATTTCTGGAGTGTAGACGGGATGGTTTTCTGGACCAGTACATTGAGGAACCAACAAGGGAATAGGCCACCTTGGACTGGGTGGTGTGCAATGAGAAAGGATTTGTTGGCAATCTAGTTGTGAGAGAACCCTTGGGGGATGAGTGACCATAATATGGTAGAATTCTTTATCAAGGTGAATAGTGAGGTAGTTAATTCTGAGACCAAAGTCATGAACCCCAATAAAGGTAACTATGATGGTATGAGGCATGAGATGGCTATGACAGACTGGGAAACATTACTGAAAGAAAGGACAGCGGACAGGCAATGGCAAGCATTCATGGAATGAATAGGTGAATTCTAAAAGTTGTTTATTCCTATTTGGCGCAATAGTAGAAAGGGAACTGTGGCCAAACCATGGCTTACAAGGGAAATTAGAGATAGTAACATACAAATTAGGAAACAAAAGCAGTAGACCAGAGGATTGGGAGCAGTTTAAAATTCAGCAATTTTCCCTTCAATTAAGATGGGGAAAATACAATTTGAAAGTAAGCTAGCGGAGATCCAGCAGAGGGCAGTAGAGCGGAGCTGCTGATTGGCTGTTGCAAGGGAAATTTGCATATCTCCGTTGTGGTCACCCTAACTGGAAGGTGTACCTGAGCTAGAGACCATGGCTGTTCGAGTGAAAATTATCATCCAGCAGAGGACAGTAGAGTGGAGCTCCTAATAGGCTGTTGCAAGGGAAATTTGCATACCGCCGTTGTGGTCACCCTAACTTGAAGGTGTACCTGAGCTAGAGACCCTAGCTGTTCGAGTGAAGACAAGCATCCAGCAGAGGGCAGTAGAGCGGTGCTGCTGATTGGCTGTTGCAAGGGAAATGTGCATACCTCCATTGTGGTCACCCTATCCTGAAGGTGGTTTGTGGAGGAGCTGTTGTCAAGTGACACTTAAACATGAAACACTTCTTCAGTGTTTCCCTCCCTACCCCCTCCTGTAACCAAAAAAAAAACAACTGCTGTAAAGAGCTGAGTGAGTGCTTGCTGAGAAGGGGAGTGAATAACAGGTAAGCTTTTTCTTTTTTTTATCTAGAGGGGATGGCAGGGAAGGTAGTGCAATGTTCCTCCTGCAGAATGTTTGAGGGGAGGGATGCCAACAGTGTCCCTGCTGATTTCATCTGTGGGAAGTGCACCCATCTCCAGCTCCTCCGAAACTGCGTTAGGGAGCTGGAGCTGGATGAACTTCGGATCATTCGGGAGGCAGAGGTGGTCATAGATAGAAGCTTCAGGGACGTAGTTACTCCGAAGAATAAAGATAGATGGGTGACGGTGAGAGGGGCTGGGAGGAAGCAGTCAGTACAGGGATCCCCTGTGGCCGTTCCCCTTTGTAACAAGTATACCGCTTTGGATACTGTTGGGGAGGGGGACTTACCAGGGGCAAGCCATGGGGTGCAGGTCTCTGGCACAGAGTCTGTCCCTGTTGCTCAGAAGGGAAGGGGGGTGACGAGTACAGCATTAGTAATTGGAGACTCCATAGTTAGCGAGATAGATAGGAGATTCTGTGGGAACGAGAGAGACTCGCGGTTGGTGTGTTGCCTCCCAGGTGCATGGGTGCGTGATGTCTTGGATCGTGTTTTCGGGATCCTTAAGGGGAGGAGGAGCAGCCCCAAGTCGTGGTCCACATAGGTACCAACGACATAGGTAGGAAAAGGGATAGGGATGTAAGGCAGGAATTCAGGGAGCTAGGGTGGAAACTTAGATCCAGGACAAACAGAGTTATTATCTCTGGGTTGTTACCCATGCCACGTGATAGCGAGACGAGGAATAGGGAAAGAGAGGAGTTGAACGCGTGCAGGAGGGAGGGTTTCAGATTTCTGGATAATTGGGGCTCATTCTGGGGTCGGTGAGACCTCTACAAACAGGATGGTCTCCACCTGGACCAGAGGGGTACCAATATCCTGGGGGGGGGGGGGGGGGAATTTGCTCATGCTCTTCGGGAGGGTTTCAACTAGTTCAGCAGGGGCTTGGGAACCTGAATTGTAGCTCCAGTATACAGGAGGTTGAAAGTAGTGAGGTCATGAGTAAAGTTTTAAAGTTGCAGGAGTGTACCGGCAGGCAGGAAGGTGGTTTAAAGTGTGTCTTCTTCAATGCCAGGAGCATCCGGAATAAGGTGGGTGAACTTGTGGCATGGGTTGGTACCTGGGACTTCGATGTTGTGGCCATTTCGGAGACATGGTTAGAGCAGGGACAGGAATGGTTGTTGCAGGTGCCGGGGTTTAGATATTTCAGTAAGCTCAGGGAAGGTGGTAAAAGAGGGGGAGGGGTGGCATTGTTAGTCAAGGACAGTATTACAGTGGCAGAAAGGACGTTTGATGACTCATCGATTGAGGTAGTATGGGCTGAGATTAAAAACAGGAAAGGAGAGGTCACCCTGTTAGGGGTTTTCTATATGCCTCCTAAAAGTTCCAGAGATGTAGAGGAAAGGTTTGCAAAGATGATTCTGGATAGGAGCGAAAGCAACAGGGTAGCTGTTATGGGGGACTTTAACTTTCCAAATATTGACTGGAAACGCTATAGTTCGAGTACTTTAGATGGGTCCGTTTTTGTCCAATGTGTGCAGGAGGGTTTCCTGACACAGTATGTAGATAGGCCAACGAGAGGTGAGGCCATATTGGATTTGGTACTGGGTAATGAACCAGGACAGGTGTTGGATTTGGAGGTAGTTGAGCACTTTGGTGATAGTGGCCACAATTCGATTACGTTTACTTTAGTTATGGAAAGGGAGATATATATACCGCAGGGCAAGAGTTATATCTGGGGGAAAGGCAATTATGATGCGATGAGGCAAGACTTAGGATGCATCAGATGGAGAGGAAAACTGCAGGGGTTGGGCACAATGGAAATGTGGAGCTTGTTCAAGGAACAGCTACTGCGTGTCCTTGATAAGTGTGTACCTGTCAGGCAGGGAGGAAGTGGTCGAGCAAGGGAACCGTGGTTTACTAAGGCAGTCGAAACACTTGTCAAGAGGAAGAAGGAGGCTTATGTAAAGATGAGACATTAAGGTTCAGTAAGGGCGCTCGAGTGTTACAAGTTAGCTAGGAAGGACCTAAAGAGAGAGCTAAGAGGAGCTAGGAGGGGACATGAGAAGTCTTTGGCAGGTAGGATCAAGGATAACCCTAAAGCTTTCTATAGATATGTCAGGAATAAACGAATGACTAGGGTAAGAGTAGGGCCAGTCAAGGACAGTAGTGGGAAGTTGTGCTTGGAGTCCGAGGAGATAGGAGAGGTGCTAAATGAATATTTTTCGTCAATATTCACACAGGAAAAAGACCATGTTGTTGAGGAGAATACTGAGATTCAGGCTACTAGACTAGAAGGGCTTGAGGTTCATAAGGAGGAGGTGTTAACAATTCTGGAAAGGGTGAAAATAGATAAGTCCACTGGGCCGGATGGGATTTATCCTAGGATTCTCTGGGAAGCTAGGGAGGAGATTGCTGAGCCTTTGGCTTTGATCTTTAAGTCATCTTTGTCAACAAGAATAGTGCCAGAAGACTGGAGGATAGCAAATGTTGTCCCCTTGTTCAAGAAGGGGAATAGAGACAACCCCGGTAACTATAGACCAGTGAGCCTTACTTCTGTTGTGGGCAAAATCTTGGAAAGGTTTAGAAGAGATAGGGTGTATAATCTGGAAAGGAATAATTTGGTTAGACATAGTCAACACGGTTTTGTGAAGGGTAGGTGGTGCCTCACAAACCTTATTGAGTTCTTTGAGAAGGTGACCAAACAGGTTGATGAGGGGTAAAGCAGTTGATGTGGTGTATATGGATTTCAGTAAAGCGTTTGATAAGGTTCCCCACGGTAGGCTACTGCAGAAAATACGGAGGCATGGGATTCAGGGTGATTTAGCAGTTTGGAGCAGAAATTGGCTAGCTGGAAGAAGACAAAGGGTGGTGGTTGATAGGAAATGTTCAGACTGGAGTCCAGTTACTCGTGGTGTACCACAAGGATCTGTTATTTCAATGAAGAACTCCCAATCAAGTGTCCCATCTGCATTTTGCCTTCAACAAATATGCGTTTTTTTGCACTTACTTAGGCCACACTTGGAATATCGTGTTCAATTCTGGTCGCCACACTACCAGAAGGATGTGGAGGCTTTAGAGAGGGTGCAGAAGTGATTTACCAGAATGTTGCCTGGTATGGAGGGCATTAGCTATGAGGAGCGGTTGAATAAACTTGGTTTGTTCCCACTGGAACGACAGAAGTTGAGGGGTGACCTGATAGAGGGCTACAAAATTATGAGGGGCATAGACAGAGTGGATAGTCAGAGGCTTGTCCCCAGGGTAGAGAGGTCAATTACTAGGGGGCATAGGTTTAAGGTGAGAGGGGCAAGGTTTAGAGTAGATGTGCGAGGCAAAGTTTTTACACAGAGGGTAGTGGGTTCCTGAAACTCGCTCCCGGTGGAAGCAGGGACGATAGTGACATTTAAGGGGCATCTTGACAAATACATGAATAGGATGGGAATAGAGGGATACGGACCCAGGAAGTGTAGAAGATTGTAGTTTAGTCGGGCAGCATGGTCGACACGGGCTTGGAGGGCCGAAGGGCCTGTTTATGTGCTGTACATTTCTTTGTTCTTTGTACTAACTCTTGTTTTCCCAAATGACAATTCTGTCTTGGATAATGGTATCGAAGGAGGATATTCATGGATTCATTGATTTTTTTTTTGTGATAATTCAGTAATTTCATCGTCACTTATCAACTTTTAAATAAAACTGAATTCAAATCCTCAGCTGCCATAGTCAGACTAGAATTCATGTTCTCAAAATTGTTAGTCCAGATTTATGGAAAACCACTGCACCACCATACCTTTCATTGAAAGATTCTCTCCTATAACATGCTTTCTGTAAATAAAAGTGGCTGCACAGGGATACAAGTGCCTTTAGTGTCATTTGGAAATCTGACCATAAGACGGAGCAGAAGTAGTCCATTTGGCCCATTGGGTTTGCTCTGCCATTCCGTGAGATCATGATTGATGTGATTTGATAATCCACAACTCCACTTTTCCACTTTATCCCCATAACCCTTGATTCCCTTGCTGATTAAAAATCTGTCTTATCTCAGCCTTGAACTTAACGACCCAGCTCCTACAGCTCTCTACAGTAAAGAAGTTTACAGTTTCACTACCCTTCCGAGAGAAGACATTCCTCCTCTATGTCTTAAATGGCGACCCCTTATTTTGAGATTATGCACTGTGGTCTTAGTCTCTCCCACAAGGAAAAGCATCCTCTCAGCATCTACCCTGTCAAGTCCCCTGAGAATTCTATATGTCACAATAAGGTCGCCTCTCATTCTTCTAAACTCCAATGAGTGCAGGCTCAACCTCCCACAAGAAATCCCTCCATGCCCGGGATCAACCTAGAGAACCTTCTCTGGATGGCCTGCAATGCCAGTATATCTTTTCTTAGATAAGGGAATCAACACTGTTCACCGTATTCCTGCTGTGGTCTAACTAGTGCCTTGTATAGTTTTAGCAAGGCTTCCCTATTTTTATACTCCATTCCCTTTGAAATAAAGGCTAACATTCCATTTGCCTTCCGTATTACCTGCTGAACTTGCATGCTAGCTTTTTGTGACAAGGGCCTCCACATTTTTTAAAATTAGTTCAGGGAAGTGGGCGTCACTGGATGGGCCAGCATTTATTGGCCATCCATAATTGCTCTTGAACTGAGTGGCTTTCTCGGCCATTTCAGAAGGCATTTAAGAGTCGATCACATTGCTGTGGGTCTGGAGTCATAGGTAGACCAGACCAGGAAAGGGTGGCAGATTTCCGTCCCTAAAGAAGATTAGTGAACCAGATAGGTTTTTACAACAATGGGTTCATGGTCATCGTTAGACTTTTAATTCCTGATTTTTGTTTTATTGAATTCAAATTTCACCATCTGCCATGCTGGGATTCAAACTCAGTTCCCAGAGCATTACCCTGGGTCTCTGGATTACTAGTACAGTGATAATACCATTATGCCACCACCTCCCCTCTGTGCTGCAGTTTTCTGCAGTCTTTCTCCGCTTAAATAATATTCGGCTCCTTTATTCTTCCAACCAAAATGCATAATGTTACATTTCCCATTATTTTCCATCTGCCCAGTCCTAAAATTCAATCAAAGTCGGATTACCACTGCACTCCTAATTTTCCATCTCATTCTTTTGATCCTTTCTCACCTGACATTCCGACTCCGGCCAAGTGAGAATTGTGTAGTGCAGCACACCCTGAGTCCTTGGTCGCAGAGTTGGACGTAATAAAGCCTGCTTTTTTATGGCATTGCTGCATGGGGGTGCCCAGGACACGGGCAATCTGGGGGGGGGGATGTTCGGTTGGTGGAATTGGAGGTGTATGGGGGAGGTCTTAGGTGGTGGTGGGAGGGGGGTTTGTCATTTATAGGCAGATTTTGGAAATCCGCAGGACAAGTCGGGCTGCGATAGTTGGGATTTTCAATTACCCTAAGGTTGACTGGGAGAAGGGGAGAATGTGGGGCATGGAAGGGGAGAAATGTTTGCAGTGTGTGCAGGAGAACTTTCTGGAACAGTACAATTCCTGTCCTACCAGGGAGGAAGCTGTGTTGGATCTGGTCCTAGGAAATGAGACTGGCCAGATGGAGAACATCAGAGTGGGGGAGAAGTTGGGATATAGCGATCATAATATATTAAGGTTTGATATTAATTTGGAAAAGGATAAAAATCAGCCAGGGATTGAGATCCCAGACTGGTAAAGGGCAAATTTTAGGGGCCTAAAAGTTGAACTGTAGCAGGTTGATTGGAAACACATTTTGGTGGATAAAACTGGATGCAAAATGGGAGACGTTGAAAGGAGAGATGAATGGGGTGCAAGCTAGGTACATAACCATGAAAATTAAAGATAGGGTATCCTTGATGACTAAGGGTTATTGAGAAATAAATAAGGAAGAAAAAAAGGCGTGTGATACATGCCGGGATAATAATAGGTATAGAAATCAGGAAGAAATGCAGGAGAGGCTACGGCTGAAATAAGGAAGGCTAAGAGGAAACATGAGGAAAGGAAGACGGACTGTTCTAAAACAAATAGTGAAATGTTCTTCACATGTTTACTAGTAAAAGATTAGTGAAGGATAGAGTGGAACATGCAGGGTAAGTTGGTCACTGAAGAAGAGGGTATGGTAGAGGTATTAAATGAGTACCCTGCTTCTGTCTTTACCAAAATAGAAGATGATGACAATGGCCCAGTTGAAAATGTGGGTGTTGAGCAACTGAGCAATGTAGGAATAGATAAGGAGATGCTAAAAAGGCTGGAAGCACTCCAGGTAGAAAAGTCGCCAGGCCAGGATGGGATGCATCCTAGATTGCTGTGAGAGATAAGGGGCTGGATTCTGCACCACATCACATTTCTGGTTCAGCACGCCAGCGGGATGCTCCGTTACACCGGCTGGTCAATGGGGTTTCCCATTGTGGGGCAGCCCCACGCCGCTGGGAAATCCCCGGGCTGCTGGCAAAACGGAGCATCCCGCCGGCGGAGAATCCAGTCCAAGGGAGAAAATTGCAGAGCTGTTTACATAAATTTTCCAGGCCTGGAGGACTGGACGATTGCAAATATGATGCCGTTGTCTAAGAAAGGGGCAAAGGATGACACAGGAAACCACAGACCTGTCAGCTTGACATCAACAGTGGGAAAACTGATGGAGGTCATAATACGGGATTAGGTAAATATACTCTCTCTCCTATCGAATTCTTTAACTCTTCCATTCAGTTACTTCTTTATCTTCTAAACTCAAGGGAATGCAATTCTCTTTCATGGGATATGGGCCTCATTTGCTAGGCCAACGCTTGTTGTCCATTCCCGATTGCCCTTGAGAAGGTGGAGGTGACCTGCCTTCTTGAACTGCTGAAGTCCACGTGGTGCTTATACAAGCAGTCCTCTTAATTTGACCCTTTTAGTCCCAGTATCCTAATGCAATAGTCCAGATGTGATCCTACCAGAGTTAACATGAGCATAACTCCTTAACCTTGGATTCCTGCTTCCTTGAGATGGTGATTCAACAGCCTATATTGCTTCTCATCCAATTGTTTTCCAACAGTCCAGGGTGGTGAAGAGATTCAATAAGCTAATACCTAGAATGATGAGCAGTGGTTATGATGAGAAACAATAGATGCTTCAACTGTTGCCGCTGGAATGAAGATGTTAAGCGAAGATCTGTCTCAGGTGTATAATATGTGTAGGATTTCTATACAGTAAATAGGGAAAACCCCTTCTAATGGGTTGGTATGAATTTAAAAATACACCAATGAAGAGAGAGGGCTAGATAACTTTATAAGGACATGCAATGCTCTACCAAAGACATGGGGATGAAACAGAATCCCAAACTTGCCTTTTAAGAGGAAGGAAATACATTTTTTAAATTAGAAAATGAGCCAAAAGCACAGGTACTGGGTATCCATGGACCAGCAAGGTGAAGAGCGTGCTCGAGTTCCTGCTGCTTTAGATATGTGGCTCAGGACAAGATTGGGTTCAGCTGTGATAGTCCCTTACACAATTCATGCAAGTCCTATAGCCAGTCAAGCCATGACTTTGTAGTTTTGGCTGTTATTGAATGCTGATACAGTAAAATAGCACCAGTTGGATGATCTGGGCCTTACAACCAGGAACTACAGCAATCACTTGTAACATTCATAAAATTGTACCTCAGTTTGGAGTGCAAAACAACTCAGGATAAAACCGCAGAGGGAATGGGCACAGAAGTAAAGTACTTCCTGTAAAACATTTTATTGAAATATTTCTTTGAAAAAAAGATTGCAAATTGGGGCAGACGTATAACAAAACAATTGGAGCAAAGAGATGCAGGAACTATACCTGCGTTCTGGGACCTATCTTATCAGAAATAGAGCGTTACCATTCAAAGCAAATTCACAAGAGTGACAATATGCACTCTTGTAATTGCCACCACATTGATACCAATACTGTCAGTTCTGTACCCTTGCACCATCTATTATTTCCATCATCCAAAGCCCTCTTTTAATGATACCCATGCTTCCAAGTTGGTAGATTTGGGATTTTTTCAATGTGGGATCACCTGTAAATGTGGATGGAGACATGAGGATGCCCATTCTGGAGGACCAATGGAAACTTGAACATTGCTGGAAATATCAATATGTTGATACATATTGATATTTACAATACAATGTATTAATTACAATCATGACATTCCCAGGGATCCACTATTAAGATTGACACATTTTCAGGGAAACCTTGGCATACTCCCACTTTTAGATACAGTCGCAGTCTGAGCTTCCCCACCAATGCAGACAACAATTGCACGGGCTAAATCCCTGTTATGTGCTGACACACTCCCATGGATGCCCTGCAAACACAGACATACTCCCAGGGAGCACCTGTAAATACTGACATACTCCCATGTATGCCCTGTAAATGCTGACATACTCCCATGTATGCCCTGTAATTACAGACATACTCCCATGGATGCCCTGTAAATAAAGACATAATCCAATGGATGCCCTGTAAATACAGACATACCCCCAAGGATCATCTGTAAATGACCATTAAAAAGTGCTGAGTAGCAGATCTAACTACCAGAAACATTTTTTTTTTTGCCTTTTCACTTAAGCAGCAGAACTAGAGAGAGAAAAACAGATTTAGCCCCAAGTCCTGGTCAACAGGGAAAGGCACAGCGATCCTAGATGCGATCGGCTATAACAGAGGAGACCCCGTAGAAGACCTAAACAAGTGTCGGCAAAAGAAAACCGAGCACCCCACAGCATTTGATGGATGCTTGTGGATACACTTCACAGCAGTTTTCGGAGAGTTAGCCCACGCCCACAGATAACATGGCCAAATGGGCTCGAATCTTAGTCTCTCATGCGACAGATGCAGGACAGAGAGCTTGTGCAAATTATGACCCCTCAGATGAGGCCCACAACGAGAAATGGGTTTTGAAAAGGTTGTCCCGCACTTGGGAGCAATCAGTCCAAGGCAAAACCGAATTTGCAACACCCGAGGAAGAGCAGGCAGATATGAATCCAGTTAAAGTGCACCAGAACCCCGCATGGGTAAATGAGGGCAGGAATAGCCCACCCCAGCCCAAAGCTCAAGAATGTTACAATTGTGGACCGTTAGGACACTTTGCACGAGAGTGTAACGCGCCCCAAAAGCAGCAGAGAAACCAACAGACAGGCACCCTAAACACGAATAGGGCAAAGCCGATCCATAGCGTTAGCGCCCGTTCAGAGAATGCAGACCTGAATGGCACCGACTGATGGTTCGGGCTCCCCAACGTGGGTCGGCGACACCCTTTGGGACAAGTCCAGTAGACCGGTAGCAGCAGGCAATGTTCGGGGACACCCCGTAGAATTTCTTTGGGACACAGGAGGGTCCCGCACCACAATCAATTCCTCCACGATGTTTCAGCGAGACACGTGGCCCACACCAGACACCATCACACTCAGCGGTTTTACAGGTCATTTACAACAGGGACACATCACAGCCCCTGTAGCGATACAAATAGGTAACATTGCAACTAAGCACCCCGTAGTTTTGGTTGATCTGCCCCAGACAGCAGAACATATTCTAGGGATTGATTTTATGAGCTCCCACAACCTTTCTTTTGACCCAGTTAACAAGTGTGTCTGGAAAATGGCAAAGGCAGCATGAGCCCCACCACGCTCACAGTAGGAGAGTATGTAAACAGGACTAGATCAGTAGGAGACTTCTGGTTCGACCCTCGAACCATTAGTGCAGACAAACAGGTTTGGGCAGTCCTGCAGGAACACAAAGCGCGTTTGCACAGCACAATCACGACTGTGGCAAATTGGCTGGCTTTGTGAACATTACAGGTCCCGACCCTAAACCCCAGAAGCAGTACGGATTTCCCCAGGAAGCAGAGGGAGAAATCTCCAAAGTAATAGAGAGTTTGTTGAATCAAGGCGTACTCAGATCAGTAGCCTCCACAAACAACGCACCAATTTGGCCCGTCAGGAAACCGGATGGATCATGGCAACTGACCATTGATTACCGGGAACTGAACAAAGTAACCCCAGCAGCAGCCCCCACCATAGCCACGAGTGCCGAGACCATGCTCAAACAGGGACTCCAGTCAAAATTGTTTTCGGTTTTGGACATTAGCAACGGCTTTTGGTCCATTCCATTGGCTAAAGCGTGCCGTACAAATTCGCCTTTACATTCCAGGGACAACAATATACATGGAAGTGCCTTCCACAAGGCTTCCACAACTCCCCCTCCATATTCCACCGACAGCTGGCAAATGGATTAGCAAAATTTTCCCGCCCCGATTGTCTGGTCCAGTACGTAGACGACTTGTTACTACAGGCAGACACAAAGGGAGAGCACATTTCGCTTCTCACCGAACTCCTAGGACTCCTAAAAGAAATTGGTTGTAAAGTCAACTCCAAGAAGGCCCAGATTTTGAAAGAGAAAGTGATTTACTTGGGAACAGTGATCACACATGGTAAACGCGAGATCGAGCAAAAGAGAATTGACTCGATCGTCAAATTGCCCCTTCCCCACAATGTCTCTGCCCTCCGGTCATTTTTAGGACTGGTTGGCTACTGCCGAAACCATATTGATGGTTTCGCCACTAAAGCAGCGCCCCTTTCCGAACTTCTCAAGAAGCAGGCACCTTGGGAATGGCTTCCACAGCAAAAGGATGCTGTGGATGCTTTAAAAAGAGCCCTCAGCACAGCCCCCGCATTACAGGTCCCAGATCCACATTTCCTGTACGCAATTGAAGTTGCAAGCACCGACCGAACCCTTTCGGCCATACTCCTCCAGGAACACCATGACCAATTACATTCCGTAGCATGCGCCTCACGTGTGTTAGACCCTGTAGAGCAAGGATTTTCTGCCTGTGAAAGGCACCTGCTCGCAGTTTTTTGGGCAGTACAGTACTTCGCCTACATTACAGGACTCAACCCCATCACCATCCTCACAGAACACACCCCAACACAGCTATTGTTAGACGGCCGACTTAAGGATGCCACAGTCAGCCAAACCCGTTGGACCCTTCTTTTACAGGGACGGGACATCACAGTAAAAGGAACCAAGGCCCACACCTTCCTTGCCGATAATTTGCAGTATGCAGGCACCCCACATGAGTGTGAGATCATCACCAGAAGACAGAACACAGGCCCATTTATACCCAAAACATCTCCCAGGAAAGCAGGTAATACACCCCAGAGACCCCAGCCCACAGACACGTGTGCACCCCTGAAGATTTATGTGGATGGCTCCTCCACAGTGTTAAATGGAAAGAGAATTACCGGTTGCGGTACTTACATAGAGGACGCGCAGGGACACGCCCTAGATGAGATTTCACTAAAGTTGCCAGGACACTTAGGCTCGCAGGCAGCAGAACTGGCAGCAATCGCTTATATTGTAGACCACCCCGACTCCTTCCCGCCCCAGCAGAAATCTATTCGGACAGCTTGTATGTCTGCAATAGTTTGACGGAATTCCTACCACTGTGGGAAACGAGAGGATTTATTTCCGTGGACAGTAAACCCCTACCCTCAGCCCCATTACTCCGCCATATCTTAGAGACAGTGAAAATATGGTATAATTAATGTTCGCAGTCAGCACCGTTCTTCTCCCCCTGGTAACGTTAAAGCAGACGCCCTAGCGAAGGCAGGCTCCAGGCATGGTTATTTTTGGAACCCCCGCCAAAAGCACCCCAGTCCACGCAGTTCAGGTCTCACAGACCAATATTCAGGATCTAGCAACGGCATAGAAAAAGTCGAGAAACTCAGGGAAGTTTTAAAGGGTATCTTCCCAGCCCTGTATGATAAATACAAGAATGCAATAACCACACAGGACGGTGTGATTTTAAAGGATGGCATTTATATAGTTCCCAGCCGGGACAGGAGCCAGATAATTTGTCAGTTCCATGACAATCATGGACACCAAGGTATTAACCCCACCCTAGCCCACCTCAGACCGCTCTGCTGGTGGCCTGATTTAAAAACCGATGTTACCCACTACATAGAGAATTGCTTGATCTGTGCCCAGAACAATCCGGACAGATATGGGAAAAAGGCTCAACTTAGTCATACCCGCCCCGTTAATGGACCCTGGACAAATCTACAGATAGACTATATAGGACCCCTACCCCCTTGCAGAAATGGTTATAAGTATGTGTTGGTGGTCATCAACACCTTCACAAAATGGGTGGAAGCATTTCCATCGAGAACTAATACGGCCAAGACAACAGCTAAAATACTAACACAGGACATCTTTACAAGATGGGGCCTCCCCCGCAGTATAGAATCTGATCAAGGCTCCGATTTTACAGGACGTGTAATGAAAAACGTCCTCACGATTTTCCGCATTCGACAAAAGTTTCACATAGCATACCACCCCCAGTCAAGTGGTATTGTAGAGAGGATGAACAGGACATTAAAAGCCACCCTCAGGAAAATGGTGCAGCAGAAAAACTGCATCTGGGATTCAGTTCTCCCATTTGCTTTAATGTTTCTAAGGAACACGGTATCCACATCCACAGGATACACCCCCTCACGCTCTCATGACCGGACGCCACATGAAAGGGACAGAGTATTTGGACTGGATTTGGCCAGCCCCGCAGTCACAGCCCTCATGCATGAAAATGCTGTACAACAATTGATAGCAGCAGCAGCTGTGAAACTTGGGATCAGGAAGAAACAGAGCAAGCCTTGTTTCGACAAAACAGTACATGCCACTGAGTTTGCAGTAGGGCAGCAAGTGATGCTTTCCCTATACAACCCCAGTTCATTCTTTTCCCCTAAATTCTCCGGACCGTACTCCATTTCGGACAAAGTCAGCCCCTCGGTATACAAGATTGCATATCCCAATGGCAAGTATGCGTGGTTTCACATAAACCAGCTCAAGGCTTATGGCTCGCAGAATAACCACACACACCATATCCTGCTCGCTGCAGCAGACGAGCACGCCCCACCCACAGATGACGTATTCCTACCCTCCCCCAACCACTCCAGCCCATCCTCAGACACGACTTCAACTCCACCCCCAGAGGCACGACTCTGCCTCTCCCTTCCTTCAACCAACAGCGACAGCGATAGCGATCAAGATGGCGATAGCCACAGCACACCACGTTACGATTATCCCCCTGTCCCAGGCCCCACTCCCAGTGAATCCGAGCATGATTCCACTGACCCCTTCGAGATTACATATATCAAAGCCCCTGACCCAGACCCACCGCCCGACGATTACGGATTGAAGCTTAGTAGCTCCAACCTCGACACACGATTCTGGCACCGAGACAATTCGTTCAGGCTCATCTGGAATGATGAGATGGACCCCAATTCGCCCCAAGCAGCTTTAGCGTGATTACTACAGACAAGAGTTTGGCAGCTGGGAGAAGATGATGACTTAGAGTCTGACTCCCACCAAACAAATCCCTTTGCGACCCTGTTCACTATTGAGCAATGAGGTGTCCAGATGATGGAAAAAAGGAACCGATGGAGAGATACGGTGTCCTTTCTGATGGAACCTGCACCGTGTTTGTTGTATGTTTGTTCGTTAGTGTTAATGTTAAGTGTTGTTTGTAAACTTGAAAGTTTTTCACGGCCCCACGTCACCAATCCTTTAATGCCCCCTGGCAGTTAATGGAACAAGTTTGTCCCCAGACAACCGTTCAGAGGAACTAGTTTGTCAACAGAAACCAGTTTCGAGGTGCAAGTTTGTCAGCAGACAACAAGGCAACCCCCACGACGACCACAGTCTTACCCGTTCTTGCCGGTTGCTCAGGCAGTGGAGAAACGGCACTGGTCCCCGCCCTGCCTGAGGACTCCCCTCTGGTCAGCTACGCTCAGGTAGAGCACAAACGGCACTGATCACCGTCCTACCCGGGGATTCCACCCATTTCTTACCCGCCACGGCCCATATGCACCCCATTTTGGCTTGTTACGTTCAAAATTCCTTAGGTTGCTTCCGTATGCTATTTACATCCTCAAACACTAGGATGATAGATTGCACAGGCTGCGAGACAGCTCGCACTAAGTCAGTATTTTTCTCGGATGTCTTGTCCCAAATATTTGGTTTAAAAAATAAAGTCACAGATGGTGACCAATCATAATGGGTAATAGGCAACAAAGGACAGACAGACAGACATACGAGATCTTAAGCAAGATAATAACCAATATTATGCTTGTGTCCATAGAACTCCGGAACCTCAGGAACCCCAGAGGAAGACAAAGAAGAAGACAGAAAGACGAAGACGACCTCCATATTTTTCACCTGGATCTTAGCGGGATCCCTTCAGTTGCACGCGGATGCTACCCCCCTGACCCCTACCACACAAGCCGTGAATGATTCCCACCCCTGCAATACACAGAACCCCGAGATAGCTAGCCCCGCGACAGCTAACAATACTCTGACCTGGTCTGATAAGTTTATCACTTGGTACTCACTATCGTATGTAGTAGAAGCTCTCTTAGTACTGGCGATACTTTGCAGTGTCGTGCAGACACTTAGAGTCAGGAAATGGTGAAAAATAGCCTACCGCTCTCGTACTCCGGTATACAGGTTTAGGTCCCGCATTTTGGATTTCACCAGACCCCCGAACCCCTTGACATGGATTAAAGTGCATCCATTTTTCTTTATGTATTCTGTTAAATAAAGAAATGTAAGCCTCCGTGTCTGGTTGCCATGCCAGAGAAATTTGTGTGCTGCTATTTTGTACAGTTTAAGATGTTATAGATTATTTTGGGGATTGTTTGAGTGAGGATAGTTTATCGAGGATAGTTAGAGGTTCCAGTTTTTTATTTTTCTGTAATGCATGCTTTAATGTCATAGCGCCCCGTAGAGTTTTATAATAATGTATGTATTTAAAATGATTTAGGTAAAATTGTGTTTCATAGGATAGGGCAGAGTAGAGCCTGATTATGGGTGCCCCGTTTGGCCAGAAGATGAAGCAGTAATGTGATCCTTCACGCCTCGTGTTGAGGATCACAAGGAGGGAATGTAGCCATCTGGGATGGCCACGTCCCGATTACAAAATGGACACTTTGCAAAGAATGCAGGGAAAATTGGACAATACCGAGAAAGCAAGCAGGTGCAAGGTTTGTCTGATGATTGGAGCGGGCAGTATGGTCGGCACGGGCTTGGAGGGCCGAAGGGCCTGTTCCTGTGCTGTACATTTCTTTGTTCTTTGTTTTTTTGTTCAATAGCTCCCAGACAAGACTGAGACTGCAGAACCATCTACATACTAATGAGCCATCCCCGGGAACAAAAAGGCAACATTTAAGTAAACAATACTAAGACAAACACTCCGGCGCTAGAGGAGACTAAAACAAAGCAGACCAACGGCCACCTAGGACACGACCAGCAATCAGGGAACTCAATTCTCCATTGGAGGAAAATCGATAAGAACGATTGGGAAATGGCCCAATTAATTGGGGCCAAGTTCAAGGCCCGCCCAAAAGCGCGCGAAGCCCTTTTGGGTCTAAACGGATTCCCCAAGAAAGAATCGCCCTCTTGGCCTTGGCTCTCAGCGAGGAGAGACCTGCCAAAGCTGCTCCAGACCAAGTAAGTTCCAAGTCAACGCACGCTACGAGATAGACGCTCCTAGTTGCTATCCTGTAAACAGCTCAACCCAGCAGCCTCAGAACTGAGCAATGGCCATTGTTCCTCTGACTGAGGCACCCGAAGCTAAGTATAGGCTTTTAGCAGTAGTGATAGTTTAGTTTGTAGAGTTTTATGCATGAGTATATTTAACTGTGTGTGTAAATAAATGAGCATTGAGTTTGAACTTACTAACTGGTGTATCGAGTCTTTGATCAGTATTCGATTTTGAACCTTGTGGCGGTATCGAAAGATACCTGGCGACTCTTGAGCAAACATAATTAAACAGAGCCAAATTAAGAAACAACAGCAACGAGCAACAGTAGCCTATGGTCATTTGAGACTATGGGCACTTTACCTTGCCTTTACTTTGATTAGGAAGGAAAAATTACAATTTTCCCTCAGGAAAGTCCTTGATGGGCATCTGTTCTAAGATCAGCTAACCTTCAGGCAACATTTGCAGTCTGGGCACGATCCTGACCAGGTAATGTTCTCACCTCACAGAAACAGGGCCTTCATCATTGATGGCCTACCTCACAAATGGACCTTTCTGAAGGCCCACTTTCTATCTGTCCTCAAGTCTTACAACCAGAGCCAGACCTGGCTCGGACCTTCACTATTTCCGGGTGCGTTTCCATCCTCCACCCACCCAGTCTCTTAATCTAGCTCACTCCTCAGATTGAAAATTTGATTTTCAGTCAGATATTTTTGGAAGTTGAGATCACAGAGCTGGGGATTCTCCCGGCATGCAGACAAAAATCTAGACCCAAATGTAAATTCAGGCCCCATCTCAAGGAACCACTTGTAAACACTGACACAAACCCTGGGTCCCCTGTAAACACTGACACACGAGAGTGGAAGCTTTGTAAATACTGACACATTTCTGTGGATCCCCTGTAAATACTGACACACTAGAGTGGACGTTTTGTAAATACTGACACATTTCTGTGGACCCCTTGCAAATACTGACGCATTTCCATGGGCCCCTATAGTAACATAGGGAGCATGAAGGGAATTAACTATTTTTGAAGTGGAGTTTGATTGGCTGTGTTTGATTGGCAGTTCTATGAGCTCTTAAGAATATTAACATTACTGAGGAGGATTTTGAGTTTTGTGAGCATCTCAAAGATACTGGGCCCATGCTCATCATGAGTGCAAATGGAAAAATCTCACGAAAATCAGAAAACCAGATTCTGATCAGCTTGATCTCATTTTCTGATTTTCCCCGTCCCTTGCTGGTGATGTAATAAAGTTCCCACCTCACTTAAATACATTAAAATAGTTTTAAATACATTTAAAGGGCTTTCCTGCCAAATGCTCCCCCCCCCCCTCCCCACAATAAGAATTCTTCCACCTCCCCCCAGCCGATGTGATGTGACGTTCATGAGGTTTGCAAATGCTTCTACAAAGTGTGAAGCAGCTAAGGGGAACCTGTTGGAGGCACAAAGGTAAGTATAGCCCCCAGGAAGGGACGGATATGCTCGGGCAGTGCTAGGCTGATACTGCCAGGGGCCCTCCATTCTTGAGGGGGGCGGAGTTCCTCTTATGTGTCGGGGAGGGCTTGGTGCTTGGGAAGGTGGGCAAGCTGTCTTGGAACAGGCCAAATTGGGATCATTGTTTATGCTTAAAAAAAAATCTGTCTTCTCTTTTTTCCAGAACATATGAAGTGCCTTTTCCTTTTCTATTTCTTTATTTTTTATATGACAATTATACTTGTCATATTGTTAGTTATTACAATCGTAATTCAATATTTAATAAAATTGTTTTTTCACACCTTAATTATCATAGTTGCTTATTACTGTTACGTTCAGTGTACAGCTGTGGATCTAAGTGAGATTCTCATTTCCTTGCAGCGTTTGGAGGGAATGTGGATGCGAAAGGGCACTGGGCGGGATATGGAGGGGATATGGGTAAAGGGGTGAGGGGTGAGGACCAGGCCTAACACTCATTTACAGAACTGTCGACGTTCCAGCAAACTGAGGCCAGGCTTCTAACTTGTCCACCTCACCATCCACCTCCCTCCATTCTGCCTCCACTCTGCTTCAGGGGATGGCATCCCAGGCCTCAACTCTTCCCTGCCACTCTGTGGTGAAAATAGAGTGGGTGTACATGCTGGGCAAGGATAGGATCGCAAAGTTGGTAAATGGGCCAACTCGCAACCTATGCCTAGAGGGAAATCTGGGTCCCAGTTTCCACTTGCCAGGGCTAAAGGAGTGGGTTTATACTCTGCAGCTTCTACTCAGAGGTGGCAAAAATGTCACTTAGTCAAAGACTATTCAGATACAGACAGGGTCTGCTGTCATTTTCCAGCATTTTCTTACACGTTTTTTTTTTCTGAAGTTATGCTATTGTCAGAACAAAGTTGAGAAGCCTGTTTCAAAAAGCACCATGTGAAAGGATAGTGAAAACATGTTACAAAAGACAAGTTGACAACTCCTTAAAAAGCAAATGTTAACTATGAGCAGAAAGCAGGCAAGTGGGACCAACTGGTAGCTCCAGCAGGCAGAGGCATGGTGAGCTTTGCATAAATATATCATAGAATCCCTACAGTGCAGAAGGAGACCATTTGGCCCATCAAGTCTGCACCAACCCTCTGAAAGAGCACTCCACCTTAGGCCCACTCCCCCGTAAATCCCACCTAACCTTTTGGACACTAAGGGGGTGTTTAGCATCGCCAATCCACCTAACCTGTGCATCTTTTGATGGTGGGAGGAAACCGGAGCACGCGGAGGAAACCCACACAAACATGGGGAGAATGTGCAAACTCCACACAGATAGTCACCCAAGGCTGGAATTGAACCCGGGTCCCTGGCGCTGTGAGGCAGCAGTGCTAACCACTGTGCTGCCCCATGGATGTGCCAGCAATTGCCCTTGAACTGAATGGTTTGCTCAGCCATTTCAGAGGGCATTTCAGAGTCAACCACATTGCTGTGGATCCGGAGTCACATCTAGGCAGAGTTTGTCAGACAATCGATGATAGCTTCATGGTCACCTACACTGAGAGTAGTTTTATATTCCAGAGTTTCACCAGTTACCATGTGTTCCAGAGCATTAGCCTGATCCTCTGGGATTACGAGTCTAGTGACATGACCACTACACCACCACCTCCTCGCCCTGGGCTCCATCTGTGGCTGTGTCATTCTGAGACAGCTCAATCAATTATAAAACGCGTTTGGATTGTTTTCCTCTTCCGAGGTTCTAGTGAGAAGACTGGGAGACTGATGAGGGGATTTCTGTGTGTCATGATATGCGGACACACACATAATGATATACAGACAAGCAGCTAATGGACACAGAGAACAGGACATGACCAATAAGCAGGCAGGTCACTTGGGTGGGATCTGACTATAAAAGACACGAGGCACTCACACTCCGCCTCTTTCCACTGATGAACATCTCGAGAGTCAGTCAAGGGTTTTGTTACAATCTCACACCTCCACCACTAAGAGCTAGTCTGGTTCAGTCAGACAGAGTAACCATACTTAAGTTAGCAGAGAGTCGAACTCACCAAGAACTGTGCTAACTGTGCTATTAGTTCAATAAACCTGATTGAATTAACTTCTAGGTCTGGAGTATCTTTCTGATCTAAGCTGCATCCAGTTGCAGCCAGTGTTAGACCAGTGTACCTAGCATGACACTGTGATTACAATGTGGCACAATAATGCCTGTTGTTTAAACCTCACATTTTCTCATTCAGCACTCTAGTTGAACACACTGGTTGCAATATAAATATCACAAATCTGTAGACAACAGAAAGTCAAATCTGTTTCCTGTCTCTGATATTAAAACACCTCATAAAAGCTCCAAGTGCAAAAAAAGCAATAAACATAGCATGAAAGCTGAGAGATGTGACAGGATCAGCTCTCGGCAGGGCACCCGGACTCTCAGGAAAGAATCCTTCAATTTCATTCATTAGGAACTTCCTGAAGGACACAATCTGCTTCAGTTAATTGTTTCCACACTCCCGAAGCTTGTAATTTGTTTGCGCACACCTCAGATCTGTGGTGAAGAATCTTAAAGGGTGGCACGCTGAAGGGTGGCACGCAGCACAGTGGTTAGCATTGGGACTACGGCGCTGAGGACCCGGGTTTGAATCCTGATCCTGGGTCACTGTCCGTGTGGAGTTTGCACATTTTCCCCATGTCTGCATGGGTTTCAACCCCACAACCCAAAAGATGTGCTGCTTAAATTGATTGGCCATGCTAAATTGCCCCTTAATTGGAAACCAATATTATAATTGGGCACTCTAAATTTATTTTAAAAAAGACAAAAAAAAAGAATCTTAATGCTGAGAATGGAGCATTTTCTCATCATCGCCAGTATCAAACATATCACAGGCAGTACTGCATGGAGTTAGATACAGAGTTAAGCTTAATCTACACTGTCCCCATCACACACTTCCAGGGCAGGTACAGCACAGAGAAACTAAGATTTGCAGTAAACTCAATCTCAACCTACCACCGGACCCCGTCTCTTATTAGAAAATAAGAGATCCTACATTAGGCTTGACAAGCATCATATCCAGACCGCAGAGCAGCGACAAGAGTAGTGAGCTGGTGAACTGTAAGGCAAACCTTACAGTCACAGGTCAGAGGATGTAGCCAATCTATAGAACCATAGACAGACACAAAGCGTTGGAGACAATGTAGAGAAGAATCACAAACCTGATTCCTAGTCCGAGAATCCTAAGTAATGAGAAAGAGTAAAGAATCATATCAGAACTAGCAAGATATGGACAATATAAGCCGTGAATCTTGATTTAACTTAAACTTTGAGACGAGAGCATAGATTCAAACCAGTAAAGGGTAAAGCATTCTTACTCAAAGAGAGAGAGAGAGAGAAAAACCAACACACGGAAGAGTTGGCAGATAACGCAATGGCGATGGAGATTTTTGGAACTAGTCTCAATACAGTTTGATGTGTCTGTGGGATCTTTAAGAATGTTCTAGATGAATTAAGATGGATTGACAGGCTAGTATTTGTGATTATTTTGGGATCAGAGAGCTGAAGCGGAACCTTACGAAAGCTTTTTTTAATATCCTTGACAGAAAAATGGTCTTTATTAAGGAGTGTATTGGAAATTATAATAAAGACAAATTCTTTGAGGTTCGGTTTAAGGACATTTATTTACACAAATATTTGCAGAGAGAGAGTATTCTGGCTGCACAGCCATTCCACAGCACTGAGATTCGACCGCAGAAAGCACATCTTTATCGTCTGAAATAACAGCTTGAAGTAAACATGTTTATATTAAATAGATCTTGGAAAGTACATAAGATGAACATAGTAGTACGTATGTTCTTGCCCTTGGCTAAAAACAATTCGACTGTGCGTTTTGTTATCTTTCGGAGGACAATGTGTTATAATAAGACCGAAACCAAAATACTAAGAAGTATTTTGTTTACATTACCTGACCTACTTAGTTTCATTCAAAAGCAGTGTTGAACTATAGTCAAGCATTTCCCAGCATGCTTCTCAGTGGGCAACTCATTAATTTCCTTTCCACAATGAACATGCCTACACCTTAAATGGAAGGTGTCTCACTGAAGGTTGAGAAGATCTGACAGCTTGCTCAATCCGCCTTTCTCTCCTGGTGGCAGTAGCCTGTTCAGGGTCCAGAGTTCCACACATGGTGGTTCTCTGGTGCCTCAGCTAACATCTGCACACATCACCCTATCCAACTGTGGAAGGAATCACTTCATTGCTGGCCTGGGCATCTTCATGCAGTGTGTACACTTCAGCAGGCTGGTGTTGCTAATTTGCTGTTGTCTCTTAATTTGGCTCTGTTTAATTACGTTTGCTCAAGAGTCGCCAGGTATCTTTCGACACCGCCACAAGGTTCAGAACCGAATACTGATCAAAGACTCGACACACCAGTTAGTAAATTCAAAAGCAATACTCATTTATTTACAGTAAGAAGTCTTACAACACCAGGTTAAAGCCCAACAGGTTTGTTTCGATGTCACTAGCTTTCGGAGCGCTGCTCCTTCCTCAGGTGAATGTTCCAGAAACATATATATAGACAGATTCAAAGATGCCAGACAATGCTTGGAATACGAGCATTAGCAGGTGATTAAATCTTTACAGATCCAGAGATGGGGTAACCCCAGGTTAAAGAGGTGTGAATTGTGTCAAGCCAGGACAGTTGGTAGGATTTCGCAGGCCAGATGGTGGGGGATGAATGTAATGTGACATGAATCCCAGGTCCCGGTTGAGGCCGCACTCATGTGTGCGGAACTTGGCTATAAGTTTCTGCTCGGCGATTCTGCGTTGACGCGCGTCCTGAAGGCCGCCTTGGAGAACACTTACCCGGAGATCAGAGGCTGAATGCCCTTGACTGCTGAAGTGTTCCCCGACTGGAAGGGAACATTCCTGCCTGGTGATTGTCGCGCGATGTCCGTTCATTCGTTGTCGCAGTGTCTGCATGGTCTCGCCAATGTACCACGCTTCGGGACACCCTTTCCTGCAGCGTATCAGGTAGACAACATTGGCCGAGTCGCACGAGTATGTACCGTGTACCTGTTGGGTGGTATTCTCACGTGTAATGGTGGTATCCACGTCGATGATCTGGCACGTCTTGCAGAGATTGCCATGGCAGGGTTGTGTGGTGTTGTGGTCACTGTTCTGAAGGCTGGGTAGTTTGCTGCAAACAATGGTTTGTTTGAGGTTGCGCGGTTGTTTGAAGGCAAGTAGTGGGGGTGTGGGGATGACCTTGGCAAGATGTTCATCTTCATCGATGACATGTTGAAGGCTGTGAAGAAGATGTCGTAGTTTCTCCGCTCCGGGAAAGTACTGGACGACGAAGGGTATTCTGTCGGTTGTGTCCCATGTTTGTCTTCTGAGGAGGTTGGTGCGGTTTTTTGCTTTGGCGCGTTGGAACTGTCGATCGATGAGTCGAGCGCCATATCCCGTTCGTACGAGGGCATCTTTCAACGTCTGTAGATGCCTGTTACGCTCCTCCTTGTCTGAGCAGATCCTGTGTATACGGAGAGCTTGTCCATAGGGGATGGGTTCTTTAATGTGTTTAGGGTGGAAGCTGGAGAAGTGGAGCATTGTGAGGTTATCCGTGGGTTTTCGGTAAAGTGAAGTGCTGAGGTGACCATCCTTGATGGAGACGAGTGTGTCCAAGAATGCAACTGATTTTGGAGAGTAGTCCATGGTTAGTCTGATGGTTGGATGTAACTTATTGATGTCATCGTGTAGTCGTTTCAGTGATTCTGCGCCGTGGGTCCAAAGGAAAAAAATGTCATCGATGTATCTGGTGTATAACGTCGGTTGAAGGTCCTGTGCGGTGAGTAGGTCTTGTTCAAACTTGTGCATGAAGATGTTGGCGTATTGGGGTGCGAATTTGGTCCCCATGGCTGTTCCGTGCGTCTGGATGAAGAACTTGTTGTCGAAGGTGAAGACGTTGTGATCCAGAATGAAGCGGATGAGTTGCAGAATTGCATCTGGAGATTGGCAGTTGTCGGTGTTGAGTACTGAGGCTGTTGCAGCAATGCCGTCGGCATGGGGGATGCTGGTGTAGAGTGCCGAGACGTCCATTGTGACGAGGAATGTTCCTAGTTCAACTGGTCCATGGGTGCTGAGTTTCTGTAGGAAGTCCGTCGTGTCGCGACAGAAGCTGGGCGTACCTTGTACGATGGGTTTCAAGATGCCCTTGATGTAGCCAGAGAGGTTCTCACACAGGGTCCCATTGCCTGAAACGATAGGACGGCCTGGTGTGTTGGCCTTATGTATTTTCGGGAGGCAGTAGAGATCTCCAATGTGGGGAGTACGTGGGATGAGAGCACGTAGGGTGCTCTGAAGACCTGGATCCAAGGTCTTAATCAGTCTGTTAAGTTGGCGGATGTGTTCCTTGGTCGGATCTGCGGGTAACTGTCTGTAGTGTTCTTGGTTGTTCAGTTGTCGGTATACTTTGCAGTATTCCGTTCTGTTCAGTATGACAGTGGCCCCTCCTTTGTCTGCTGGTTTGATGATGATGCTGCGGTTGGTCTTGAGAGCGTGGATGGCATTGCGTTGTGCTTGGGTCACGTTCGGGGCTGTCTTGTGAATGCGACTGATGGACTTCCGGGTGCGGCTATGCAAAGCTAGGTCGCATATTCGGTAGCTCCCGCTTGGAACGGACTTTTGGGCTCTTTTACTGGGTCCCCACAGCATTTGTTTGACATTTCCCGGTGTGGGGAGAAGACTGCAGCATTCCCCTGACAGTGTCCCCCAGGAATGTTATGTCTTTTGGCTACCAGACCCGGCAGAAACAGTAAAATATTTGGCTGCAACAGGATAAACAGGGCCTCTTCCAGCATGCAGGCGGGGGAAGGGCAAGCTTAAAGCTGCAATCTGACTTGACTCTATCAAAGGTGAATTCTAGCAGCAGAGGGAACAACTGTGAAAAGATCTACCAAGGCCATTGAAGAAGCAGGGACGAGGCTTCCGGTGGTGGCCATGGAGGAGTAGGTCGTGCATTCGGCAGCTTCCGTCTGGAACGGACTCCCAGACCTTTTTCAGGAGTTTCCATAGACTTTTTGGGGCAGACTGGTGAAGCGAACACTGCCAAAAGGATTCTCTCTCGACTTCCGGTTGCGGCTATGCGGAGCTAAGCCGCACGATTCGGCAGCTCCCGCTACCACGGACTTTCGGGCTCGTTAGAGGAGCCCCAACGGAACTTTTTTTTTTTTTTTTTTGATGCAGCCGGTGGGGAAGGGAAGAGAGAGGTCCCCCTCCAACTTCTATGAAACGGACCAGAAGTGTAACGGCCAAAGGAGCGGCACTGGAGCAATGGGAGAAGCGAGGGGAAGAAAACAAAATGGCGATGGCCAGGGACAAAGGGGAGCTGCAGGAGTTCATCAAGCGCTGCTTCGAGGAGCAGCGCGAGGAGATGCGCAAGGAAATGTTGGCGCCTATGCTTTCGGCAATTGAAGGACTCGGGATCACCCAGAAGGCCCACGAAGCTAAGATCCAGGAGGTACAGAAAAGAGTCAGTCAGAACGAGGACGAGCTTGTGGGCCTGGCGGTGAGAGTGGAGCAGAATGAGGCGCTACACAAGAGGTGGGCGGGAAGACTCGAAGACCTGGAGAAGAGGTCGAGGAGAAAGAATCTGCGAATCCTGGGTCTCCCTGAGGGAGTGGAGGGGGCTGATGCCGGGGCATACGCGAGCACGATGCTCGAGGCGATGATGGGCACGAAGGCCCCTTCGAGGCCGCTGGAGTTGGACGGGGCACATCGGGTGCTGGCGAAGGAGTCCCAGCAAATGAGCCGCCAAGGGCGATGGTGGTGAGGTTCCACCGGTTCACGGACAGAGAGTGGGTCCTGAGATGGGCCAAGAAGGAGCGGAGCAGTAAGTGGGACAATGCAGAGATCCGAATATACCCAGACTGGAGCACGGAGGTTGCAAAGTGGAGAGCGGGTTTCAACCGGGCCAAAGCGGAGGTGTACCGGAAAGAAGTGAAATTCGGAATGCTGCAGCCAGCGCGACTGTGGGTCACATACAAGGGCCAACACTATTACTTCGAAACGCCTGAAGAGGCGTGGACCTTTGTACATGCCGAAAAGTTGGACTCGAACTGAGGGTTTGTGAGGGTGGGGGGGATGTTTTGGGGTTTGATGTGTGATGGTTGTTGTATATAGGGGGTCAATCACACGCAGGAAATGTTACATGGGCTGAGGGAGAGAGACAGGAGCCGCGCCAGAGGGGGCGGAGCGGGCTTTGGAAAGGCGGGAATGGGAACGAAGGAATGCATATGGATTGGGAGACTCCCACGCGGGGAGGTCAATGGGACAGCGGGGGAAGCCGGGGTCAGCAGGCGTCAGCTGACTTACGAGAGTGACATGGGGGGAGCAAAAAAGCTAGACAGGGGTCTAGCGGGGGGAGGGGAGGGGGGGAAAAAAGGGTTGCTGCTGCACTGGCCGAAAGGGAATGGGACACAGAAGAGGTGGTCGGGACGGGGGTCCCCCCTCTGGGGGACTGGAGGGTGAGGGAGGCGTGGACACGGGACTGGCCCAGAAAAGGAGATGGCTAGTCGGCGGGGTGTGGGGGGGGGGGTGAGAGCCCCTCCAATCCGGCTGATAACGTGGAATGTGAGGGGCCTGAATGGGCCGGTGAAGAGGGCTCGAGTGTTTGCGCACTTAAAGGGACTGAAGGCGGACGTGGCCATGCTCCAAGAGACACACCTGAAGGTGGCGGACCAGGTCAGGCTAAGAAAGGGATGGGTAGGACAGGTATTCCACTCGGGACTGGACGCGAAGAATAGAGGGGTGGCAATATTGGTGGGAAAGCGGGTGTCATTTGAGGCCAAGACTATTGAAGCGGACAATGGAGGGCGATATGTAATGGTGAGCGGTAGGCTGCAAGGGACGTGGGTGGTGTTGGTAAACGTATACGCCCCGAACTGGGATGATGCAGGATTCATGAAGCGTATGTTGGGGCGCATTATGGACCTGGAGATAGGAGGCCTGATAATGGGAGGGGACTTCAATACAGTGTTGGACCCAGCACTGGACCGCTCCAAATCAAGGACTGGAAAGAGGCCGGCGGCGGCCAAGGTACTTAGGGGGTTTATGGATCAGATGGGGGGAGTGGACCCATGGCGGTTTGCAAGGCCGCAGGCCAGGGAATTTTCTTTCTTCTCCCATGTACACAAAGCCTACTCCCGGATAGATTTCTTTGTTCTGGGTAGGGCACTCATCCCGAGGGTGGAGGGGACGGAGTATTCGGCTATTGCCGTTTCGGACTATGCCCCGCACTGGGTGGAACTGGAGCTGGGAGAGGAGAGGGATCAACGCCCGTTGTGGCGGCTGGATGTGGGACTGCTGGCGGATGAGGTGGTATGTGGGAAGGTGAGGGGGTGTATCGAAAGGTACTTGGAGGCCAACGACAACGGGGAGGTGCGGGTGGGGGTTGAGTGCTGAGGGGAGGGGAACCGATCCTCCTGGGAAGGGGGCGGTCGCGGGGTGCGGTGGTGGCAGGAAGGGGGGCGGTTGGGTTGATGGTGTCGGGGGGGTGTGCGTGTTGCCGGCGGGCGCCAGATCCCGCAGGGAGACCGTGTCCTGTCGGCCGTCGGGGTACTCCACGTAGGCGTACTGGGGGTTCGCGTGGAGGAGGTGAACCCTTTCGACCAACGGGTCCGCCTTATGTGCCCGCACATGCTTTCGGAGCAGGATGGGTCCTGGGGCCGCCAGCCAGGTCGGCAGCGACGTTCCAGAGGAGGACCTCCTAGGGAAAACAAGGAGACGCTCATGAGGCGTTTGATTAGTGCTCGTACATAATAACGACCGGATGGAGTGGAGAGCGTCCGGGAGGACCTCCTGCCACCGTGAAACTGGGAGGTCCCTGGACCGTAGGGCCAGTAGGACGGCCTTCCAGACCGTGCCGTTCTCCCTCTCTACTTGCCCGTTCCCCCGGGGGTTGTAGCTGGTCGTCCTGCTTGAGGCTATGCCCTTGCTGAGCAGGAACTGGCGCAGCTCGTCACTCATGAACGAGGACCCCCTGTCGCTGTGGACATAAGCGGGGTAACCGAACAGTGTGAAGATGCTGTTCAGGGCTTTAATGACTGTGGCCGCAGTCATGTCAGAACAGGGAATGGCAAAAGGGAAGCGGGAGTATTCGTCCACCACATTAAGAAAATATGCGTTGCGGTCGGTGGAGGGGAGGGGCCCTTTGAAATCGAGACTGAGGCGTTCAAAGGGGCGGGAAGCCTTAATCAGGTGCGCTCCATCTGGCCTGAAAAAATGCGGCTTGCATTCCGCGCAGATGTGGCAGTCCCTTGTGACTGTACGGACCTCCTCTAAAGAGTATGGGAGATTGCGGGACGTGATGAAGTGGTAAAACCGAGTGACCCCCGGGTGGCAGAGGTCCTCGTGGAGGGTTTGGAGGCGGTTAATTTGTGCGTTGGCACATGTGCCGCGGGATAGGGCATCGGACGGCTCGTTCAGCTTTCCGGGACGATACAAAATCTCATAGTTGAAGGTGGAGAGCTCGATCCTCCACCTTAAGATCTTGTCGTTTTTGATTTTGCCCCGCTGTGCATTATCGAACATGAAGGCTACTGACCGTTGGTCCGTGAGGAGAGTGAATCTCCTGCCGGCCAGGTAATGCCTCCAATGTCGCACAGTTTCCACTATGGCTTGGGCTTCCTTTTCTACTGAAGAGTGGCGGATTTCTGAGGCGTGGAGGGTCCGGGAGAAAAAGGCCACGGGTCTGCCCGCTTGGTTAAGGGTGGCCGCTAGAGCTACATCGGAGGCGTCGCTCTCGACCTGGAAGGGGAGGGACTCGTCGATGGCGCGCATCGTGGCCTTTGCGATATCCGCTTTGATGCGGCTGAAGGCCTGGCAAGCCTCTGTCGACAGAGGGAAGGTCGTGGTCTGTATTAGGGGGCGGGCCTTGTCTGCGTACTGGGGGACCCACTGGGCGTAGTATGAAAAGAACCCCAAGCAGCGTTTCAGGGCTTTTGGGCAGTGCGGGAGGGGGAATTCCATGAGTGCGCGCATACGTTCGGGGTCGGGGCCTATTATCCCATTGCGCACTACGTAGCCCAGAATGGCTAGCCGATTGGTGCTAAAAACGCACTTGTCCTCGTTGTACGTGAGGTTCAAGACTTTGGCGGTCTGGAGGAATTTTTGGAGGTTGGCGTCGTGGTCCTGCTGATCGTGGCCGCAGATGGTTACATTGTCGAGATACGGGAACGTGGCCCGCAACCCATGTTGATCAACCATTCGGCCCATCTCCCGTTGGAAGACCGAGACCCCGTTTGTGACGCCAAAAGGGACCCGTAGGAAATGGTATAATCGCCCGTCTGCCTCGAAGGCTGTGTACTTGCGGTCACTTGGGCGGATGGGGAGCTGATGGTAGGCGGACTTGAGGTCCACGGTGGAGAAGACTTTATATTGGGCAATCCGGTTGACCATGTCGGATATGCGGGGGAGAGGGTACGCGTCTAGTTGTGTGTACCTGTTGATGGTCTGGCTATAGTCAATGACCATCCTTTGTTTCTCCCCTGTCTTCACTACTACCACCTGCGCTCTCCAGGGACTATTGCTGGCCTGGATTATGCCCTCCTTTAGTAGCCGCTGGACTTCGGACCGAATGAAGGTCCGGTCCTGGGCGCTGTACCGTCTGCTCCTAGTGGCGACGGGTTTGCAATCCCGGGTGAGGTTCGCAAACAAGGACGGGGGTTGCACCTTGAGGGTTGCGAGGCTGCAGATAGTGAGTGGGGGTATGGGGCCGCCGAATTTGAACGTAAGGCTCTGTAGATTGCATTGGAAATCGAATCCCAGCAAGGTGGGGGCACAGAGTTGGGGAAGGACGTTTAGTTTGTAGTTTTTGAACTCCCTCCCCTGCACCGTTAGGGTAACTATGCAGAATCCCTGGATCTGTACGGAGTGGGATCCTGCAGCTAGGGAAATCTTTTGTGCACTGGGATAGGTGGTCAAGGAACAGCGTCTTACCGTGTCGGGGTGTATAAAGCTCTCCGTGCTCCCGGAGTCGACTAGGCATGGCATCTCGTGGCCGTTTATTAGCACCGTTGTCGTCGTCGTCTGGAGTGTCCGGGGCCGAGCTTGATCGAGCGTAATTGAAGCGAGCCGTGGTTGTAGTAGTGTAGTGGGGTCCGTTGTTGCCGTCCAAGATGGCGTCGGGGATGGACAAAATGGCCGCCCCCATACATCGCACGTGGCTGGGGGGTCACAAGATGGCGGCGGGGGTGGACAAAATGGCCACCCCCACGCGTCGTACAGGTCTGGGGCGGTCCAAAATGGCGGCGCCCCTCCTCCCCTCGTGGTGGCCGGGACCCAAAATGGCGGCGCCTGCGGGTCGCACATCGGCGCCCCTCCTCCCCTCGTGGTGGCCGGGACCCAAAATGGCGGCGTCTGCGGGTCGCACATGGTGTGCTGGGGGGGCTGGGGAGCGCTAGGACCGCGAGCGCTGGGACCGCGAGCGCTAGGACCGCGCGGAGCTCCCTCACCGGAGACAGCGGTGGTCGGGGCCCAAGTAGGTGGCGCCGGCGGGTCAGGCGTGGGGCGCGGGGTGGAGGTTAGGGTGGCGTTAGGGACGCGCAAAACTCCCTCCTCTCCGTGGAGAGTGTTGGCCGGGACCCAAAGCGGTAGCGCCGGCGGCGGGTCATGCATGGGCTGCGGGGAGGGGGGTTGGGGAGCGTAAGCGGCGTGCAGAGCTCCAGTTCTCCCGGGACCGCGGTGGTCGGGACCCAGAGCGGCTGCGCCTGCGGGTCGTACATGGCGTGCTGGGGGGGTTGGGGCGCGTAAACTGCTTGCAGGGCTCCCTGTGCTCCCGGGACAGCGGCGACCTCGCGGGACCGGCACACAACCGCATAATGGCCCTTTTTCCCGCAGCTTTTGCAGATAGCTGCGCGGGCCGGGCAGCGCTGTCGGGGGTGTTTCGCCTGGCCGCAGAAATAACAGCGGGCGCCCCCGGTGCGACTCGGCGTTTGGACCGCGCAAGCCTGTGGGGTGTCCGGGGGGGGTAGGGGGTTTGCCGCGATGGGTACGTACGGGGCCCAATGGGTTGCCGCGCGGTCGGGGCCGTAGGCGCGTGTATTACGTGCGGCCACGTCTAGGGAGGCTGCTAGGGCCCGTGCCTCTGAGAGTCCTAGCGACTCTTTTTCTAGAAGTCTTTGGCGGATTTGGGAGGATTGCATACCTGCCACAAAAGCATCGCGCATTAACATGTCCGTGTGTTCGTTTGCGTTCACCGACGGGCAGCTGCAGGCTCGTCCCAAAATCAGCAGCGCGGCGTAAAATTCGTCCATCGATTCTCCGGGAGCTTGCCGTCTCGTCGCGAGCTGGTAGCGAGCGTAGATTTGGTTAACTGGGCGGACATAGAGACTTTTCAGTGCTGCGAACGCCGTCTGGAAATCCTCCGAGTCTTCGATGAGGGAGAAAATCTCCGTGCTCACCCTCGAGTGCAGGACCTGCAGTTTTTGGTCTTCTGAGATCCGGCCGGTGGTCGTTCTGAGGTAGGCCTCAAAGCAAGTCTGCCAGTGCTTGAAGGCTGCTGCCGTGTTCACTGCGTGGGGGCTGATCCTCAGGCAGTCCGGAATGATCCTGAGCTCCATAGTCCTTTTTAGGCACGCTTAATAAATTGTAGCGCACAAAGACTCTGTGAGACGAATAGAGTGAAGTCGATGAGGCTTTATTAAGCGTGTCTGTTCCCCCGCAGCTCGATAGTAAACTGGCCTGCGGGGGAAGACGCCGGCTTCTTATACTCCGCCTTCAGGGCGGAGCTAGAGGTCAACGGCCAACCAGGACCCGGGATCTGTCAGCCAATGACATTAGGGCTTCCAGTCCCACATGACCCCCAATACATACTACCACAGGGGTGGTATGGGAGGCGTTGAAGGCGGTGATCAGGGGAGAGCTAATTTCCATTAGGGCTCATAGGGAGAAGACAGAGGGTATGGAAAGGGAGAGGTTAGTGGGGGAGATTTTGAGAGTGGACAGGAGATACGCAGAGGCCCCGGAGGAAAGATTACTTGGGGAAAGACGACGGCTCCAGACGGAGTTTGACCTGTTGACCACAGGGAAGGTGGAGGCACAGTGGAGGAAAGCGCAGGGGGCGACCTACGAGTATGGGGAAAAGGCTAGTCGGATGCTGGCACACCAGCTCCGTAAGAGGATGGCAGCGAGGGAAATAGGGGGAGTCAAAGATGGAAGGGGAGCCACGGTTTGGAGTGCAACGAAAATAAACGAGGTATTCAAGGCCTTTTATGAAGAGCTGTACAGATCCCAGCCCCCAGCGGGGGAAGAGGGGATGAGACGATTCCTAGATCAGCTGAGGTTCCCGAGGGTGGAGGAGCAAGAGGTGGCTGGTTTGGGGGCACCAATTGGGTTGGAGGAGCTGAGCAAGGGTTTGGGGAGCATGCAGGCGGGGAAGGCCCCGGGACCGGACAGATTCCCGGTGGAGTTCTACAGGAAGTACGCAGACCTGTTGGCCCCGATACTGGTGAGGACCTTTAATGAGGCAAGAGAGGAGGGGACCCTGCCCCCGACAATGTCGGAAGCAACAATTTCTTTGATCCTAAAGCGGGACAAGGACCTACTGCAATGTGGATCGTACAGGCCGATCTCGCTCCTCAATGTGGATGCAAAGTTGCTGGCAAAAGTGCTGGCCACGAGGATCGAGGACTGTGTCCCGGGGGTAATCCACGAGGACCAGCCGGGACTTGTAAAGGGCAGGCAACTAAACACCAATGTGCGGCGGCTCTTAAACGTGATAATGATGCCATCGGAGGAGGGAGAGGCGGAGATAGTGGCAGCTATGGACGTGGAGAAGGCCTTTGACCGAGTAGAGTGGGAGTACCTCTGGGAGGTGCTGCGTAGGTTTGGGTTCGGGGTAGGGTTTAGCAATTGGGTTAAGCTCCTTTACAGAGCCCCGATGGCGAGTGTAGTGACGAACCGGCGGAGGTCGGAGTACTTTCGACTGTACCCCCTGTTGTTAGCATTGGCGATCGAACCATTGGCCATGTCATTGAGGGAGTCTAATAAATGGAGGGGGGTGGTCCGAGGGGGAGAAGAGCATCGGGTGTCGCTATATGCGGATGACCTGTTGCTGTATGTGGCGGATCCAATGGAGGGGATGGTGGAGGTCATGCAGACTCTAAGGAAGTTTGGGGAGTTTTCG
This sequence comes from Scyliorhinus torazame, assembly GCF_047496885.1. Taxonomy (NCBI): domain Eukaryota; kingdom Metazoa; phylum Chordata; class Chondrichthyes; order Carcharhiniformes; family Scyliorhinidae; genus Scyliorhinus; species Scyliorhinus torazame. Next base: position 172,456,338 of record NC_092714.1, on the reverse strand, counting down.
GGCTATAAGCTCAATGTAGGGAAGAGTGAGCTCTTTGTATTACAGGCAGGGGACCAAGAAAGAGGGATAGGGGACCTACCGCTGAGGAGGGCGGAGGGGAGCTTTCGGTATCTGGGGATCCAGATAGCCAGGAGTTGGGGGACCCTACATAAACTGAATCTGATGAGGTTGGTGGAGCAAATGAAGGAGGATTTAAAAAGATGGGACATGTTACCGCTCTCGCTGGCGGGTAGAGTGCAGTCGGTCAAAATGGTGGTCCTTCCGAGGTTTCTGTTTGTGTTTCAGTGCCTTCCCATCGTGATCACTAAGGCCTTTTTTAAGAGAGTAGGCAGGAGTATTATGGGGTTTGTGTGGGCGAATAAGACCCCGAGAGTAAGGAGAGGGTTCCTGGAACGCAGTAGGGACCGAGGAGGGTTGGCGCTGCCAAACCTGGGGAGCTACTACTGGGCAGCAAATGTGGCGATGATCCGCAAGTGGGTTATGGAGGAAGAGGGGGCGGCATGGAAGAGGATGGAGATGGCGTCCTGTAAAGGAACGAGCCTGGGGGCATTGGTGACGGCACCGCTGCCGCTCTCGCCGACAAAGTATACCACGAGCCCGGTGGTGGCGGCAACGCTAAGGATCTGGGGCCAGTGGAGACGGCACCGGGGTGCAATGGGAGCATCGGTGTGGCACCCGATCAGGGGTAACCACCGGTTTGTCCCGGGGAAGATGGACGGGGGGTTCCAGAGCTGGCATTGGGCGGGGATTGGAAGAATGGGGAACCTGTTCATCGACGGGACGTTTGCGAGCCTA